>NW_017732060.1:132269-139685 GCF_001890085.2 Hipposideros armiger
GCAGTGAGCAGCCGTCCAGAAGCCGGCGACTGATCTGCCTCACCTGGGAAGAGCGCAATGATGGTGCCAGCTTGGGCCAGTGAACCAACATCCTCCATAACTAGACTGAAGAACAAACCAACAGCAACTTGTCTGTTCCCCTTCCCCGATTCCCCAGCACTGTTCCCCTCCCCCAATTCCCCAATAAAACCTTTAAAAAAAAGTGCTCAACATCACTGATCATCAGAGAAAGGTAAATAAAAACCTCAATGAGATACCACCTTTCTCCTGTCAGAATGGCTATCATCAATAAATCAACAAACAACAAGTCCTGGTGAGGATGTGGAGAAGAAAGAACCCTTGTGCACTGTTGGCAGGATTTCAAATTGGTGCACCACTATGTAAAACAGTATGAAAGTTCCTCAAATAATTAAAAATGAAACTACCTCCTGACCCAGCAATTCCACTCCTGGGTATTTATCCAAAGAAATCCAAAATACTAATTTGAAAAAAAATATGCACACTTATGTTTACAATAGCCATTCCTTCACAATAGCCAAGATATGGAAACAACCAATCTGCCCATCAATAGATGATTGGATAAAGAAATTGGGGTACATTTATACAATGGAGTATTACTCTGCCATAAAAAAGAATGAAATCTTACCATTTGCAACAACATGGATGGTCCTAGAAGGTATTATGCTAAGAGAAATAAGTCAGGCTGAGAAAGACAAACACCATATGATCTCACTTATATGTGGAATCTAAAGAAAAGAATAAATGAGAAAACAAAACAGAAATAGACTCAGAGATACAGAGGAAAATTTGATGGTTACTGGATGGGAGGGGTGTTGGAGGATGGGGGTAAGGTGAAAGCATTAGAAAATTCAAATTGGTAGTCACAATGTTGTCACGAAGATATGAAATATGGTATGGGGAATATAATCAATGATGTAAAGATTATGTATAGTACCAGATGTATACTTGACTTGGGGGAGGGGGGGTCACTTCATAGATTGTGTAGATGCCTGACAACTGTACTGTGTATCTGAAGCTGATGTAGGATAATACTGAATGTCAACTATAATTATATATATATATATATATATATATATATATATATATTCACAGGATGTAAAGTACAGCATACGGAATATAGTCAATGGTATAGTAACAGCTATATATGATGTCAGAGGGGTAGCAGACTGGGTAGGGGTTTATCATCCTCTGAGGGGTATAAATGTTTAATCATTATGTTTTTATACACCTGAAGCTAATAAAAAAATAAAAAATAAAAACGGGAAAAAAAGAACTCTCTTAGGAAAATAAATGTGTTTACATAAGTAAGCAGCAGGGCATATTTTTTCCACATATAAAAAAATTAAGGGGAGAAAATCACATTAACAAATTTACTCTGCTGTATTAATTTTGGTAATTAAACTCCAATTGGTTATTCTATGGGCAGTGTATAAAACTGTGCCTTACAAGCAAGCACAGAAATGCTGGAATGTTTATTTATTATTTTTGTGATAACAACACTTAACACAAAATTTATCCTCTTAATAAATTTTTAATTATACAATACAGTAGTGTTAACCAAAATGATAATAATAATAAATAAGAGGGTGGGAAGGGGCCAGCCGAGTGGCGCATTGGTTAGGAGTTGGCTTGAGACGCCAGATCTGAACAGCAGGGCCCTGGTTCAGATCCCACATATGAGGGCCAGTGATGCTGCACCCTCTATAGCTAAGACGGTGAACAACAGCTCAACCGGGAGCTGGGCTGCCATGAGTTGCCAGCGACAGCGTAGGCTGCAGTGGGACTGGCTGGCAGTGGGTGTGGGCTTTCATGAGCCGCGCGTGAGCCGCTGTGAGCAGCTGTCCAATGGCTGGCGAGCGACTGCCTCACCCGGGAAGAGTGCAATGATAATACCAACATGGGCCAATGAAGTGACATCCTCCACAACTAGACTGAAGAACAAAAGGACAGCAACTTGTCTGTTCCCCCTCCCTGATTCCCCAAAGCTGTTCCCCTCCCCCCAACTTCCCAATAAAATCATTTAAAAAAAAAAGGGTGAGAGGACACTTTTGGAGGCGATGGGCATTTATATGGCATAGACTGTGGGTGATCATTTCATGGGTATACACTTCTCTCCAAACTCATCAAGTTGTAGACATTAAATATGTACAGCTTTTTGCATGTCAATCATACATCAATAAAGTGATTTTTAAAATAGAAAAAAAATGGTTAAGATGGGAGTGACATCAGAAACATGGTGGCATCGGCAGTGCCCTTTGATCTCTTCCCTTGAAATTACAACACGTTGAACAGCTATAATTTAACAAAGGATTCCCTACACAACACACAAACATGTCTGAGAGGTACACACACTGAAACATCTGAAGATGGGTGAGTTGGGGTGAAGAGGGGAGGAGGGAAGGGAGAAGTGCAGCACGGAGCTCACTCTGGTCCCAGTCCCAGGAGAGGGGAGAATTAAGACTGCAGGTGCACTCTCTGTCGCCTGGAGCATTCCTGCCTCAGTGATCAACACAACTGAACCCCACAATGGGGCAGAGATCTCGGGGAGAGGGGGATGGGGGGGAATACCAAATACAGCAGTGTGACAATTGTGGTCTAAGAATCCTCATTGCCAGGAAGAAAACAAAGCCATGGAGGCGGCCCCCTCACATAGGAAATGCCAAACTCCCCAGGAAATCTTCCACTGTGAGAAGCTAGAACAGGGCAAGAGAAAATAAAATGCTCCCAGGCTACCTACTGGAAAACAAAAGATAGACCTCTTCATATCAACCTGCTGCAGAATTTACTCCTGTAGATGCCCAGAAAGAGAAATAATCTATTAATTATCATATATAACCAAGGTAACAAAGCAACTCGGAAAGAAAATGAAAAATCCCAGAAAATAAACTTGAAGACATGGAAATATGTGACTTAAATGACAAAAAAGTCAAGATTGCAGTTCTGAAGAATTGAGATGCAATAAAATTCACATAGGCAATTTAATGAACTCAGAATAAAATCAATGAACAAAATAAATATTTTACCAAAGAGATTAAAATTAAAATAAACAAACAAACAGAAATTCTGGAGCTGAAGAACTCAATAAAAGAGATGAAAGATGAAATAATGAGCTTAGGAAATAGAGCTGACCAGATGGAGGAAAGAATTAGTGATATCAAAAATAGAAATCTGGAAGTGATGCAGGTGAAAGAAGAGACTTGAGAGTTACAAGAAATTAAAGAACTTTATAAGAACTATCTGACTCCATCAGAAAGAGCAATATAAGAATAACAAGTAAAGCAGAAGGAGAAGAGAGAGACAAGGGCACAGAGAGTCTATTCAGATAGTCAATAAGAACTTCCCAAACCTATGGAAAGAACTAGAATCTCAAATCCAAGAAGCAAACAGAACACCTAATTACCTCAATCCTAACAGGCCTTCTCCAAGGCACATTATATTGAAGTGTTGAGAATTAATGACAAAGAAAGAATTCTCAGGGCAGCGAAGGAAATGAATACAGTAACCTGCAAAGTAAAGCCCATTAGATTATCATCGGATTTTTAAGCAGAAACTCTACAAACCAGAAGGGAGTGGAATCAAATATTTAAACTATTGAAAGAGTGAAATTACCACCCAAAGATAATATAGCCAGCAAAGTTATCCTTTAGATATGAAGGAAGGATAAACACCTTTCCAGATATACAGAAGCTGGTGGAATTTTCCACCACAATGTCTGCATTACAGAAAACACTAAAGGAGATTATTATACCTGAAACAAAAAGACAAAAGGATACAAAACTATAAGATTACTAACAGACAGACAAAAGCAGGAAATGGCAATCCCTACACAAAATAGAGCACTATATACTTAAATATAATATAAAGGGTAAATAAAATAAAAACATAAAGAAAAAAAGACAATTATTTACTGCAACTCAGAAATGAACTCACAGCATAAATAGAGATATGTTTTTGTGAAAAGAAAAACATAAAAAGGGAGGGAGTAAATGTCTGAATTTGCAAAGGGGAATGGAGCTATGAAGCATGCTAAAGAAAAAGGACTACTGTATATATGAAAATATTTTTTTACGTAAACTTAATGGTAACAACAACAAAAAACAAACAAACAAACAAGCAACAACAAAACACCCAGAACTGAGCCACATTACATAAAAAAATAGGAAACAGAGGAAAAAATTAAAAACCATAGAATACTACAAAACTAAAATAACAGACAAAGTCACAAAGGCACAGAAAAAACGGAGACACTGAGCTACCAGAAAACAAAAGATAAAATGGCTATAAGAAATCATTTTATATCAATAATCATTCTAAATGTAAATGGACTGAACTCACCAATAAAAAGGCACAGAGTAGCAGATTGGATCAAAAAACCAAACCAAACCATATGCTGCCTCCAAAAGATACATCTCAGCTACAAGGACAAATATAAACTCAAAGTCAAAGGTGGGAAAAGATATTCCAAGCAAATGATATCCAGAGAAAAGTGGGTGTAGCCATAGTTATATCTGACAAAACAGACTTCAGGATAAAAAAGGTAACAAGAGACAAAGACAGACATTTCTTAATGATAAAGGGGACAATACAACAAGAAGACATAACACTTATCAATATACATGCCCCTAATCAGGGAGCACCAAAATATACAAAGCAACTACTAACAGAACTAAAGGCAGAAACAGACAAAAACACAATTACAGTAGGGAACCTAAATACACCATTGACAACTATGGATAGATCAGATAATCAGGAAGGAAATATCAGCTCAAATGACACTTTAGACCAAACAGCCATAATTGACATTTACAGAGCATTTTTTTTTTTTACAGAGCATTTGTATCCTAGAACACCAGACTATACATTCTTTTCTAGTGTACATGGAACATTCTCAAGAATAGACCATACATTGGGACATAAAACTAGCCTCAGCAAATTTAAGAAGATTGAAATCATACCAAACATATTCTCTGATCACAAGGCTTTAAAACTGGATATCAACTTTGAAAAGAAAGTGAGAAAACCCACTAATAGGTGAAGATTAAAAAACACACTATTAAAGAATGACTGGGTAAAAAAGAAATAAGAGGAG
This sequence comes from Hipposideros armiger, assembly GCF_001890085.2. NCBI lineage: Eukaryota > Metazoa > Chordata > Mammalia > Chiroptera > Hipposideridae > Hipposideros > Hipposideros armiger. Next base: position 137,380 of record NW_017732060.1, read on the forward strand.
AGATCAAAAGATACAGAAACAAATGAGAATAAAATACAGTGTATCAAAATTATTGGGATACAGTGAAAGCAGTATTAAGAAGGGAATTTATATCATACAGGCCTATCTCATGAAACAAGAAAAATCCCAAATAAACAACATAACGTTACATCTTAAAGAACTAGAAAAAGAACAAATGAAACCCAAAGTCAGCAAAAGGAAGGAAATAATAAAAATTAGAGCAGAATTAAATGAAATAAAGGGCAAAAAGACAATAGAAGAAATCAATGCAACAAAGAGCTGGTTCTTTGAAAAGATTAATAAAACTGTCAAACCCCTAGCTAGACTCACTAAGGAAAAAAAGAGATACAAATAAACAAAATCAGAAATGAAAGAGAAGTTATGACAGATACCACATAAATACAAAGAATCATACAAGAATACTATAAAGGATTGTATGCCACCAAATTCAATAACCTAGAAAAAATGGACAAGTTCCTAGAAATATATAAACTTCCTATACTGAATCACACACACACAAAAGGAAAATTTAAATAGACCAATCAACAGTAAGGAAATTGAAACAGTCATCTAAAACCTCTCAAAAGCAAAAGTCCAGGACCAGATGGCTTCACTAGTAAATTCTACCAAACTTTCAAAAACGATTTAATACCTGTCATCTTCAAACTCTTTCAAAATATTGAAGAAGAAGCAATGTTTCTGAACTCATTTTATGAGTCCAACATTACCCTGATACCAAAACCTGGTAAGGATAACACAAAAAATGAAAACTACAGACCAATATCTCTGATGAACACAAACGCAAAAATCCTAAACAAAATAAAATAATGCCTTGGTTTGCTAGCATAATTCATTCTGGAAACAAACTACTCGTGTTGCAAGACATCTCTCTTTTACCACGGTAAAATGTATTAGAAATGTTTGCTCATCTTGCAGAACACTTGCAAACCAATTTACTCACAATTCAAGGTTTTACTGTGCTAGCAAATTGAATACAACAATACATTAAAAAGAGTATACATCATGATCAAGTGGGGTTCATTCCAGAGGAACAAAAATGGTTCGACATATGCAAATCTATCAGTATGATGCACCACATAAACAAAATAAAGAAAAAGCATGTGACAAGATACAATATTCATTTATGATTAAAACACTTAAGAAAATGAATATAGAAGGAAAATAATTCAATGTAATAAAGACCATATACCACAAACCCTCAGCTAATATCATATTTAATGGTGAAAACTGAAAGCTTTTCCCATAAGATCAGGAACAAGACAGGCATGCCCCCCTGTCACCACTGTTATTCAACATGGTATTGGTAGTCCTAGCCATAGCAATCAGGCAAGAGAAAGAAATAAAAGACATCTGAATTGGGAATGAAGAAGTTAAATTGTCACTTTTTGCTGATTACATAATTCTTTATATAGAAAATGCTAAAGACTTCACCAAAAAACTATTAGAAACAATAAATAAATATAGTAAAGTAGCAGGATACAAAAATCAATATACAAAATTCCATTGCATTCCTATATACTAACAGTGAAATTTCAAGAAAAGAAATGGAAGGATATTCTGTGTTTGTGGATTGGAAAAATCAACATAGATAAAATGGCCATATTACCCAAAGCAATATACAGATTTAATGCAATCCCCATCAAAATCTCAATGGTATTATTAAAGAAACAGAGCAAAAAAAATCATCAGGTTTGTATGGAATCACAAAGAAAAGACCCCAAATAGCCAAAGCAATCCTGAGAAAAAAAGAACAAGACTGGAAGTATCACACTCCCTGACTTCAGTTTATACTACAAAGCAACAATAATCAAAACATCATGGTATTGGCAGGAAATCAGACACATAGACCAGTGGAATAGATTTGAAAACCCAGAAATAAACCCACATATATACAGGCAGATAATTTTCAACTAAAGAACCAAAATATACAATAGAGAAGAGAAAAATCCTCTTCAATAAATGGTGCTGGAAAGATTGAAAAGCCACATGTAAAAGAGTGAAACTAGACTTCTGTCTGTCACCAAATACCAAAATTAACTCAAAATAGATAAAAAAAAACTAAATATAAGACCTGAAACAATAAATTGCATAGAAGAAAACATAGGTACTAAACTTATGGACCTTGAGTTCAGAGCGGATTTTATGAATTGGACTTTAAAGCCAAGAAAAATAAAAGCAAAAATAAATGAATGAGACTACTTATATCAAACTAAAAAACTTCTGCACAGCAAAAGAAACCATCAACAGGGCCGGCTGAGTGGCGCATTGGTTAAGAGCTGGCTTGG
>NW_017732060.1:140444-154544 GCF_001890085.2 Hipposideros armiger
TATATATATATATATATGTATTTTAAATTGGGGAGTTGGGGGAGGGGAATGGTGTTGGGGAATTGAGCAGGAGGACCAGCCAAGTTGTTGTTCTTCAATCTTAATTGTGGAGGGTGCCAGTCGGCAGCTTGTGGCCTCTAAACTCAAGGTGCTGTGTTACAATCTTAGTTGTGGGTGGGCGTAGCCACCATCCCAGGCGGGAGTCGAACCAGCAGTCTTGTTAAGAGCACATGCTCTATCTGCTGAGCCATCCGGGTGGCAGCTCAGCTCAAGGTGCCAAGTTCAGTCTTAGTTGTGGGCAGGTATAGCCCACCATCGAACAGGCAGTCTTGTTGTTAGGAGCATGTGTTCTCACCAGCTGAGCCATCCTGCCACCTGTTGGCAGCTCAGCGTCAGCTCAGCTCGGGCACAGCGTCACTGGTCCATGTGGGAATTGAACTGGCTACCCTGTTGCTCAGAGCTCGCACTCTTAAGCTAACCAACTGAGCCACTCCACCGGCCCTAGATATTTTAATATAATTTCAACTCTTGTACAGTTTTGAATGGTTGTAAAGTAAAACGTTTTAAATGTTTTATCACCTGTCTGTGTGAATAAGTTTCTTGTTGATGATGACTATGAAGAATTTGAAGAAATGAACATGAAAAAACTCATAAGTGGAGCTCCTCGTAGACAACTGGAGCATAAAACCCATTATAAAAAAGCAAGCTCATGGTTTTCACCAAAAATATTGAAAAGATATTACTTAGAACCTTTATATAAATTTTATATCAATATTTTCTTATTACTTGTTATTTTATTTCTTGTATAACTTTATAATATAAAAAAGTAAGTTTTTTTCATCAAACATATACATGCCACCAAATTCTATCCAGCTACTCCAGTTGTTACTTATTGTGAGAGTAAGGTTGAGAGTGCATCTCTGCATTTTGCTCTGTGTGAAGAGTATTCATTTTTTGATGCTTTTATTTCATAGGTGTGGCCCCATTCAATTACACTAGATAACCTGCAGTTACTTTTGGACACCGCATATACTCTCTTGCTGTTTTCTCTGTGTAATAGCTAAGAGTGGAGGCTCTAGAACCAAAATGTCCAGTTTGAATCCCTACTTTGCCATTTATTGTCTGTGAGACTCAGTCAGTAACCTAACCTGTTTTATCATGTAAAAAGGGTATCATAATAGTAGCCACTTCATAATCAAGGTACTACACATGAACATCTAAGAATGATGCCTGACGTATAGTAAGCACCCCCAAAATGCAGCTGTTTTTGAGGTTTTTTCCCTCTGCACCTCTTTCTCCTTCCTTTGCCTAGCTCAGTCTTATGATCTCCATTTCTGTGTTATTTCCTCTGACTAACCTTCCCTGTCCACCATAGTTCAGGCTAGCAGACTCTCATAGGAGCTCTTGGAGACCATAGTGTCATCCCTGTTGTAGCACATACCTCAGTGCTTGTAGTTTTATTTTCTTGTCTATTGCCCAGCCCCCACCTCACTAGAGCAGGACTGTTGCATTAGCTCGTAAACTGCCAGTGCCTGCCATGCTGCCTGGTACTCAGTAACCAGTCAGTGGATGAACACCCGAATGGAAATCTCCCATCCTGTCCCTTGTTGCCACAGCAAAAACTGAGGAAGGCAGGAAGAAGGTATGCAACTTTTCTAACAGGTATTTAGAAATCTAATTAGAGGTAAGTATCCATAATATTTCCCTCCTCATTCACCCCTGTCCCAACTACACATCTGCATTGATGTTGAGAAAAATGGCATCCCCCTTTTTCCAGCTGCTCTTGTGTGACTTTGTGTCCCCTTCAAAGTTGTCCCTGGGTCAGAGGAAGGCTTAGGGCACTTTGGTGTTAGCCAGTGTCATGGCTGGGGGTTTGCTGGGGAGGATTCAGTGGTGAGATGCCCAACTTAAAAAGGCACATGTAGCAGACATGAGGAGGAACCAGTGTCTTTAATTAGCAATAGCAACCTTATATAATGGTTTGGGGTAGGAAAGTGCAGGCGAGTGGGCATGCTCCCTCCCGCAAGTGCAAGTCATGCTTACATAAGGGCTTATGTAACTGGAGCTAACGCGCCTGCGCAGTAGACTCTGGGGTCAAGACTTGTAGCCCGGCCTGCACATATTTGGACATACCCAGGTCTGTGTTCCGGGCTTCCGCTCATGTACCTGAAAGTACCCGGGCTCTGCCAGTCCACCCCCTGCAGGGTGGCAGTTTGGGACTTGATCATAAGAGCATGTCCCTGTGCACAAAGGCTGCAACAACAATACATGGAGCAACAGAGGACCATGAGGCTGACAGTGATACCTGCCAAGATAAGGCCTGCCTACTGCCATGCGGGACCCAGGGAGTCCCATCAATGCTTAAGAGGGTCGTCCTGCAGGGCTTGGATCGCTGAAACCTCAGTGTCTATTTCCTGTAAGACTTCCTGTACCTTTTGTTGGTGGTCTGGGATGTAGACACAGCGTTCAATGTGCAAGAGGGCACATGTCCCCCCTTGTGCAGCAGCTAACAGGTCTAGGGCCATCCTGTTCTGCAGTACCACCTTTCTCATTTGGGTTGTTTCATCAAGGAGCAAGTCTAAAGATGCTCACGTGACATTCAGAGCATTCGCGACGTGTTAGGCAAGGGTTTCCACCTGTAGCTCTACGTCTATCACTCCACCCCCTGGCATCAAGATGGCTAAGGGGTTGGCCGGCCAAGTGGCATGATGGTTAAGAGCTGGCTTGGGACGCCAGAGGGCCCTGGTTTGGATCCCACATATGAGGGCCAGTGACACTGCCCTCTATAGCTAAGATGCTGAACAATAGCTCAACCTGGAGCTGGGCTACCGTGAGTCACTGGCAATGGCGTAGGCTGCAGCCCCTGCTGCTATGGGTTGCTATGGGCTACTATGTGTAGCCAGCAGCCAGTGTGAGTGGCCCTCAAGCTGCTGTGAGCGGCCTTTCAGAAGCTGGCGACTGATCTGCCTTGCCTGGGAAGAGCACAATTATGGTGCCAACTTGGGCCAGTGAAGCAACGTCCTCCACAACTAGACTGAAGAACAAAAGAACAAAAGGACAGCAACTTGTCTGTTCCCCTTCCCCCAATTCCCCAGCGCTGTTCCCATCCCCCAATTCCCCAATAAAAATCTTAAAAAAGAAAAGATGGCTAAGGGGCAAAACCACCAGGCCACCCTCTTTTCCTGGTGCCAATGATGGTAAACTGGGTCCCAATTAGCCAGCCTTTGGAGTAACATAGGCAGGGGGTGACCGTGAATAAATGGTCGGCCCCAAGTGCAACGGCCCATCCACTGGGCTTGCAGATATGGCCAGTTGTAGTGACCAAAATCCCAAATAGCATCACCTGACAGGAAATCAGTGGGGTTCATCCCCACTATACGTCATCCATCCCACCAGCAGGTAGGGTTTGTTACAACAGTGACGTTGAGGCAGAACTCCTCAGTTAACCAACCCACCGTATGGTTTGGAACCATGGGGTGTTGCTGTCCATGTACCAGGCATCAGCCGGCACTGGGGACTTGCCCTCCTCAAAGGGGCTAGGAGTCTCCCCCGTTTCCATGAGGGTCTCTGCTCTCTCAGAGCAGAAAGCAATGGGCCTCAAAAGAGCGTGTAGCTCCTGGGTCAGCAGTCTCATGGAGAACTGAGCCCATTGTTCTAAATAAGCTCCCCATTTCATTAATGTTAGCATTTGTGCCAAGCCAGTTTGCAGCCTTGTTGTCCAAGACCAAAGCCAGCCTTCCACTGGATAGGTTGTTTGCACTGTGACCAGGTGCAGGCCTGTGATGCTTTCACAGGTCAACAGGGTGGCATTTTCCACTGCTAATTGCTTTTCCACCAGGGAGTACCGTTCCTCAGCTCCCTTCCAGAGCTGGGACCAAAACCTGATAGGAGTCTTCCACACGCCCTGTTTCTGCCAGGGACCCCAGCCAAACCCAGAGTCCTCCACTTGGACAGTCAGGAGGAATGGGAGGGTTGGATCAATGATCCTTAGGGTTTGGGCCTGTGCTACGGCGCGTTTCATCACCCCAAATGCCTGCTCAGCTTCGGGGGACTAATCCCAGGGGTCCCTTTTGCGAACCAACATGTGCAAGGGTCACATTAGCATCGCCAGATGTGGTATGAAGGTTCGCCAAAACCCCAATAGTCCCAAGTAAGTTTGTAACTGCCTCATTGTCTCCGGTCGAGGGTAGGCTTGAATCTTATCTATGACCACCTCGGGGATTACTTTTGTCTTACCCAACCAAATAACTCCCAAGAACTTGACAGAGTAGACAGAGCCCTGGACCTTGTCCTCATTGATGGCCCATCCCTGACCCGTTAGGATGTCTCAGAGACTGCGGGCAGCAGTTTCCAAATCTGCAAGAGAATCAGAAGTTAACATTATGTCATCTACATAGTGAAACAAGTGCACAATCAGGGGCTTGGTCCATGTAGTTAAATCCTGCGCTACTAGCCCATGGCACTGCATTGGGCTGTGTAGGTAGCCTTGTGGCAACACCTGGAAGGTCCATTGTCTGCCCTCCCAGGTGAAGGCAAACTGTTCTTGGCTGACAGTGTCAATGTCAATGAAGTAAAAGGCATTGGCCAAGTCTACCACATAGTGGAACCGTCCCAATTTCTGTGAGAGGTGGTCCATCAACTCTGTCATGTTTGCAACAGCAGCGTGCAGTGGAGGGGTCACCTTATTCAGCTCCCGGTAGTCTACTGTCATTCTTCAGGAACTGCCTGGTTTCTGTACTGGCCAGACAAGGGAGTGAAGGGGCTATGGGTGGACCATATAACCCCCAGGCAAATGATATTGTCTGACATTAACCACTCGGGTGGCCTGTGGCAAGTGGATGGGTGCATGCTTGAGATGTCCTCTAACCACCGTTTTCACCACACACACTCGCAAGTGGAATCCCACCGTAGTCGTCATGACAGTCAGTCCCCTGAGCACATCCACCCCGAGGATGTATTCAGCAATAGGAGACATGTAGACCTCATAGGTCCTGGGGGGGAGACGTCTGACGCCCAGGGTGATGGAGACTTTACGTACCATGATGTGTCGGCCACCACACCCCTCAATAGCGGCTTTCAGGCCCTGAAAATGATCCCGATTGCCATAAATGAGGGTGCTGTCTCCCCCGGTGTCCACATGTTCCAAGGGGACCAATATATGGTGAGTTCAATGTGCGGCCTCAGGTCATCTGGCTCCCCCATTAACCAGGTGCCTGAGCCCGTTCCCTAGTCTGGGAGGAAGTCAGTTAGCAGCCACCAGGTCAAACCACATTTGCTGGTGTCTCACCTTAACAGGGTCCCCTTTTGCCCTGGCCCTTGGGCGTGGCTTTCGTAGCCCATTTCGGGGGATTGGGGCGATTTGTGTTCTTTCCAGCTACAGCCCGTGACTGCACAGTCTGACCTTGCCGGCAGACTTCCACATCTCCCAGTCTAGCCAAAGTCCCTGTGACCTCGTGGACAGGCTAGTCTGTATAAGGGGTCAATAAAGCAGCCATGGTCCCAAAGGTGCCTGTTGGACCATTAGCAAGGATAAGGTCTTTTATATGGGCTGTGAATATCTCTTCATTGGGACTGTTATACTGTAAGGCAAAGATCATCTGTCGCATGCCCATCTCCCGTATGACTTGCACCAAGTCCAAGTAGGTGGCCTACTTACTCACATGTTCCAGCAAGTCCCCCTGCATTGTCCCAGACCATGTGAGCAGCAGCCATGAGCCAGTTAATTAAGGTCTTATTACGGGCTCGGGGGTTGGTCTGGGCACATTTTGCAAACACTGCCACAAGGAGGGCACTGTGGTGATCCTGGCCAGCTGCGCCATCTCGGTGGGGCTTAACTCCATATTGTCCGTCCCGTCATCCCCCAAGCACAACAACCAAGTGGGGAGCGACTCACCCAGAGGCTGCTTACACTGCTTGGTAAGCTCCTGTAACTCCATGGCCATGTACATAGTGTAGGAGGTGTGTCGTACAGACTGCCGAGGTCCAGTGGCCCCACCCCCAGGAGCCAGCAACTCCTCGACTTCCACCTTTTGTTGCACCACTACTTGGGTGCACTGCACTGACCCTGGTGGGCTGCTAGCCTGGGAGAGCACCACCAACTCGGGGGACCCTTGGAGTATGTGTTCAGCCTCCACCAGTCGTTGCTCCAAATCTTCTTTCTGGTCCTGTAACTGCTGCACCCGGCCCCCATACTCCTGAATGTTGTGGCTAGCATATTGTAAGACTGCTAGGAACATCCAGGCCACTCGGCTGGTGCCTCCCAGTGCGCCAGTGGGACATTCGGCTCCAAAGTCTTCAGGGCTTTCCGGACGTCTCCCAGTCGGGGGCACACGGCATCTCAGTCCTCTGGCAGAGTCCACATCAGCAGGTACGCTGTGACCAGATACCAGAAAGAAGTTAGTGGCCACATCCCTTGTACCGGGGGTGGTTCCTTCAATGGGGCAGAAGGGGCAGTCACTTCATCCTCCGTGGACTATGCCAAGTGTCATCGCTGGGGGTTTGCAGGGGAGGTTTTGGCTGTGAGATGCCCAATGTAAAAAAGGCACGCAGAGCCAACATGAGGAGGAACCAATGTCATAAATCAGCAATCGCAACTTTATATAATCGTTTGGGGTAGGAGAGCGCAGGGGAGCGTGCATGCTCCCTCTCGCAAGTGCAAGTCATGCTTACATAAGGGCTCGTGTAACCGGAGCCAACATGCCTGTGCAGTAGGCTCTGGGTCAAGGCTCGTAGCGCAGCCTGCACGTATTTGGACATACCCGGGTCTGTGTTCCGGGCTTCTGCTTGTATACCTGAACGTGCCCAGGCACTGTCAGCCAGGCACTGGGCTGTATAATGATGGGAGGTTTCGGTGCTCGGACAGTGTGTGGAGCAGTTGTCACGAGTGAGATTGCTCCATCTGCTTGAGGTGAGCCAGCTGGGGCCCTGAGCCAAGGCCTGAGAAAGAGCAGCAAGGGCTGGACCACACCTCTCACATAGTGATGACTCCCGGCTGACAGCTGCGATAGGTCCCGGGCTCCAAATGGGTCAGCAAATTGAAGTCTGTCTTCCTTGATGCAATCTGAGTTTATCAAAGTTGTCTTATTCTTGCCTTAATGAATCGCCCAAGCCCACATATCTGTTGTTTCCACATTTGGACTCCTGAAGGTGTCAGGTTTTGTTCGTGATTTGTTGTTATTGGTTTTGTTTTTCTTTTAAAAAATGAAAATAGCAAAGGGAAAAGAAGTCGTCCATATGACAGAGAAAACTGATTATTCAGCCATCACAGCTGGGTCTTGTGTGAGCCTTCACGAACTTCAGTGCCACAGGGCTACGTGGAAATTGAAAGGAAAGAAATGAATTTTTCTAAAGTACAAAATGTATGTGTGTGTGCATGTGTGTGCATGTGGTGGGGTAGGAAGAAGAAAAAGCAGGAAAGGGAATTGACATTTATTTAACATCTGCTGGGCTGAGGCTCCACATGGGCCGGGCTCTCTAGATGTTCACTCACTCTGTCCTCACAACCACCCTATAAATTAAATGGTACTGCCCACATTTACAGATGGTCAAACAAAGACACAGAGAAGTTAGGTAACAACAAAGAAGAACATTTTGTTACACTAGAAAATTATGAAACTACATAAAAATTAAATGTCACTGTCTATAGTAGATTTCCTGGAGCACAGCCCCATTCATTCTTTTGCTATTGTCTGGGCTGCTTTTGTGCTGCAACTGCAGAGGTGAGTAGTTGCACAGACTGTGTGGAGAGCAAAGTCTAAAATACTTACCCTCTGGTCTTTCACCAAAAAGGTTTTCCAGTCCCTGTACTAAGGGAATGATTTTGAAATCTGTTGAACGAGACCAGCTCGCTCAACCAAAGGCCCCTGGTGCGTCAGCCAGGAAATCACCAAACGGGTCCCTGAGACTATTGAGTGGGAGACGAGAAATAAAGAGAAGAGAACAAAAACTAGGAGCAGGAGGGACTCAGGCTGTGGGTAGCAGACTGAGACCTGGTTTATTGGAAAAAGTCTAATTATATAATAGGCAGTAAGTTCCTCTTAGTAAAAGGGGTTTTGGTAGGGGTTTTCACTGGGGGTTTTGGATATAGGCATACAGAAACCAGGAACTAGGGCCATGAACCTATTCTAAAACTGTACACAAGCAGAAGTGGTGAGCAGATGTGGTGGGCTAGTAAGCAGGTGTGGTGGGCTCTGCGGTGGGCTTGCTGTGGGAATGGGTACCTTTGGTGGTATCTTAAGCCTTGCATATGAAGTTACTAAGCAGACTGTCTTATCCAGCCGCTCCTGTAGGCATAGGGTCCTGCATAGAGGCATGTAGCAGTTTGACACAGTCTCAGTATCCCTAGCTGTCCTCAGCAGGCTCCCAACATCTCCTCCTTTTTTGTTTTTTAAACAAGAGCTTAGTCTACACTGGCGAATCTCCCACTTAGGCTATGCTAACTGGTTTATGGCCTGGTGACTAGCAAGAAATATTGTCTGACACCCTCGGTGACTGTGCCTGTCTTAGGTTGTCCCCCTCTGGAGATCTTACCCATCATTGACTATCCAGCCCTAGCTTATGGGTCCAGACCTGGGAGGAAGGAGCTTGAGGACAAAGGAGTTGTTACATACTATCCTAAGGAATGGGCATGGAGAGAGCTAGGTATGGACTTAGCATAAATAATCACAAGCTAATTATAACTGATCATAACCTTGGGGGGCATGAGGAACATATAGCATGCATTGTAATGATTAATGAAGGACTGATATCTTATAATGCGAAGTTGTACAGAAAGAGGGACCAATGTCCCCTGAAGCAGAGTTTAAAAAAACCTGGAGAAACAATTTTTCTTAGTAATGAGCTATAAAATGTACCTTACAACATAACATGAATTAATGATACATTTTGAGTAGAGTGACCCAAAAGCAAATTAATACTGTTGGTTAGTTATGGGATAAAAGCTTTAAGGCGTAAAATCTCCAAAGTCCAAAAGGTGAAAGTCCAAAGCATGAGCATCCAAAGCATGAAAGTCCATAATGTCTAGAGTAGCAAAGTCTCTGTAGCTTTCAGCAGCAGTTAATGAAGAGAGTTTTTAGTAGGTGTAAATTTCTAGGAGTATTGTCCGGCCTTTATCAGGAGTCCAGCACAAAGGATGTAAAATGAGAAGCAAATTCCATTTTTATGGTTTGGACGCAGATGGGTCTTTGGGACTGTTTTGTTGTGAGTATGTCTTTCTTTCTCTCATTCTGCATTCCTAGGAAAAAACATAGACATTCCTTCCCCCACACAAGGACCGAAATGAGTCCTTATAGATAAAATTGTCCATTGTAAAGACATTGTAAAGAATTTAAAACTGTGAAAACTTGAAACTTTAAATTTTGAAAAATGAATTTTAGTTAAGGTTGGTAATTTAGTTAAGGTTGGTATCCTTGGTACCCAAAGAATATCTATAGTCTCCCCCTTTTTGTTTTATTAATTGAAATGTTAGGGATAGATGGGTACATGTTTTATGTTACCATAGCCACATTTTAATGATTGCATATAAGTAAATGATTAAAGGAATTATACTCCATGATGCTGAGAATAATTTTGTGGAGTTGGTCTGGAAAGATAATGTGTGACTGGTCTTTAAAGTAAAAGGAAATACTTATAGTTTATACCTAAGGTTAATCAATACTTACTTATGCTTTATGAAACATATTTACTATTGTATATTAGCAATTAAACTGAAAAAGTTATTATGTTAGACCTTATATTTAAACTATACCTAAAAATATCTAATTATACCTGATCTATTACTTATATTATTACTTATACTTAACCTTATAGTTGATACTACCTAAAGTTAATGATACTTAAAATACCTAAAGTTAATGATACTTAAAATATCTAAACATTAATTTTAACCCTATATGTATACTTTTACTAAACCTATACTTAAGCTGTTTAAAATCGGAAGTGGAAAGTAAGAATCCAAAAGGCCAAAAGTGAGAATCCATATGAAGATGAGTTCCTAGCGGCGGCAGCCCGCCTTGGCGTGAGCAAGCTGTTCAACATAATTTGCCGTTTTGACAGTGTTGTTTAGTGAGACTGCGGCGGTAATAGCAGTGGCAACGACAGAGATAAAAGCCGTTATACCTACTTACTATGAGTCCAATTGCCCGTGTTTTGTGGCTCAGACCCTTGTTTAATTTCTCAAGGGCTTCAAGCCCAGGCTTATCATACCAGGGCCCCTTAATAGAGGTAGGGACAACAATATAAGGGGGTTGGCGGAGGATTAGGATCCCCTGCCCCCTGTATTGAGGATCTACACAGTTAGTGATATGGCAAGCAAGACAAGAAATGTTATATACCGAGTTAGAAAATCTAATTTGAATATCTCCAATTAACAGTACCTCTGGTGCAGTAACACAAGCCATGATTTGACAAGCCGAGGCCGTCAAATTGGTTGTAGTCAAAAATTGAAATTTATATATGAAATCTGAGGCTGCCCACAGCCTCCAAATCTCCCTAATGTACAATCTTGGAACCCAAAGTATAGACAGGGGCCAATAGGTTTCCAGGAGCTTCTCCTATGTTATTTAAGGTAGGAGCTTTGATTGACCTATCATAGATGGAAAAGGAAGTATTGTATAAATTATGTCTGGAAAAATTAGCCGAATGGCAAATTACCCATTGAAGATTATTGTTGTTACTTTTGGTATTGTTGCAGGAAGGGATCAATGAATTATATTCAGACCCGGCAGGGAGAATGGTGCCTCTGGGGAGGCCTCGATAGCCTGTTATTGTATGATGTTAGTGCCCCAAGTCGACAGACTCCACAGAAACAACCGAGCCCAAAATTAGGCAACACATTACAAAGGTGGTTGAAGCACAAAGCGGAGGGTGGTCAGTCAAACCAGTATAATTTATAACAACCCGTTGTGGTGACACCGTTTTTACCTCTCCGCCCAAAATCTCAGAGGAACCGCGACCCCAATATGTGTCAAATTCCAAGTCATAGGATGTGCTGTAGGTGGGTTAGGATAATATGTCCAGTAAGTATCCCCTCTGGACTGCTCAACCTGCCAATACAGAATTATCAGTATAGCTGTCGTACCTGACACGTTCTAGATGTTATTTGGATTCATGGCCTCTTTCCAGTCCCCTTAACTGTGAGTCGTCCGGGGCTGCTCTCATGATGTTGTTTTGTTGGTTGCTCCTGTAAAGAGATGCCCTCGCCTCACATTTGGACTCCCAATGAAGAAAAATTGTAGAAAAATAACAGAAGTGAAGAAAACATAAGGGCAATTATCTAAAGCATAATAGAAATAAAGCTATTTTCTGATGGTAATTCTTTTTCATGTTTTTAAGTCTTGCTGTATATAACCTCTTCCCAGCATCCCAGCACTTCTTGTCTGAATTGATAAGTGAGCTTTTTTTTAAGCTTTATAAGTTCCCTGGTGCGATGGGTAGTATACCAAAGCCCTCGAGCCATGTTTCTATAACTCATTTTAGGCTGTTTTTTTATATATTCTCAAATGAGTGCTATTTTGTCTTTGTTATTTGAAGAAAATTGAAAGATACCCTGTTGTCTGTCGAGCCACCAAATACAATCAGGGAGCTCATTATAATGAAGCATATAGAGTAAGAATACATAAAGTCGAATTGGCCATCCGTGGGCTTGCCTGTCATTCTGCAACCTTTTAAGGGACACAACTCCTCAGGGTGGTCTTTGTTTATCTCCAAGGTAGTTGGGGCTGTGCACATATTGTCTGTAATGAAAGAGGGATAGTTTGGGAACTTAATGGGGCTCACACCTAATCTCCCCATCAAGTATGGAAAGCAAAGCAGTTATTTGAGCTAAAACATCCCGTCCCACAGATTTGTGGGGAGGGAGGCATAGAAAACAAGGGGAACAAATGTTCCAACCCGTCCTCCCCGGGTCATCCATATGAGACTTTTGGAACTTCGTAAAGCACCTAATGTTACGCCTCCTACTCCCTTGACTTCACATGAAGGGATTTTAACAGGCCAGGAAGAAGGCCAAAATGTTGGAGTTATGACTGAAATCTGAGCTCCGGTATCCACCATACCTCGGAATACAATCTTATCTACTATTAACTCCAACATAGGGAGATCTTATGTGATTTGTAAGATCTTTGGTATAAACTGACAAGTTATTCTCTGGCCTGGTTGGAAGCCGACCTCGGTGCCCCCGTTGTTTGACGGGCCTGGGACTTGGCCTGTTTGTAATTTCCCTGAATGGGACATCCATCGCGGTGGAACTGAGACCGACATGCACTTCCCCAGTGTTTACCACGTTTTTTTAGGACAGATTTCAGTGCCCTGACCAGACATCCCCTGTACTGCTGCAGTTATGAATGATCTGTCTTGAGACTGCACTGCGGGCAGTTCCTAACAAAATGTCCTTTTTTTCTACACCCATAACACCTCTGACTATAGTTGGTGCTTGGGACTGGAGATTGACGTGCTCTATTGCCCTGGCTGCTTTTCTGACTTCTTCCCTGGCTCAGAGTATGTGGCAACGAGGCTTGTAGGAGGGCTAGCAGCAGTACTTCTTTTATGGTGGTAATTGACCCCCTAATATTATGCAGCCCCTCTTGTAAGGGTGGCAATCTCCTAGGTCTGGTCTGAGAATATGGCAGCATTCTGGCCAAGGGGTGAGGTACTGGCTGTAACTCAGAACCGGATTCCCGCCCAGGGGGTTGGAGGTTCCAAGTAGCAAGATCTTGGGCAATATCTATAGGAGTTAACCCTTCCTCGCTCCTGTTACAGATCCTGTATTCGAGTGCCATCTGTTCTGTAGACAAAAGGCTTCCCTGGTCCCCCTGGAGTATCCCTGCCAGTTCATTATCCACAAGTCTGAATGACAGTGCAACCGCATGAGTCAGCACTCCCAAAGGGTAAGGATTATTAGCACTAATGGCATTCGCGTCGCATGGTGGCACAGCAGCTCGAGCCCTCGAAGCTTCACTATGCTGTTGAGGTTGAATGCCATGTCCATTCAGGTTCCCCCCTTGTAGAACAGCCTGCTCTCTGTGGGGCTAAGGCGATTCTTCCAAAGGGCCATAAGCTCCCTCAGGTTCAGCAACCTCATGAGCCAGAGCAGCCTCATGAACCAAGCTGTCCCGCAGCTGCTCCCAAAGTAAAAGTAATTCTTTCGATATTGCTTTATCCCCCTGTGTCTGCCGGTTCCGCAGCTGCACCCCAATCCAATCCCAGGCTTCTAAATCGAGCATATTTTCTTTAGGGTCATGGTATTGGGCATGAAGCCAGTCATAGAAATCCTCCAAAAATTGCATTTTAGCTAAACTATTCTTTTTTTTTAAGCACTATTTTAAAGAGTTGTAGATAAAGTGCATGACTCTTAGACTCTGTGGTCTCCATACTTCCGTATTTTTAAATTTTAAAAGAGAAAGCAAAACATTCACTCGGAAATCTCTCAGATGCTCGCCTGGCCGCGCCCCTCGCGGGACTAAGTTTGTCTTAGCAAAGGCCCACTGGTATAAGCCCCTGGTCTAGTGAACAGGTGTCTGGAGACACAAGCCAGTTGCCATTATGCCATATGACGAATTACGAAACCACAGGTTAGAGCCCAGTCAGACCCCGTAGTCAAAACTGTGGAGCCACAAGGAATCACTCACACATTCACACTCTTTCACCTGAAAACTATCCTAAGTTTTACTCCCGCTGAAAACAGATCTTAGCAATTACAAGATAGCCAATCCTGTCTCTTGTCTAATCAAAACCCAAATTTTCTGCCCCTTACCAACACCAATGCATCGCGCACTGACTCCAAAGGGATCTCCTCACAGACGGTCGCCTTCAATCCGTTCTCAGAGCCCCACGTTGGGTGCCACTTGAACCAGACCAGCTCGCTCAACCAAAGGCCCTTGGCTCATCAGCCAGGAACTCACCAAACGGGTCTCTGAGAGGATTGGGTGGGAGACGAGAAATAAAGAGAAGAGAGACAAAAGCTAGGAGCAAGAGGGACTCAGGCTGTGGGTAGCAGACTGAGACCTGGTTTATTGAAAAAAGTCTAATTATATAATAGGCAGTAAGTTCCCCTTAGTAAAAGGGTTTTTGGTAGGGGTTTTCACTGGGGGTTTTGGATATAGG
>NW_017732060.1:162474-170586 GCF_001890085.2 Hipposideros armiger
GGAAGGGGAACAGACAAGTTGCTGTCGTTTTGTTCTTCAGTCTAGTTGTGGAGGACGTCGCTTCACTGGCCCAAGTTGGCATCATCATTGCGCTCTTTCCGGGCGAGGCACATCAGTCACTGGCTTCTGGACGGCCACTCACTGTGGCTGCTGGCCGCTCACGCTGGCTGCTGGCTACATACAGTAGCCCGTGGCAACCCACTGCTACAGGGGCTGCAGCCTACACCGTTGCCAGCGACTCAAGGCAGCCCAGCTCCAGGTCGAGCTGTTGTTCAGCTGTAGAGGGCAGTGTCACTGGCCCTCATATATGGGATCCGAACCGGGGCCCTCTGGCATCCCAAGCCAGTTGTTAACCATTGCGCCACTCGGCCGGCCAGACTTTCCCTTTTTGACTTAAGCCATTGGATTTCTGTGACCTGCAAATAAAGACAGACCCATGAACTTCAGCTATCTGAGAGGCCACAGCAGGAAACACCATGTTCAAAGACCTGTGATTACAAACTGGCTTGCTTGGGGATTCTGGCGCATAACAGCCTGGGTGCATGTAAGTCCATTCTCAGAAGGTATCAGAGACTTCACAAACTTGTGCCAGATAGTTCCAGCAGAAAGGATATTGTCCCATTAAAAAACAAAAAAAATTACACTTATCATCCAATAAACCTTCAACTCCCAAAGACTAAAAACATATCAACTGTTGAAAGTAACATCTGGTGTGTGGGGCTTCATGAAGATATGATTTAGAGAGGAGAACATAACATTGGGGTTTCCGTTGGGTACAAGAGCCATAGGTAAGTCCAAGGTAGTTCTATTTCTCACCATAGGTACAGCCCTCTCTCTTAAAATCAATATGGCTCAAAGATAAGTTTCCGTCATTCCTCTTTCCCTTTTAGGAGGCCACAGGCAGTGCTCAGAGATAGGCTTGTCCAATAATTATTAATAAATACATACAAATAGCAATTAATCAATCTTTTACATGTGAGTTGATTCCCTCTAGACTGTTCCTCTGCATATATATCAGTTGGGAAAACCAGTGTTTGGGACCAGAAGCTGGGTTTGGTGGCACCCTATGAAGATGCCAGGGATGGGCTGCTATCTAGGCCTGGCAGCATGTCTGTCATTCCCCTATTAAGAGAAACGGATGTGGCGTAGCCCCTCCACCCCAGGCCCAGGTGGACACATGGAACCCAGGGTCCAAGTTTTATTAGAGCTTCACATTGTGTCTTTGAAATGGGCAACTATAGAACGATAGCAGGTCGAAGTTATGAGGGAAGAGCAGAAGGAAAGGAGAGGGCCCAGCTTCAGAAGATGTGGCCTTTAAGACTTTCCTCCAGTGGGCACGGGCTTGATCGGATTCCATCCCAGCTGGAGCTGAGGGTGCTCCTTCCAGGTCTCTGTGACCTTCATGCCACACTGCCCTCCAGTTCCCATTTGAGTAAAATAATAGCCAGCCTCATTTCCTTGTAGTCTATCCCCCCTCATGGCACCTGATCTGTCTTATTAATTTAACAAATGTATATTGAGATCCTACTCTAAAACTACTCTAAATATCTTTAAAATAAGGGGGAAAGAAATCAAGTTGAGGGCCGGCCGAGTGGCGCATTGGTTAAGAGCTGTCTTGGGANCACAAACAGAAGTGGTGAGCAGATGTGGTGGGCTAGTAAGCAGGTGTGGTGGGCTCTGCGATGGGCTTGCTGTGGGAATGGGTACCTTTGGTGGTGTCTTAAGCCTTGCGTATGAAGTTACTAAGCAGGCTCTCTTATCCAGCCGCTCCTCTAGGCATAGGGTCCTGCATAGAAGCATGTAGCAGTTTGGCACAGTCTCAGTATCCTCAGCTGTCCTCAGCAGGCGCCCAACAGTCTGTGGTTCCTTATTAAGTTTATTAAGAAGGAGAAAAAGGAATTATTTTATCCCCTAACATAGTCTCCTAAATTCTAAGAAGGACAACAGAATTATGAAACAGATATCAAATTAACAACTAATACAATAAAAATATTGATAATGGTCACATTGATGATAAAGTAACTTTTCCATGTCCTTTATGCATATTGTCACTCTTTTCTTATCAGTATTTACATGTTCAATTTGCAGGGTTTTGCTGAGGAAGAACTTAGCAGAAGGGGAAGATGGAGATACAGACCTGGCTCTGCTTCTGACTAAATTAAGCAAATCACTTAATCATCTTTGATTTACATTTCCTTATCTCCAAATTGTTGCCTGGACAAGATAATCCCTAAGGCCCCTTACAGTAATAAAAGTACGGGCCTCTGTGACTCAGAACATAATTTTAAATATTAAGTGATCACTGAGGTTTATAGCAGTCATGGCTTTGCATTTATGGTAGATGTGTGACCATATTTATGATTTATTTTACTTCAAATCTTTAGTCAGTATCTCAGTTCCCAATTATAGCACTGTTCGTTTCGGAAAATATGAGCTACTTTATAATGATTTGCTTTTCAAGAAGATCTCCAGGGATGCATTGAGAAAAAAACTAGAAACTTTTACAGTTCTATAGTTTATTACCAATTTGAGATTTGGGGGTCTTTAGAAAAAGATTAAACAATACATTGGTATGAGTTTTAAATGAGCATCTCTTACTTTTTTAGTTAAAGAATGTACCTCTAGTAATCAACAATAAAAATATTGAATGCCTTTTCCAAATGTTCCATCCTTTGACATATGGATCCAGACGCTGAAACAAGCATGCATTGTTTGCTAGTTGTGCATATTTCTATCAGAACTCTGGGGCTATTCTGATTGGCAGATCAGACAGGAAGACTAGAAGCATAATTGTAATTCTGCCTAGGGCAAGTTCACAGTGCAGTCTGCATTGCCACTGTGTGGCTCACGTCCTTTGGATGGAGCTGCAGCTGTAGGAGAGTCTATAAGGGAAACCCCTCCTACAGGAGCCCACCCAGAGCTGGGGCTGCAGACCAGAGCTTGCTTTGTGGATCTTCCCTGGGGAAACAGCTGAGCTGGGGCACTGGGCGGAAGTGTTGGAAGTGTTTGGTAGTCCCTGTCCAATACAGCGTCAGTGATTTCTAATCCCTTTCTAATACTTCGGATTTTACGTCAGCCTATCATAAGTTTAAGTACTGGATCATGTACAACAAACTTAAATGGGAGCAGAATAAGATGCAAAAACCCAGAGGTGAGCCAAAAAGAAATGGGATGGTATCCTTTCTTTCTATAGCACTGTTTGTTTTGTTTCTCCTGAGATATGTGGATTTTTTCAGCTGGGTGAGACTTGTGGCCTCTCGATACAGTATCATGGTTAGAAGTTCTTAGTCAAGGGGTAGTCTGGAAATTCACACTGATTAGTCCACATCAGTGCTGGGTGACTGCAAGCTAGAACCACCCCTAGCCCCATGTAGCTGGGGGCTCAAGGAAGGATGTCACATGTTAGTTCAGTGGTCACACGGAAGGCAGTTTAAAATGTTCATCCTCTTCCCTCTACCAACCACCTCTAAACATCTTAGCAATGCCCCCCTCAAAACAAAACATTAGCAACTGCATCTACCTCCAAACTTTGAAATGTCACACATTAGGCCTGCCACTGTAAAACTAGCTTAATGCAATCAGTCCAAAGTTATGGTTTGAATAATTTTAGATTAAATTAATGAAATCATGGGGAGGACAACCAAGATGGTACAGTAGGTAAACGCTGTGTTTACATCCTCTCACAACCACATCAAAATGACAACTAATCTATAAAACAACCATTGTTGAGAATTGCCTAAAATCAAGCTGAACTGAAGTCATTGAGCTAAAGATGTTGTCATTCTGGGGCTCAGTTCCTGGCAGATGAATGCAGAATTAGGTGAGGCCGAAAAGGAACAACAATGGAGCCACAAATAGGGGGTTCATACCACTATATTACATTCTTGATGATGACTGGCCGAGACATGAGACGCAAACACCCGTCAATACCCCAACAAGGGGTCTTCCTGCACCACAGTCTTGCTGGTGGCTGGGCAAGACACAGGAAGTAGGATCCACAGGATCTGCACCATCTGTGATGCCCACACTTGTTAATGTAGCCACCGTGGCAGTTATATGCAAAAACAATAGTAGCTAATAGCCAACTGGTTACAGCTGATAGCCATCTAATAATCCAAGCCAGCACCTTTCCACGGGAGGCCGAGAGCCTGGAAACTGCTCTCTCCTGGCCCTTTCCCAACATGCAGCTTTCTCCTAGACAGGGGAGCTGGCAAAGGCCATTTTTCTTTGCTGAGCCCTCCCCCTTTCTGGCTGGCAAACACAGGAGGCTGCCATTTCTGAGTCTCTGCCGTTTGTTCGCCCCTCCCTGGTGATTACAGACCTGGCCCCACGCAACTTTCAGACACATTCAGGCCGCTTTCTGTGGCTTTCTCATGCAGACTGCCTGCCTTGGCTCAAGCTGCAAACTTTCCTAGGGTCTCTCAAAGATTTGAGGAACCCAGACAAGCAGCATCTGGCTTGAGCGAGTCCTGCACCTGAGGCTGAGTAGCCCTAAACTGGCACTAGTGGCAGCCGGCCTTGGTTCACGACTTGGCCTCTCAAGGTGCTTCCAAGCACAGCATGGGTGGCAGCCATCTGCAGATTTCTTTCTGGCTTCTGCTGGGTGGCCCCGGGTGGGGCATAGGCTGTGGCTGAACTTGACCTATAGTGGGTCCCCTCCAAGGAGGTCCTGGGACTGGTGCCCCAGTGGCCAGCTTCAAAATGAGCTGTAGCACCATCTAGCCACCTCCAAGAACAACACACCCAAGGGGCAGATTAGGCAGACACCAGAGTCCTGCTGAGGCAGATCCTGCTCTGTAGGGTCAGCCCTTGCACAACAACTCTTCCACTGTAGTCAAGGCCAGGCCTCACAACCAGTGAGCCCAAGGGTCAGTCCCTCACATTGATGTGCAATTATCAACCAAGGCTCAGCTACAAGAGGAGGGCACACACAACCCACACAAGGGACACACCTGGAACGTGTGACTCAGATGACCAGAAAGACTGGGCCATTGAACCCCACAGCACACCTACTACATAAGGCCATTCTACTATGACTGGAAAACATATCAGCCCTACCTAATACATAGAAACAAACACAGGGAGGCAGCCAAAATGGGGAGACAATGACACATATCCCAAATAAAAGAACAGAACAGAGCTCCAGAAAAAGAACTAAGTAAAATGGAGGTAAGCAATCTATCAGATGCAGAGTTCCAAACACTGGTTATAAGAATGCTCAATGATCCCAAGGAGAACTTTAACAGAGAGATAGGAAGCATAAAAATGAAGATAGAAAGCATAAAAATGAAGATAGAAAACATAAAAAAGAATGAGTCAGAAATAAAGGATACAATAATGGAAATGAAGAATATGTTACAGGAGCTCAACAGTAGATTAGATGAAGCAGAGGATCAAACGAGCAATGTAGAAGATAAGGTAGTAGAAAACACCCAATCAGAATAGCAAAAAGAAAAAAGAATCCAAAATATTGAGGAGAGTTTAAGAGGCCTCTGGGACAATATCAAGCATACCAACATTTGCATTATAGGGGTACCAGAAGGAGAAGAGAGAGCGCAAGGAATTGAAAATCTATTGAAATAATGACAGGGAACTTCCTTAGCCTGGTGAAGGAAATAGACATTCAAGCCCAGGAAGCACAGAGTCCCAAACAAGATGAACCCAAAGAGGCCCACACCAAGACACATCATAATTAAAATGCCAAAGGTTAAATACAAAGAGAGAATCTGAAAAGCAGCAAGAGAAAAGAAGTTAGTTGCCTACAAGGGAGCCCCCATAAGACTGTCAGCTGATTTCTCAACAGAAACTTTGCAAGCCAGATAGGAGTGGCAGGAAATATTCCAAGTGGTGAAAAGCAACATACAACCAAGATTGGTCTACCCAGCAAGTCTGTTATTTAGAATTGAAGGACAGAAAAGGAACTTCCCAGACAAGAAAAAGCTGAAGGAGTTCATCACCACCAAACCAATATTACAAGGAATCTTAGAGAAATTTCTTTAAGATGGGAGGGGGGTTAAGGATACGTGAAAGGGGAAGGGATCAAGAAGTACAAATTGGTTGTTACACATTGGTCATGGGGATGTAAGGTATAGCATAAGGAATATAGTAAATAATATTGTAATAACTAGGTATGGTGCCAGATAGGTACTAGATCTATTAGGGTGATAGATAGGAATGGGGTTGGAGGCAGGGTAAAAATGGTGAAGGCATTAAGAAATACAAATTGGTATTTAATACAGTATGGGGAATATAATCAATAATGTTGTAAAGATCATGTAAGGTGCCAGATGGGCACTGGACTTATCAGAAGGATAGACTCTGTAGATATCTGACCAATGCAATATACACCTGAAGATGAAGTAGAATAAAATTGAATGTCAACTATAACTAAATATATATGTATATTTATCACGGGATAGGGAAGATAGTTGATGGTATTGTAACAGCTGTATAAGATGTCAGAGGGGTAGTAGCTTGAGGAGTAGGTTATCACTTTATAAGGGGTTTAAATGTCTATTATGTTGCTTTGTACACCTGAAACTAAAAAAAAAAAAAAAAGGGCTGGCCAAGTGGCACGCTGGTTAAGAGTTGGCTTGGGATGCCAGCTCTGAGCAGCAGAGCCCTGGTTCAGATCCTACATGAGGGCCAGTGACGNCCCAGGGATTTCTTTCTTTACCTGAAGATAAAGAAACTATTGAAAGGAAGACATTTTGATGACATTCAGGACATCAAGTGTAATATGACGACAGCTCTGATAGCCATTTCAGAAAAAGAATACCAAAATTGCTTTGAACTGTGGACTAGGCACCGGTGTTGCTGCATAGCTTCCCAAGGGGAGTATTTTGAAGGTGACCATAGTGATATTCAGCAATGAGGTATGTAGCACTTTTTCTAGGATGAATTCACAAACTTAATTGTCAGACCTCGTATACCTGGCCAAGACTACAGGGACCTCAAAAATGGCACATGCTCTGTTCTAAAAAAGGGAAGGAGGGAAGGTATGGTTGAGGCACAGAAGATGTTATTTGTAAAACCTTCCCATTTTAGCTTCATTGCTACCAACCCAAACTCTCCTCCCTCACAGCAATTCGTCCCTACTCTCTTACCACCGAATGTCTGCTGGCTTCAATTCCACACTTCCCTAAAATCACTTTCCAAATGCACTGATAGTTTTCACTATTTCAGTGAGAGTCAAAGCTGACTCACTGTGATCTGGAATGTATTATTGTCTAAACTCTTGATTCTTGAAGTGGGGCCTGAAGACAAACAGCATCACATTACCTGGGGCTCATTAAAAACTGAAGACCTTAGGGTCGGCCGAGTGGTGCGATGGTTGAGAACTGGCTTGGAACGCCAGAGGACTCCGGTTCGGATCCCACATATGAGGGCCAGTGACACTGCCCTCTACAGCTAAGATGGTGAACAACAGCTCAACCTGGAGGTGGGCTGCCGGGATGGCATAGGCTGTAGTGGGGCTGCAGTGGGCTGCCATAAGCCACCGTGAGCAACCGTCCAATGGCTGGCGAGCAAATGCCTCACCTGGGAAGAGCGCAATGATAATACCAACGTGGGCCAGTGAAGCGACGCCCTCCACAACTAGACCAAAGAACAAAAGGACAGCGACTTGTCTGTTTCCCTTCCCCGATTCCTCACTGCTGTTCCCCTCCCCTAATTCCACCCCCTCAAAAAAACAAAACCAAAAAAACCAAAAAAATAAAAAACACAAAACATTAACATATAAGTCACTGGTCCAAGAAATCAACATCTCAAATTTCCAAATGAATCTTTATGTTAACACTTCAAGTCCAACCTTTTGTTTATTTGTTTTAACAATTATATACCTTGCATAGACCAAATTCTAAGCAATATGAAGTCTGACAATTAAGTTTGTGGACTTGTTGCAACAACGTTGCTAACTTTTTTTGATATCAGAGGGATTATTCATTATGAATTTGTACCAACTGGACAAACAGTTAACCAAGTTTACTATTTGGGAGTGCTGAAAATGCTGCATGAAAAAGTTAGATGAAAATGACCTAAACTTTTCGCCAACAATTCATGGCTCTTGCGTCACAACAATGCACCAGCTCACACGGCACTGTCTGTCAGGAA
>NW_017732060.1:172483-173778 GCF_001890085.2 Hipposideros armiger
GTCCTCCACAACTAGATTGAAGAACAAAACGACAGCAACTTGTCTGTTCCCCTTCCCCCAATTCCCCAGCGCTGTTCCCATCCCCCCAATTCCCCAGTGAAGATCTTTAAAACAAACAAACAAACAAAAAACTGAAGACCTTAGGTCTCACCCCAGGCTACTGAAGCAGGTGGCACAGGGTCCGAGATTCCCCAGTAACTGAGATGCACATTAAGTTTGAGAGGCACTGTGTTAGCTTCTGCCTTCCTCACCGTTTCCCCAGCACCGAGAACAGTGCATGGCACATATTAGATGCTCAATTAATGTTTACTCAGGAAACCAAAATGCCAAATTTGAGAGCCACTTTGTAATCCTCACCTCGTTTAACCTCCCTTAGCTCTCTGAACAGTGAGCACCCCTTATAATTGTTCAATGACCCTTCCTTCCTACTGCTCCAGCTTCGCCTGCTCCGTCTGATTTGGTGGGTCATTATTATTAGTCTATTTTTTATGTGTTGTCATTGCCCAGGGTTGTGTCACATTGTCTTCTTCATCTCTATATGCTTTTCCTGGTGAATCCATTTTTTCTCAGTTTTCACTAATATGTATTCAGGATTCCCAAGTCTTTATCTCCAGCCCAAACCTGTACCCCCTGAAAACAACTCCATGTTTATATATCTAGTATCCTAAGAATATTTCTAACTCACTACCACACAGACTTCATACTTGAAGTATCAAAATGGTACATGTCCTCTTGTGCTGCTCTCACAAGTTCCCTCACCCTACCGGCACACGCTCTTTATTCCTGTACTCTACATTAGGCCACTACCATCATCTTATCACTGGTGTGAAGAAGTGGGAATTACTCTACACTTTTCCTTCCCCCCTATAAGTCAAACCAATTGCAAGTTCTAATTCCTACATCTGGATTTACTGGATTTATTCCAATGGGACTTTTGAAATGAATCTAAGTACACAGTCATTCCCTCTACGGGGTCTGAAGCCATAAGTGGTATATTTTCTTCCCATCTGAGTTCATGTGTTTTAATGTGGTTGGAGAAACATAGTCCCCAGGAAGACATTCTAGCCAAGACCTGGAGAAATCTAGAGATAGCATCTAAACAGAGATGCTCTAAAAGTTACCTGCCTCTTTCTTCCTGGAGCTTGCACTTACATTATCCTCCAATGACTTTCCCTTTTTTTTTTATTGGGGAATTGGGGGGATTGGAACAGTGCTGGGGAATTGGGGGAAGGGGAACAGACAAGTTGCTGTCGTTTTGTTCTTCAGTCTAGTTGTGGAGGACGTCGCTTCACTGG
>NW_017732060.1:175513-250813 GCF_001890085.2 Hipposideros armiger
GAGCGCAATGATGGTGCCAACTTGGGCCAGTGAAGCAACGTCCTCCACAACTAGACTGAAGAACAAAAAGGACAGCAACTTGTCTGTTCCCCTTCTCCCAATTCCCTGCACTGTTCCCATCCCCTAATTCCCCAATAAAAATCTTAAAAAAAAAAAGAAATCAAGTTGAGTGTCTATGTACCATGCAGGCAATAAATATTATCTTATTTAATTCTCTAAATAATTTAATAAAGTAGACCTTAGGATTCCATTTTACCTATGAGGAAATTGAGTAGCTTGCCCAAAAACATATGGCCAAGAGGGGGCAGAACTAAGATTTATGGCGGTTCTTTGAGCCCAGGCTTTGTCACCAAAACAAAGCTAAATTTTAAGGATATGAGGGTTTCCATGCTGACTTGAGAGCAAGTAAATGGACTACTTCTGTTACTTCCATAACTGGGATATTGTGGCAACGAGCTAAGCACTGGAAAGCCCAGTCTACTTTTTATGAGGCTCCTGGAAGCAAGCGGGGACTGAGGGTTGTGATTCTGGGACATGAATCGTTTCCCTTGGGAAACATAGGTGTCTGTGCCCATTCCTGCCCCAGAGCATACTATAATTGACAATGCAAAATAAAAAAGAGTGAGCCTCTAAAAACTCTAAAACCTTGTCTTCAATAGAAGCTCTATTGTAAAAGGTGCCTTGTCCAGGCTGAATGCCCCTCTTTGGGTTTGAGAAATATGCAGGAATTTAATTACTGCCCAAGTCTTTCTTATTTGGGCAAGCTTGAATGGGTTCTTCATGGCTGGGCTCCTTCTTTAGGAGACTTTAACCTTGATGGCTATCTACCCAGCACCTTTCCAATCAACACTGTGATTATTTAACATTTTTTAAATGAAAGGTGTTTTATTCTGGCTTTCTGATGCAGCCATCTGATAAGACCAGGATCTGGGTAATCCAGGCTAACTAACCACTTTTTGCCTTAATTGCCTGGTCCATAAGAGGATAATTTACTCAATTCTCCACTTCATTTTGCATGTGTAGATGAAATCTGACTGCAGTTGCTCAGGCACTGTTAATTCAAGTTAACAAGCAACTAACACTCTGCAATGCATTGGTATTTCAGGCTCAACATTGATTTTCCTTAGAGCCTTTATACGTATGTGCTTGTTGGTGTGCCTCTTTGAAATGTGCTGTACAGACAGACACCACATATGACGTTGTATATTTATGCTCTAAAGCATAGCTAATATTGGTGGAGCTTAATAAGTGGGCAGAATGAGTAGTTTCTATTTGGTGTTTCAAATGGTAAATTAGTGGAGCATAGGTTTCTCTAGATGGTATCTTGGGAAATGAAGCAGCATACAGAATCAGTGCTTTCAAATATCATATGAAACTTTAAGGAAAGAAAAATAAATACATTGTGTGGTTCTTAATTCATGTAGAAGTATAATTATACACTAAGCATATTCTGACACGTCATTATAATAACATGCCTTTTAAACAAGGTTCTCAAAACCCTTTTTAGCATAACCTAAGACTGTGGGATTGATTTCCCGTATCAGGTGGAATATAAGCAAAAGCCAACACTTACCTTCTGGCCTGGAATCTGGCAAGCCCTGCCTACCTCTGAGCCTTCAGCCAGGTTACTTCCTCAGCCTTCCTCTGCCTGGACCACACTGTCAGCCTCACCACTGCTCTTCATCCTGGATCTTAGCCTCAGTCACCTCCTCAGAGAGAGCCCCCATGATTACTCTATTTACGGTAGTATCTACCCTGAAATCTGCCCACTCTTTTCCTTTCTAGTGCTCACCATGGTGTGTGTGTGTGTGTGTGTGTGTGTGTGTGTGTGTGTGTGTGTTCATGTTGTCTTCCCTTCTAGATTCTAAGCTCTGGGAGGGCAAGAAATGTGACTGTTGGTTCACTGCCATATTCCCAAGGGCTTGTGCAGCCTGTCACATGTCGCATGCTCAGTGCACATTTGTTGAAAGAGTAAATGAATAAATGGAGAATCAATCTAAGGTCCCTCAGGAGTAGGCAGTCTGAACAAGAAAGGAAACCCCATCTCTTTACAAAGCTTTGCCTGCACACTGTCATCCTGCAAGCCATACTTGTCGATGGGTTTGTATAAAGAAAAACCTAGAGTAGCTAAGCTTCAGGTGCTCCGGATCTTCGCTGTTTCTGAACGATGTGCCTGTAAATGACTTCTGAATGATTGTGGGCATGGAAAAGTAGCAAGTTATTTGGAATTGGCAGGTTGTTTCTTGGGGGAAGAAATTTTTCTCCCAAGAGCTCTTTGTGAGTAATAGAGACTTGGAATAATTTTGTGACTTCATATATTTCAGTAGAAAACCTATTCAAAATGAGTTACATTTTTATAGGTGAAGTAAAATGGTGACTTAAACTCCCACACCTCAAGTATCTTTCTTACTGAGTATGAAAAGGCTGTGACATAATATGGGTCTCAGTGAGAATGAAAAATAGAAGGGAGAAGAGATTTGTTTTTCTTGGCATCTCCTAATCCAGTCAGAAGGCTCATCCCTTTATATACACCATCTTATTTCCTTCTCACAAAAACTCTGTGAGATGGGTATCATTATACTCATGCACCGCATAACGATGTTTCAGTCAATGATGGATCACATATAAAATGGTGGTCCCATAAGATTCCAATGGAGCTGAAAAATTCCTATCACCTTAGCTGTATGTCATAGTGTGACATTACATGTTTCTCTACACATATGTGCAGTACATAATGTTTGATAATGATAACAAATGATTATGTTACTTGTTTATGTATATACCATACTATCTTTTTTATGATTATCTTAGAGTATACTCTTTCTACTTATTAAAAAAAAGGTTTCTGTAAAAGAGTATGACATGTTATGCCTGCAGCAACCTTATATGTCTTGTGTTTACCATGTCTCTTAATGGCATTATTTCTCTTGTGCATGATTTAATCTTGTGCTGTTTTGTTCATCATGGCCCCTAGAAAATCCACTGCTGATGTTGCCAGTAAGAGGCCATGTCGAGTGATTGCCCTGGAAACAAAATAAAGAGTGATTAAAGACTCTGAAGGTTGGAAGCCAGTGATGGTTATGCTCACCATTCCATCACAGCTATGATCATGAAGAATGAGAATAAAATGACAGAAGCTAAATAAACTGATTGTGGAGTAAAATTACTCCCTAGAGCATATATTAAATACGGACAAAAACTTCCTATTCTGGAAATGGGTGCCCGAAAGGATTTTCATCCATAAGGAGGGCAAGTCAATACCAGGTATGAATGTTTTTAAAGACAGGATAACAGTCTTGTTTGGGGGCAATGTCACAGGCTACAAATTATAACTCTTTGTGATCCGGCACAATGAGAACCCCGGGGCCTTCAAATGTATTAACAAACCCACACTGCAGTGTCCTGAAGGAGCAACAAGAAGTCATGAATAACCCAGCTCCTCTTCCAAGATGCCCTCCTGAATTGCTATGCCAGCAAAATGGAGAAGTACTGGTTGGAGAATAACATGCCTTTCAAAAGTTTGCTTATTGTTGGTAAAGCTCCTGGACATCCTCCTTTTATTGGTGATCTTCATCCTGATTTCAAAGTGGTGTTTCTCCCTCCAGCACCACCTCTTTGATCCAATTGATAGATCAGGAGTTATAGTAGCTCTTAAGGGCCTACTGCCCTTTTCCCAGGCCATCACTGCAACTTAGGAGACACTGAGAAGACACTGAGGCAATTCTAGAAGGATTACAACCTCTATGACTGCATCGGGAGCTTTGCTTGGGCTTGGGGTGATGTCACCAAGGAGTATATGAATGGCATGCGGAAGGAGATACTCAAGAAGTTCATCCATGACTTCAAAGGATTTGCTGCCACAAAGATGAGGTGGTTTCAAAAATCCACAAGGCTGTGGTTGAGATGTCAAACAACTTGAACCTGGGTGTGGATGAAGATGACATTGAGGAGCTTCTAGAAGTTGTTCCAGAGGGACTGACTATTGAGGAGGCGTTAGAACTGGAACAGGAACGCATAGCTGAAGAAGAGGCAAAAGAAAAGAAAACTGCAGGAGAATAAAAAGAAGAAGGCCCAAGAAAATTCACAGTGAGGGTTTCAGTGAAGGGTTTAAGAAGATTTGCAGACCTCTACAAGCTCCTTAAAAAGTGTGAAAACATGGACAACACCAAAATATTTTCATTAATAGAGAGGAATGTTCATGGTGCATTATCTGCTTACAAGCACCCCTATGATGAAAACGAGAAACAAACCAAGCAAACCACCATGAACTTACTTCTAAAAAGAGTGACACTTCTTCAAGAGGAGCCTCTGCAGGTCCTTCAGGAGGTGTTCCAGAAGAAGGCATTGTTATCGTTAAGAGATGACAGCTTCATGCATGTTATTGCCCTTGAGACCTTCCTGTGGGACAGGATACAGAGGTGGGAGACAGTGATATTGGTGATCCTAACCCTGTGTAGGCCTAGGCTAATATGTGTTAATGTCTTAGTTTTTAAAAACAACAAAAAAAGTTTAAAAATTTAAAAATAAAATAAAACAAAATTTAAATAGAATAAAGCTTAGAGAATAAGGATATATAGAAAGAAAATATTTTTGTACAGCTGTACAATGTACTTCTGGTTTTTTGTTTTGTTTTGTTTTTAAAGATTTTATTGGGGAATTGGGGGAGGGGGACAGCATTGGGAAATCAGGGAAGGGGAACAGACAAGCTGCTGTCTTAGTTTGTTCTTCAGTCTAGTTGTGGAGGACATCGCTTCACTAGCCAATGTTGTTATTATCATTGCGCTTTTCCCGGGTGAGGCAGTCGCTGGATGGCCATTGGATGGCAGGCAGCTCACACTGGCTGCCGGCCACTCACGCTGGCTGCCAGTCACTCACGGTAGCTCATGGCAGCCCACTGCAGCAGGGACTGCAGCCTACGCCATCTCTGGCAACTCACGACAGCCCAGCTCCAGGTTGAGCTGTTGTTCACCATCTTAGCTGTAGAGGGCCCAGTGTCACTGGCCCTCATGTGGGATCCAAACTGGGGCCCTGCTGCTCAGAGCTGGTGTCCCAAGCCAACTCTTAACCAATGTGCCACTCGGCAGGCCTTGTGCTTGTGTTTTAAGCGAAGACTCAAAAGTTTTAAGCTAAGACTCAAAAAGTTAAAAAAATTTTAAAGTTTATACAGTAAAAACGTTACAGTAAGCTAAGGTTAGTTTATTATTGAAGAAAAATATTTTTTTATAAACGTAGTGTAACCTAAATGTGCATTGTTTATAAAGTCTACACGTACAGTCATGTTCTAGCCTTCACATCCACTCACCGCTCACTCACCCAGAGCAACTTCGTCTTGCAAACTTCATTCATGGTAAGTGCCCTATACATATAGGCAGACCATATTTTATCTTTTATACCATATTTTTACTGTACCTTTTCTATATTTAGATACATGACTACTTACCTTTGTGTTATAATTGCCTACAGTATTCTGTATAGTACCATGCTGTACAGGCTTGTAGCCTAGGAGCAATAGGCTGGACCATACAGCCCAGGTGTGCAGGAGGCTGTACCATCTGGTGTGTGTAAGTGCACTCTGTGATGTTTGCACAATGATGAAATTGACTAACGATGCATTCCTCAGGAACTATCGCCATCACTAAGTGATGCATAACTATATTTCCAATGTACAGATGGGCAAATTGAGTGAATTGGCAAAGTTACAAAGCTAGTAATAGTGGAGGAATGATTGAAATCCAGATTTGGTCTGTCTTGTGTGCTTCTGATTAATATTAAAACCCCAGGATGTGAGGCTATTAGTTATTATTTTTAAAATGCCATACATTATGGGTAAACAGAGAGAGAGAGAGAGAGAGAGAGAGAGAGAGAGAGAGAGAGAAACTCTTATCTTTCACCATCTCTATATAATTTATGTTTCCCTCTTCAGCCATGATGAAACCTGGAAGGGCCATGAAAAGGGTGTTACAATAACAAAAGTATAAAAATGATCACTAGCTCTGAGCTCTCAGCTAATGAGGTAATGTGGCCCAGAGCTCCTACGTCCTTCCTTTCTTCCACAGGCTCTCTGAGGCCCCACATTCTCTCTGGTGTTCATTAGCATCCACCCATGGTTGCCATAAGCACTGCTCTACCAGTCCTGCTGCCCCTGGTGAGGCTGTACACTGAACAGGAGAAGAGCAGAGTACATAAACAAAATGCGGTGGGGACATGGGCAGGGATGAATTAAGGACAGAATTTCTAGTGGGAAATGTTAGAGCTTTTGCTGTGATGTGTTTGATATATCATATCTCCTCCTTTATACCCTGTTTATGAAAAGACTCAGTAAAACCTACAGGGGTGTGAGTGGATTATTTAGGGTAAAAACAGTAAGTTCAAATATTTTTAGGTGTGAGACAGATTATGTAAATGATGTTGCAAGTATAAGGCCATGAGGCGTAGTAGAGACTGTGGCAAAATGAAGAGTCCAGGACAAAATTTACTCATGCGCATCCAACAGTTTGCATCAGCAGACAATGTTTGCCTCCCAGGCCACTGTGTGTTACTTTAGCTTTAAGGAAACTCAAAGAGGAGCTGAGCATGTCTGCCAGGTGGATGGGAAAGGATCACACAGGTAGAGACTGGAGCAGATTCTGGGCAAAGAGAGATGGAAGAGGCAAGTGAAAACAGTGTCACGCGAATAAACTCCCAGAAGAGGAAGTTGAGACCTTAAGAAACAGACACTGGTCACGAAACTGCTTTGTTTGAGACACAGAGAGAGACGTCTTTTATTTTTGGAAGGGAGGGATGGAGAAAATCACCCCTGGACTACTCAGAGCATCAGGAAAACCTGCGAAGCTCACCCCATTGCCACTGTGGTGGGTTTCCTGTGGAGTGGGCAAGGGTCTATGTACAGCGTGTGGGGTGATGTCATGTAGCATCCACAGGAGCTCTGAACTTTGCAGAGATCCAATGGGAGGGTTTTAGGTCTTCCCAACTTGTGGGATTGGCTGAGGTCCAAGCCAATTATAGCTACATCTCCAAGGTGAATAGCACCATAGCCAACATCTGGGTTACATTTATGATCCCAATGTTCCAGGAAGATGGAAGAATAAGTTATGCGGGTGCTGAGTGAGAGACCCTTGGAAGGGCACCTGTGCGATACACTTAAAAGCATTCTTCCTGGCAACCAGCCAGTCAGCATGGGGAAGCTGAGGCCCATCCCCTGCACCACTGCAGGGAGTCTGTCCTTCCCAGGGCATTTGGTGGCTGGGGATCTGCCTGCATCCCCCAGGACTTTCCCTGTATGCACACTGGCTAGTGGGTGCCGTGTAGGCAGAACCAGGATGCCCAGGAAATGAGAGGGAGCAGCAGGAAACTTAAGTGTGCCTGGAGTTGCCCTCAGGAACTCAGATCACTCAGTGTAGGAATCAGAGGGAATCCAGAAGACAGCACCTTAGGAGAATAGGAAGTCAGAGTAGGGAGACAGGGTGATAGAGTAATGAGTTGGGTGACAGTGGGATTTGGAGCCTTGATTCTTGTTCTATCTCCTTTGCATGCCCCCAGGGACCAAGTTTCCTCTTTCCAGGTACTCACACCGGTGAGATAACACATAGTCATGGCTGCCTGGTTGGGAGGGAGTTCTGCCTTCTCCAGCTTCTCCTACTCAGGGATCAGGTCAGTTGTGGGAGCATGCACGGATGCAAGAAACCTTATTTTTGTTTTGGACTATAGTTCTCAAATGCAGCCCATACAGTATTTCAATTCCCACCATTTTTCAAAGTGGTGAGAATCCTTAGGGAATGACTGTCTTAACTGGCACCTACAAACTTCTGAAAGACATACATGCAGACAGAGATGTTAAGGGTCCTAGTTTCAGTGCTAATCTGTGCTCTCTGCTATAATTCAGAAATGTTTGAAATGTTGAGTGGGTTGGTTATGAAGTCTGCAAGAATCCATATGCATGCCAGTCTGAGGAGGCTCTTGGGAAATACCTCACCGTAAGTGCAAAGAGCATGCAGCAGAAAGGGTTGGTCCAACAGTAAAGTCTCACTTGGGGCTGGTAGGTGATATTTGCGTTTACATCATGAGAGCCTTGAGATCAAAGAGGAGGTACTAATTCTTAAGGAAAGAAGACTCTTAGCCAATCAGCTACCTTCAGATGGAAAATTGGTAAGATACTTATACACGAGTAATAATATATGAAAGAGCTGTGGTCAAGTATGTGACCCAAAGAGTGAGAGGACTCTTCTCCCCCAAAAAGATGTGGGATGCACCGCCTCCCAGTAGGCAGCCCCGTGATGGACAACTGAAGCAAAAGTGATAGTCCTGCATTTACAGGAGGGAAGCAGCACAAAAGGAAGAAAATGGTGGCTATTCATGTTGGGCTTTAAGACGTGTTAATCGTGCACCTACCATGCAACTATCGCTCTTGCCTGGTCAAGGGGAATATTACATCCCCTTGGACAAGTAATTATTCTCAAGTGCAAATAGTAAGGTTGATTATGCAAAATGCAGCTGTCTCTGGCCACCTTCCTTGATTGCCTAAAGAAAGTTTGTCTGAAGTGTGAATGAAAACCTAGCTGAGAGATGGAAACAGAACTCAGCTGGCATTTGTTTGAGCCCCTGGATCCTGCCTTGTCTGCAGCCTGCATACACACTTCTGGACTTCTCAGTCAGCAAAACACTCCTCCTCCCCCCTTTAAGCTAATTTGAGTTGGAATTGTGTCACTTGCAGCTGGGAGTTTATCGGTACACATGAAATATCCCCAATAATTAGTTGGGGCAACTGTGCAGGGAGAGCTGCAGTGGTAAGTGAAGGCAAGAACAGTCATTATGTACAGCACACACAACAGGGCACCAAAGTGCAGAGGAGCATGGGAAATTTATTCTCAGCTTCATTCTTTGTCTTCTCAATTGCAGATCCTTCACCCAACATTGTCTTTCAGTGTTGTCATGGGTTCGATTTTGTCTCCCCTTTTCCCCACAAAAAGACACGCTGAAGCTCTAACTCCTGATTTAGAAACAGGATTGTTGCTGACATACTTACTTAAGATGAGGTCATACTGGAGTAGGGTAGGCTTCTAGGCCAAGCGACTGGTGCCCTTAAGAAGAGGAGAGACAAGCAAAGGGAGAATGCTCTGTGACGATAGTGGCATAGGTTGGAAGAAAGTGGCTACAAGACAAGAAACACCAAGGATTGACAGACACCACCAGAAGTTAGGAAGAGGCAGGAAGGCTCTTCCCCTAGAGCAGCGGTTCTCAACCTGTGGGTCGCGACCCCTTTGGGGGTCGAACGACCCTTTCACAGGGGTCGCGACCTAAGACCATCAGAAAACAAAAAGATATTTACATTATGATTCATAACAGTAGCAAAATTACAGTTATAGAGTAGCAACGAAAATTATTTTATGGTTGGGGGTCACCACAACATGAGGAACTGTATTAAGGGGTCGCGACCCCTTAGGAAGGACCCCTTAGGATGCATTAGGAAGGTTCAGAACCGCTGCCTAGAGGTTTCAGAAGGAGCGTGGCCCTGCTGAGACTTTGATTTTGGACTCCTAGCCTCCAGAACTGTGAGACAATAGATTTCTGTTGTTTTAAGCCACCCAGTTTGTGGCAGCCCTAGGAAACTAATACAAATATCTTCATGTCTCCTACTTCATTCAATTTGCTGCCAAAAAAAAAAAAAGTCTGTCTTATAAGCTTAATCATTTTGAGGACTCATTATATTAAAATTTCCTAGGTGATTTGCATTTGAAAAGAGAACTGATGAGAGATAGCAATAAATGACTCTATAATGGTGGAATTTTAGACATGGAGTAAGGGCAATCTCAGCGCCTTGTAGGTCTGTAAGTGCCTGTTTATCATTCCAAGAGAGGTTCCAATATTGAGTTTCAGGGTACCTTTAGGATTTTTAGAGATGTCTCAGGAGACCCCACCCCAACTGCAACCAGAGTAGCTTTCCTTTATGTTTTGGGATTCTGCGTTAAGATTTCATTTGGAAAGAGTTCTTGTGTCAGAATAGGTTGAAAGTCATTGCATTGTCACTATTTAAGTCACACGAAGGCAAACCATATTTTTTCCCTCTGCCGTTTCTGCAAAATGTGCCCACTTACATATATGTTTACCACCAAAACAGAGCTGTTAAGTTTCCGCCAAGAATATAAGGTGAGGAAATAGGGACACACAGTAGACACCACCATTATTCCTTTTTAAAAAATATTTTTATTGGGGAATTGGGGGAGGGAAACAGACAAGTTGCTGTCCTTTTGTTCTTCAGTCTAGTTGTGGAGGACGTCACTTCACTGGCCCATGTTGGTATTATCATTGCGCTCTTCCCGGGTGAGGCAGTCGCTTGCCGGCCATTGGACAGCCGCTCACCAAAGCGCACGCCAGCTGCCGGCCAGCCCCACTGCAGCCTTCGCTGTCGCCTGGGACTCAAGACAGGCCAGCTCCAGGTCGAGCTGTTGTTCACCATCTTGGCTGTAGAGGGCACAGCATCACTGGCCCTCATGTGGGATCCAAACCAGGGCCCTGCTACTCAGAGCTCGCGCTCCCAACCCAACTCTTACCCAACGCGCCACTCAGCTGGCCTATTCCTCTTTTGTTTTTAGCTATTCTGATGGGCATACGGGGAAAGATTAGCTGTTATTTGTTTACTCTTGTCTTTTTAAAACTGAGAATCAAGATCTTCGTGATCCAAAATCTGCTAGAAGACTGTTTTAACAAAAGTCAAAATATCGAGTTTGAGTTGTTGATTTATTGGCTGTCTTTTTATTTATTTTTTACCTTTGGGTGAACAGAGGAGGCTATCAGGATGTATTATTTGCATTCATGTGATGAAGGCAGAAGCAGTACTTGAATACAAACAAAATTATGACTGATTTGGAGGAGTTTATGTGGGAAAGAGTTGCTTACAATTCTCTGCAACTGCAAAAGTATAATAATAATTCTTACACATTTGTGTCCTTTATACTTTCACATGCATTATCTTATTGGAAACCCATATAAATCCCAGGAGGCATGCGGCCTGGTTTTCCTATCACCGCCCCACAGGTAGGCTCTGAGCCTGGAGGCTCACAGTATCCTTCCGTGCCTGGGACCAGTTAGTGAGGGAAGCTGGGGCCGCCACCCTTGTGTCCTGAGACACTTGCTCTGTGCAGTAAGTGGTGGGTTTTCTCTCTTTCTCTTTCTCTCCCTCCCTTCCTTCCTTTTGAGAGGGGTGAGGCAGAGAGACATCTTAAAATTAATAAGTGCCTAAAAAAGACCTTCAGGCCTACTTTATCTCCACAGCTTCTATCACAAAGCTAAGTCAGAGTCAGCTTTTGTGGAGTCTTTAGATAAGCAACAAGTCCCAGGAAACAAATAGTGAATACCATCATCAATTCTGTCTGAAAATTCTCCAGTTAAGCATTTGAATCTCAAAATGCTCTTCAAATCATAATAGCTAATCAGTCATCCACCCACTCTTTACGTTCAGTCAATACACTCAGCAGTCAACACAAATGCACCCTGAGCTCCCAGGCACTGCTGGCTGCCGGGCAGGTGGGTAGGCGCTCAGTTTACTCCAGGAGAATGGATTTTGGAATGTCACAGGTTGTTTTTTTCTTTCATTCTTTTCCTTCCTTTGTTCCTCCTCATTTTTTAAGTTCCAGGTCCAGGTTGGGTACATTGAAAGGGAACAGATGTAGGTTGGCTGGTTGAAGAAGGAGGGAAAATCATTTCTACTAGTATGGGCCGCTGAAAATAAATCAGGGACAGAGACACTTTGTAGCTCAGGGAAAAGCACCACGTAGGAGTCCAGGCTCCAAGCCCGGGGTCTTTGTTTTTGTGTGCTTTTATAAAGTGGCCCATGGGGACAGCAGGCTGTGTAGTGGGAGTTCCCACTTCCCAGAATTGGCCCCAAGGGCAGATGAGACCGGCGGAGAGGAAAACCCTGAGCTTCCAAAAGCATCCTCTGGTGAGAGAGGGAGTTTCAGGGTTGGGTAATGGTACAAGTAAAGGGGGAGCCAATGAGGGGTGTGCTCAGAGAGGCCTTAAAAGAAAAAAGGGACCCAAACTGTGAGCGAGAGAAAAGGGAGCGGAGAGGCGGGACGGGAGGCGATGCGAGCGGGCAGGACGCAGCCCCCTCGCGCAGGGCGTTGGGGTGGGGGCCAGCGGGGGCGTCCCAGCGGGGCTGCGAGCGCAGGCGGGGAGGGCTGCTGTGACATCACGCCCGGGCCCCCTTCCCCTCGCCGGGTGGGTGGGGCCTCGGCGCGCGGAGCGGGCGCGGGGTCAAGGAGGGGGAAGAGGAGGAGCAGGCATGAATGTGTCTGCGTGAGGACCGGAGAGAGGAGGAGGAGGCGGCGGGGGGAGGGAGCACGCGCGTGGCTCCCGGCGTCCCGGCTCCCCCCAGTCCCCTACCTCGGCCCGCGCCGCGCCGCCTCCTCGGCAGCACCGCCCGCTTCGCAGCTGGGACCCGCTCCGGGCACGGGGACCCGGCGCGGCCTGGAAGGAACCAGAAAGCAAAAGTAAGGCAAGCTGCACTCCAAGTTTTCCCAACTTCGCCCCCTGCGGCGGCAGGCGTCCAGCAGCTCGGAGCGTCCCCACGGCGCTAGAGAGTGGCAGAAAGAAAGGGGACAGGGCGAGGGCGGGGGCGGGGGCGGAGGAAGAGGGAGCGCGCGGGTGAGGGGAGAGTCCGGCAACATCTGTTAAAACTTGGGGGAGGAGGAGCGCGGGCAGAAGGAGGAGGAAGAGGAGAGGAGGGAGAGGGAGCGCGAGGGAGGGACAGTAGAACCGAGGGACAACTTTTCCACCGTGTGAGTAGCGCGGGCTGCACTGGGCTGGGGTGGGGGGATCTTCCACCCGCGCGGGTCTCCAGGCCGGGATGGGACCTTCTTCCAGAAAGTCGATTGGATGCCAGGAGGGGCATACGGTGGGGGCTTTCTTTCTTTCTCTTTCCCCTCCTTCTCGCGGGTGAACCAAATCAGAACTGTCACTCAGGGCCTGTGAGTCAGAAGGGATCGGATTACAAGATCCCTGAAACCGATGCCGGAGCTGCATGAGCGGGCGGGAGCGGGCAGGGGCTGCGCCACCGGCGCGTTCGCACACTCGCCGTCGCGCATACTCGCCGCCCCGACTCGCCCTCCCCGCGCGCCCGGCGGCCGCCTGCGCCGCACCATGCCCACGGCCGGCGCTCCTCGCGCCCAGCCCCTCCGCTTGCAGTAGTCGGAGCCGCCTGCGCCTCGCGGACCCGGGAGCCACCCGCCCGCGTCCCAGATGTGGGTCTATGGAAAGTTTGGGGACTTGACAGCCGCCGCTGCCGCAGGTACGTCCCACCCGAAGTTCTTTGTTTCGCGGGCCGCGCAACGGGCAGCCTGCTCCTGCCGCTGTGCGGGCGCCGCCAGGTCGAGAGGGGTTCCCCAGTGGGGGGAACCGGAGGATGTGAAAATGGCTGTCAAAGGCGCCCAGATTTAGCGAGCAACCCGTAAGGCGTCAGAGCAAGGCTTTCATTCGCTCACTTCTTGAAGCTCCCTTTCCAAGTGTCTGACCCCTCGGCCGTCCGGAGACGGACTGGAGAATTGCACATCCTGGATGGGGACGAAGTTTGCAGCAGCGACGACGGCGCCTCTCGCACCCATTCCCCACCCAAAGGGTGAAGAGGAGCTAAGTTAGATTAGATCCCTAAAGCTCGGGCGTCTGCCTGCCTGCGCACTCTTGCGTCCCCCTCCGGTGCCCAGCGCGGCGGGCGGCGGGCGGCGGGCGGGTCCGCGCGGGGTTCGCGGCTGCGGGGTTTCCTCCAGCCTGAGTTTCCCTTCGGAGGGCGGGGAAGCGGTGTGCGCCCAGGGAGAGGCGCGCCTCCGCCGTAATAGAGGAAAAGTGAAAGTTGTACCATCTGTATATGAT
Organism: Hipposideros armiger; assembly: GCF_001890085.2. Lineage (NCBI taxonomy): Eukaryota > Metazoa > Chordata > Mammalia > Chiroptera > Hipposideridae > Hipposideros > Hipposideros armiger. Next base: position 189,374 of record NW_017732060.1, read on the forward strand.
TTGGGATTCTTTCATTTCTTTTCCTTTCTAGGGACAGCGCGCGCGCGCGCACACACACACACACACACACACACACACACACACACACACACACACAAGAAATAACAGAAAACAAAAGAAATAAAAGCGTTAGAAGCTGCAGGGAGTGAGTGCGGGTGTGTGGGTAATGTGGCCCCTGCAATCGTTTAAGAGGCCGAATTTTCACAGAGCAGAATTGTGTGTGAATGACTCTGCGGGGGACAGTTACTTTGAGTTGCAAAGGGAAAATGGAAGGGAGGAGGTGAGAGGGAGTAAATATTTACCCCAAACTTGGAGACTTTGTGAAACGACTTTCAAGCAGATTGCTAGAGGCCAAAGCACCGCTGCACACTCGGGCCTTTTATCCTTCCTTGAACTTTGTGCTCCTGTCCCTGATTGCACCTCCTTCAGGAGATGCCACCCCTAGAGAGGCTGGACCCAGGCTTCCCTTGCTGACCCCGTGTAGAAAGAGGCTTTAGGAGGCAGCCACCTCGCACTCTTCCTGCCTCCAACTTCTCTCCCTGACGTGCGGTGCCGAAGGGATTCTGGCCTTGGGTGCAGTGCTCGTGGCCCACTGCCAGTTTATATGTACATGTATTTATGTAAAACATTTTCTCCCAGCTCCTTGCCAGCTGTTCCACATTTTCCAGCTGCCATTTCAGTTTGAAATGATGGACTGTCCATATATCCAAGTAAAAGAGTTTTTTAGTCAGAGGTGTGGGGACACAAAAAATAATTTTTCCTCCCATCTTCTAAGTTCTACCTGGGCTAATAAATTAACATGAGACAGATCAACAGGGGAGAGTGTCCACAATTTATCACGGATGTTCATGCGGGGGTGCCATCAGAATATGAGATCTGGAGACGCATTGGGCTTTGAGGTTTCCATGCCATCCTGGACAAAGGAGAGGGAAGCAGGGGTCTGGGATTTCAAAGAGAAGGCGGGCAGTTTACAGGTAGACAAGAAAGAGCAAACATGTGGTAAACAAATTCTTGGTGGGTCACCCAGAAACAGTGGGACACAGAGGGGTGTCCAACAAACAGGCTTGGCTGGATTTCTCCCTCTCTGCCACTTTTAGTTTATAATATGATGCTAAGGTGATGCTCCTATCCTTTAAGCAGGTATTTCTGTCTGAATTCCTTTAGGCAGGCAAGGGGAGGGTTCATTTTGAGTCTTTTGTTTATTAAGAAATTACCAGCTTAAAAGTCAGTATCCCTAAAAGCATATTTTGGGGTGGCAAAACTTTGTCCCCCTCAAAGGTATGGAGGGCCGGCTGCTGTGCAGTCATGGGCAGTGCCATTAGCCTGACTGGTATTATTAGTTCTAAAAAAACGCCTCTGCTCTCCTTTTCCTTTCCTCTTCCTCCTCCTCAATTTGTCTTTCCAGAGCATTTTTCTGGAAATTCACAATAATTAGGCTTCCCCCCACCACATGTAATTTTGTACAGAAATTGGTGGAGGCCATTTAAAAAAAATTTTTTTTATAGGTCTCTGAAATATGTGTATGCTGCTAGAAATAAATTAACTTTTAAAAAGAGTTGCAGCTTGAGTAGGTTGGGCATGGTTGGCGGGGAGGGGGCCTCTGCTTTGGCCAACTGAAATGATTTCATTTCAGTCTTTTTAAGGCAGGAACTATTCATTCTTCCCATTTTACGCTTTTTGTCTTAGCGCATTATAGACTGAAATCTTCAAGAATTAGCCTAAAGTATTAATTTTGAGTATTTACGTAATTGCTCTGTAATTTGAATAGGTGCCTTATTGATTGATTCTGGTAATTTTTTCATTTAGGTTTTAAATTAAAAATTAATAATAGCCTGACAGTTTCTTAATTACATGTGTCAAGATTATTTTGAAGGAGGAAAATGCTATGTTTTAAAGTAGTGAAATAACCTCAAAATCTTCTCATTTTTCGAAAACATAACAGTATTTCAGTTGAATATATTAAGGCAATGGTGATTGGTCTTAACAATGTAAACTGTGTGAAGTATCTAAAGAATTTGTTTATGTTAGGGAATACTGGTCTTAACCTGGTACACAAACACTTCTGCCAGTTATAGTCAGACCTAAAACAAACATGAAATAACATTTAAATTGTAACAGCCAGCATACTTATAGAGAGAAGAGAATTTATTTTATGCTAAAAGCTATTTAATTAGAAACTCCCTGCCTAAGGGAAGATCCTTTCAAAGTATGTAATTGTTAAAGTAAGCCTAGGGAAGCTTTGGTTTAGGATGCCTGAATGAGTCCAACAAGGGAGGTGTCTTGTGAAGCACTTTAAAAGGTATAGATTATGTTATAATTAATAGGTTAGTAGGTCCAACTCGATGTCTACCTTTAACGCGTATGTATTTCTTGATTGAACCCTGCTATCAACACGTTTTATTGTATGTCTGATTTGCAAAAAAAAACTACACACAGAAATGAGAAAATGAGTACTGATGAAAAATGGCTCTGTTGAGTTATTTCATTACTTATTTAATGAGTCATTAATTTATCAATTTGATGCCCAAGCCTAAAGTTGAACTTTTCTTTGTTTCTAGGCCAGTTTTCTTAATTACCTGCATGCTGTAAGGGTTTCAGACTTCTGTGCATAGCTGGCTAGAGGTCCTTCCTTCTTTGTAAGGTATCCAGCTCACTGAGATTCCCCTCCCCCCCTTTTTTGAGGCTAGGGCTTGGGAGTTTATGAAAGGAAACAATTTAATGATCATTGTTCCATGTATTCACTTATATGGACAGTAATGTACTAGGAAAAAGCAGTCTTGAAGGAAAAGTGAATCAGTGAGTCATGAAATCCTCAAGAAAACCTTAGTAATGGAATGTTAATGCTTTTAGACTATAGTAGATTATCTTAAAAGTCAGACTTTTCTTCTTTATACGATTGTTGTAAATCCCCAGCTAAAGAATTCTTTGAAGGAGGTTTTAGTTTTGCTGGCATTCATATCCTATAGTCAGTCTGATTTGTTTTGGAAGATTCAAGAAATTTTCTGCCAACTTATATCATGAGAGGCAATTAAAATGCTGAAGTGACTAGAGAGAGAATGTGTGTGTATTTAATTTGTTAAGCAAAAGACCCCACTCTAATAGTGACTTCAGGTTGTCTTTTCATTAAAGTGTATGAGAAAATGCTGCCCTTCGCTTCATGTTGTCATTTTTCTAGATGAAAATTGATTTGTTCTAGTTTCAAAGCAAATGAAGGGAGACAGAATAAACAACAACAGGGCAGGGGTAGCGCTGCAAACTTTTTCAAGTACTTTCACTGTATTTTTCATCTTTACTTTTATTTGATGGGCCTATGAAATAGAGCTGTAGACCAGTGAAGACTTTAAATGAAATTTCACACTTTGATGATTTTTTTAAACTTTGATATATTGACAGCAAAAGGAGCTGCAAAGCTTTTATATAACTTGAGCAGTAACGCCAAGCAGCAGTCAAAACGTCTCTATGCATTTGTGTTTAACTGCAGAAGAAAAACATGTCCATGGGCAGCAAAGGTTCTTATCAGCCCCCTAATCCCAGATCCCAGCAAACCTTGAGGGCATGCCTCAGATCTTGCTGAAATCACTGTAGACTCTCACAGTTTGCAGATTAAATATGCTATGTGTTCCTGGCTCCAACAACAGTTTTATGAGCTCACTAAACTTCCTGTTTTAAGATCCTTTTCTTAAGTTTTTAGGAGCTGCTAAAGGCAATGGTGTCTGAAGTGAGTGGTATTTGTTAATTAGAGACACTTGAGATATTTCATTCTCTCTTTAAAAATTGCCAAAATTATTATTTTTAAATCGAAGGGCTAGTTACATGGGGATGAGGGAGGGGAGCTGTTTGAGAGAAATTAGATGTTAAATGTGTTTGTAAATGCATTTCATTGCAGACTTTACATGGTTTGTCAATTGTTTTAAGGCACTTTTCCTAGCCCCTTAAAATTAGAGTTTTTCCACTTGTAATTCTAAATGTACCATATTTTACTGCCACATTTCTTAGCTACTCATGACCACTTTTAGTTTGTTTGTTTTTATTAATGTGAAAGTGTTTTTTGTTCTGTGTGTGTATGTTTCAACCAGACAAAATGTCCCAGAAAATCTCAGGCTCTCTAAAGAAAGTGGATGAACAAGCCATTACACAGTTTATAAGGTGGCATTGGAACATTTCAGCCCCCTCCTGAAAGGCGGTATTGTATGGCGCTTCCACATCTGCATCTGTCATATCTACACTTGTGTCCTCATATATGGTGCTTTTGCATTTTGCATAAGAGTCATAATTAAAAAAGAAAATACTTACATCATCGCCAAACAGCATGTCATATAATTCCCAAGAGAACTGGAGCCAATTTTGTGCTTAAAGGTTATTCAATGAATGAAATTGTGAAAGCCCATTTGTCAAAGTACTGCATGGTTTCTGCTAGTTTTCAAGCCCCAAATTCATTGTCTGCCCAGCCCAGCCATTAGTCATCAGTGTATTAGGGCTGCCTTCAGGCCCTGCAGCCCAGCACTTCTTCACACCATTACAGCTTTGAAAGTGTACTCTGTCGACTCACAGAATTACTGCTCTGATTTCCGCTTGGCTGGGTCTGAGGTAAGTCCCCTCCCTACCTTCTAGCTGACTGTAATCCTTGCTTTCTTTTAAAGCTCTTTTCTAGAGATTTAGGGGAAAACTTTCTTAAGGGCCCTGTTGGCATCACACTGTGGTTTTGTTGTGGCATGCACCGTACCTACAAATCCTACCTGCAGTAAACTGGATTCATTGCTGGCCCCAAACAGCTGCTAGTGGTTCTTTACTTTTTTTTGAAGGGGAGGGTGTCTCTGTGTGTGTGTGTGTGGGGGGGAGGGATACGTTTTAAACATAAGCCTTTTATTGTATATTTGAGCAATGTTTATACCACTAAATTAAATAATGGGAGTTACGTGTAATTTCATTTAAATCTCTGTTGGAATACCTCCACAATGCAGTGTGACATTTTATTTGGTTATTTTCAGGTGGAAATTTTTAGCTTTACCTACTTTGACTTTTTTTTAAGATTGCATAAAAGACCTAACAATATTCCAGAGTGCTTTACACGATAAACTATTGATTTTTACAGAAAGAGATGGAAACGCAGTTTAGATGAACGATAACTCTCAAATTGTAGTAATGAAGGAATGAGGCAGTTAACCCTATTATTGATTTCATTTTTTGATATTTTTAAAAAGAATAATTCAGTCTCAGGAAAGTTATCTGTGTGTAGAGAAACCTCAGCCAGCAGCTTAAGAATGAAGCCTTAATGAACTAAGATGTATGGAAGTCTGAATGGAGTGGATAGAAGAGTGGACATCTGCTGTTTTGAGCTGTGGCTGTTCACACGGAATTGCACACCAGAGCAGTTCATTGGCAGGGTGTGCAGTTGGGTATCGTTTGCACTGGCAGTTTTGTACAGGATGCGTAGAGGGCTGAAAAATAAGATAGTTGAAGAATTCTGTGAATAAGCAGAGTTTATAGGCTAAGTGGACTGGAAGTAATTTTTTACCGAATAAACCTTAGTTAAAAATCCTTAAATTTTGAAAAATTTGCTTTTTAAATTGCAACTGAGATTCAAGGATCACAATGTTAAAAATTCAGAGGATCAAGTATGATAAGCAGTACTTCACAAAATAATACGTGAAATACCTTTGGCATATCTTTCACTGATTTTAACACCCAGCAGGCATTGGTCTAATATTTGTGATGGTTTAAAAGTAAATGACTATTCATAGAACATTCACTGTACCTCCTTAAGCTTGATTGTAAAGACATACTTGATTCTAGGAACCAAAAGTTATGTAAGTTCTATAAGAATAATTTTTAAATTTAGGTTTGTTTTTTCTTCTGAAAATGTGTGAAAACTTAATTCCTGTAAACCTCAGTGAAAGGAGACAGGGACACCTTTGATCATGATGCTTCTGTGATTTTTGTGGGTTTAAGGGAAATACAGTTTACATGCGCTTAGCTGATCTGTAGATTGATAACTGACTTATAGATCTCATTTCTGTCTGAAGATTGTCTCCAGCAAACCCGCAGAAAGTGGGGATGCCAGCTTGCTCCACATTTTTGCTCATTCGTTAAGGGCACCTGCCATGCAGGGGGCTTCCTGCAGCATACACTGGACTGGTGTTTTACATTTTAGCAAAACTGAGAAATGGTGATGGCTGTTAAATAGAGACCTTGTACTCCTCTCAAATGTTTCTCTTAAAGTATAACTGGCACCAGAGAACGTCAGAGTAGCTGATTATCTTTTTTAAATACACATAGCAGAAAAGTAAAACTGGCACACGAAATGTCATTTGTGATTTTAACTAAATAGCAATGATTACTTTATGTCAGATAAGCTTTACAGTGGTTGAAGTTCAATGTATGGGCTTCTTAATAGTTTTGATGTAGTTAATTTACTAAAACCAAATTCACTTAATCTTTGGCCAGGCATTTATTTCCCCTCAGAGTAATTCCATTTGAGGATGTCTGTTATGAATACTGCTTATCTGAGATTAGGAGCTTCAGAAATGTAGGAAAGATTGAAAACAATAGGCTCCCAAAGACCACTTATGGCAACTTGAACAGATAGCCGCTTTCTTTATTTGCAAGTAAGGCTTTAGGCTTTTCTGATTATGGGGGAAAAATCATATGTAAAGGTAAAATAATAATTATACATTTAAAAATACTATAGTTAAAAATTCATGAAGATTTCATTAAGAACTTATGAAGTTGAGCTTCTTTTCTCACAGAAAAGGAAGGCAGTGTGGATAGGGAAGGGAGAGGAAGTCTTAGGGATCTTGGGAACTGTAGGTGTGTCACAGACGTTATTTATATCTAATTGATTTTAAGTTCAGAAAGATATTTTGAGCACAAGGAAACATCAACCACACGACAAACCTCTAAGAGGTTTACTATAGTGCATGGTTATAGGAATATCCACTAAATGCGTTAAATTCCCTTAATTTTGCTCATTGAAACTCAGACTACTTCTCACTCCCAGAATTGATCAAAAGTTAAAATTACCATGAGTTTTGAGCTTTTGATTTTTAAAAAATTTCTCTTCCTAAAGGATTCATTTTCTTTAGGAAGTGAGTTTTAATGCTATAGAAAGGTATAACTAATAGGAATTTTACCTAAATGCTTGCTCCAAGAGTAGCATCTTGAAGTAGCAGCTAATACGCTAGTAATAAAGTATGAGAAATGTCACTCTTTAGTGATACAGGGGAGGCTCCTTGGAAACCCTTACACAGCCTGGTACCTTTTGGATTTTTAAAACATTAACACATTAGGGAGATCATTCAGCATATAAACATACAGGCAAGCGTAAGTAAATGTAATTTCTTTGGAGGAAAGCCTTATTCCACTTGAGCAATGGTTCCGTAAGCTTCACAGAGTGATTTCTCACTTAAGGCCTAGTCACTACTGTTAAAAGCTCTGGGCTGCCTGCTGGAATGGCCTCATTGGCAGGAGCTGTTTTAACCTATCAGAAACTGATCAAGTTACCACTAATCAGGCTTTTAACTTAGTTGTTTTAAATCTTTAAATACATTAAGAAAAATCAAAGAATTATTGCCCAAGTTCAGGCAACTTAAAAATAAACCAACTGGATTAGGGAAATAAATTAAGTAGTCTGCTGTTCACAAAGGATGCATTATCGGTTTCATTTCATCTTAGCGAGTCTTTTTATTCAAGTTAAACATTTTAAATGTTGGCTTAAGTACTGGCTCTTTCTCTTACAAATTTTAAGAAGGATCCTGCTTACCTGTGGATCCCAGGTTTCACTACAGACAGACCTACAAGAGGAAAGGCTGATTTGCACGTTTCCAGAATTGTGATTTTTTTTATGCTCTCTATTTACTACATAAAGCCTCATTGAGGGTTAAGGTTGAACTTTGGAACTCCACTGAGGGCCTCCCTTCGTGAAAGACAGTGAGATAGATGTGTGTCTGTGCCTCACCCACTCACAGCACCTGAATCTATTTAGGGCAGCTTATGAAGAAACAGTATTTGGGGGCCAGGTTAAGGGACAATGAGTTACAAGTTTTGTGAGCGAAACACCCGTTGGTTTCCTGAAGACTTCAGGTGTACCTAATGTTTCATTGTAGTGCGTTACACAGGGGTGTTTCATTGCAAAGGACCTGGAAAGTTGTACCTCTGGATTCAGCTGATAAAACGGCTGTGCGAATGAAAGCTGGGCTGCCACCGACAACTGTCTGCTGGAAATGCTGCCGGGCCCTAATTAGAATATCCCCGTGGAGCAGGTAACCAGCGTGATGAAAGTGATAAGGGGCGCTGCTTTCACCGGAGGCCTCACGGGGTTCCGATTGTGTTGCCCGGTTTTGCACTCAGGAAGACGCTGCGGGAATGCGGATGGGCAGCGGGGTTGGAAGCGCCCCTGCGGCCCCAATACCCGTCGATTCAGCTACCGGACCCGTGCTCGCTCCGGCGCGGGGCGCGGGCGGGAGTTGCAGCCCGGGCCTGCCCGCGGCTGGGAAAGGAGCGGGGACGCGGCGGCGCGGCGCTAGCAGACGGCATGGCCTGGACAGACGCCCAGCTCGACCACGACGCTGAGACCCGAAGGGCAGGCCACCGGGCCGGGGTGGTGTTCTGGGTGTGAAGACGCGGACCCGGGAACCTGAGGGCCGGCACGTGCAGGGCCCCGCGCTCAGACTAAACTACCCAGCCCCACAGCCTAGGAGAAACTGGGATTACAGTGAACTTGTCTTTGCAAAGATAAAAGTTTTTGTTTGGGTTTTTTCATTGCATCTCTGGGGGCGACTCTAAAGAGAGGGCCACGTGAGGCTTCTTGTGTGAAAGTGCCGTTTCCAACATAAGTCCCCACAAGAATTCTCCAACTTGGTAAATGTTGCTCCTTTGGTTCTGATGACTTTCAAGTGGGGGCGGGTACTATAGCATCACCTGGTCAGTGTCTCCAGGAAGCTATCAATGCCTTCTTTTGCATAAGGTTGGAGCAAGGTCACATTTATAGTTGAGACAGGAAGGACCCACCTCCAGGCAGGTTGCTAATAGGAGAGGGATTAGGTTTAAAATAGGGTCTGGAATTCATTGTGCCATGGGTTTAGGCCCCAGGGAAATTACAAAAGGTTCAGGGACAGTTGAGTGGGGAAAGGCCATGACTGCTTTCAGGAAGGAATAATCTTTATCCCTCCATTTACCTGTGAGACCAGGCTTCAGCAGGCATGCACTATTAGTGCAGTTTCTCCCCCCACCCCCCGTATATTCAAGCTGCTGGGACTCAAGCATCAACTATAGTTTTTTAATTTTTTATTTTTTTCCCCAAAAGCATAAAAAGTTAAGGGGCATGCCAGCAAATCTTACACGTAATGTTGCAGTGGTGGAAGGGACTGAAGAAGTGTGGAGTTGTAAGAAAAGGAAACGATCGAGAGAAGTTCTCATTTCATTCAGATGTAGAAAAAACTGGTGTTTTCCTCAGAAATATCTTTGAAGTGAAGAAAAACCAACAAAAAGTTTTTCCTGATAGTTATGTTCTAAATAAATTGTACTTTTTTGTTTTGGAAATCTCAGGTTTTAAAAGTAGTACTATGGGCGACTGCCCTGATTATGTATGTTTTAGGATTGCATCAGGAGTTTTTACTGGTCACTTCTATACCTCAGACTTTTTTGTATCAACTCAGGACTGAGTTTCACAATTTAGCTTTATATTCTGTGAAGAAACCACCACCACAGCTAGAAGCAGACTCTTTTTCGCTCACTAACTCTTGGTGCACAGTGTTGATGAGGTGTGAGAGTCTAGAATGTTAAAACTTTCTCCTTTGTAACTGACAGGGACAAAGTTGTGTTTTTATCAGTAAAATAAGCTGATATAATTTATAGGGATATACAGGAAGCAGATGTCTGCCTTGGCAAGTTGCCATTTTTTATAGCCCTGTTCCAAGCACAAGCCAAAACTTTTAAATAATTAGTTACTTACTAATGAGATCCAAAAATAAGTTGTCAAAATAGGAGAAGGAGGTAGACTCTTAAGTGACCAAGGGCCTATTTTTTTAAAAATCCATTTCAAATGAGGGGGGCGTAGGAATTAGTATTCTCTACTACCATTAATTAGTGCATTGGTGCGATTTCAGTCAGTGCCTGGGGCTTTCCCTCTACTCACTTAAGCCTTTCACTGTGGTGATGAGTATTTGGAGAGTTTATTGCTTTGTTAAAAAGAAGCCCTTTGCTTGGGGGAAAAATCAACAACTCCACAAAAACTAAGTTTGTCAAGGAACTTTGGTGACTTGTCTCCTTACTACTGTTAATTAGCTCTGTCTTACTAAGGAAGACACTGACTTCTTCCCAGGAATCTCATCTCTTCCTGAGTTTTTCTGGTCCCTTGGCTTGTTTTAACTTAGTAAACTCCATTCAAATTCAACCAGTAAAACTATGTGTTTTGAGGGAAACAATGATAGTAAATGCCTGTTTATCCCAAATGGTTGTGAATGGAGTATTTTGATTAATTAAATATTCCTGTTAATTTTGTTTGTTTTTATGTAATTTGCCAGCTTTCAAAGAAACACTGGATATAAAAGATATGTAGCTAAACCAATGGTGATTAAGATTCAAGACGTTGTAGAACCATCTGGGTCATGGGCTCTTCAATGGATCCTTTTTTTACTCAGTACACAAGGGTATGAGGTGCTGGGAAGCCAAGAGCTTCTCCTCATGGAGCTTACTTACTGTCTGGAGAGGGGATGGACTTGCAGCAAAGATTCCAAACGTGGTGAGTGCTGGGCTAGGCTCATGCAGGCTGTTGGAATTCAGTTGGGTTGCAGTTCATTCATTAGTTCATCCAGTCAGAGAAGACTTAAGTGGGTACCTACTGCACTACGTTCATTGCAGTGAACAAAAACGTGCAGAGCAGGTGTCTGCAAGCTTTAGTGAGCCTTGTAATCACTAGCACTGATTACAGTACAGGTTCCCTGGTGCCACCCTCTTACAACATCAGGGCTTGGACCCAGAGATCTGATGTTTCACAGGCACTGTAGCCAACTCATTCGGGTGGCTCCTGTACCACATAGAAACAGCCCTTTGCGTGGGGATGAATTGTTCTTGTGGGATACTGTAAAGATGGTATTTCAATCAATTTGGGAGGAGCGTTCAGAAAAATTAAAGAGTCATTCTGAGATTGAGATTGTTAGAGCTAGAAGGAGCCGCTGAAAATTTTTCCTTCAAGGGTTCTGTATCTGGATTCATGGAAAGCTTGGAGGGCCAGTGTTCCCTCTAAAATTAAATGTACACTTTTCAGTTTAAGGGTATTTTTCTGGGGAGAGGATCCTTTAACTTCTAACATATTCTTAAAGATGACTGTATTCCCTCCCTCCAAGGTTAAGTCCCCCTGTGTACTTCTGTTACGTGACAGATCAGAAATCTAAGGCACTGAGGTGCTTCTTGTTTTCCTTTTTATTCCAGAAAAGCTGTTCTTAAATAACTTGTGCATTTTACAGTGAATGACATTGGATCATCAAGGAAAACAAATGGGAGTTAGTGGAAAAGCTGGTGTTACAGTGACACATGGCCTCTGGGTCTTAAGCATTTCTAGTTACTTGAATTTCAGATTTCTTGTACAAGAAAGAAAGAATTTGCAGCTCCCTTGTAAATTTGAGTTAAGGATGACTAAAAATATTTTATCTGGTATTTTAACTCTTTTACTCTCTTGTTTTATTTCACTAATCATTGTTTTGATTGAACACGGTGGTGGTGTCTGCTAAACGTAGAAAAGGAACAGATGACTTGACTGAAGAAATGCTCACCATGAGTGCTGCAGTCTAGATAGCTTGAAGACAACATTCCAGAGAGGGCACTTGTCATCCTTTCTTGTGTTCTTTGTAGGTGTAGATCATGCCTGCAAAAAAAGAACATGAACCAAATTGAGTGAAAATTGGTGAATGATGAGTTAGGGCACTTATCACGTGGATGAAGCCTGTGAAGGACTGACTAGCTAAATTTGCCTTTCGCTCAGTTTTAATATTTTTTTAGTGGTTCCAGTCTTTGATTTTTTTCTGTGGGATCGAGACTGTGTTGTTTTATTACCTTTGTTTTAAAAATGTAACTCAAGTGACTTCAAATGTTCTCATGTTTTAAGAAAGCTTAAAAAGTATGGTTTAGCTGAATGAATTAGGATTAAGAGGCATATTGCAATTCAGTAATCTTAAGTGAGGGAAAGCAGAAATCACTGGCTTTGGCCCAAATTATCCTCTGATTCAGAACTTTGTGGGGCTTGGATTTGAGAAATCGTTGCATACTCTTTAAAACATCTAATTAATTAAAAACTTTCCCCTGCTTGGAAAGTTGACCTAATGCCTCTTCCTATAAAGTTGGCCACCTGAAGACACATTTTGTAGATGTGGCTTGAAAGAATAATGTGAGTGACACTTGGGTTTCACTCTATAAACAGCTGAAAATTGAGATATTTAAACTATTTAATAACAAATGCCCAGTAGTAATTATAATTAGGAAAAGTCCCATGTTACAGATCTTGCCCTCTGTTTTCCTTTTGCATGTGCAGACGGAATTTGACTGGCATGTTAATAGAACTTTGAGGCGTTTTTGCAAGAAAACATGAAGGGAAGTCGCTTCCAGATTTTGAATTTGCTAAAGCTATAGGCACCTCCTCAGGTGACAGGTGAAGTGGGCTTTTAAGTGGCATGTTTTTCCACTCTTACTTGAAGTTGATGATTTGCTGTTGTTTTATGTAGGTGTTCCTGGTAGCAGAGAGTTGAAGTAATGAGAAGCCATCATGGAGGCCCAGTCCCACAGCTCCACAACCACTGAGAAGAAAAAAGTTGAGAATTCTGTAGTGAAATGCTCCACTCGAACAGATGTCAGCGAGAAAGCTGTGGCCTCCAGCACCACTTCCAATGGTGAGCAGCAACGGGGACCAGGAGCCAAGTCCACAGTCATTTTAATGTTCTCTGCATTCCTTGTGAATTGAGCATTTGCACCTGGACCAGTGTTTGCTCTATGAGAGGCTAAAGAAAGTAAATGGGGGTGGAGAGTGGGGGGTACAGGATAGGCAGGCTTTTGTGATCTATATTTTGGCACCAAAATAACACGTTTTCTTTAAAATTTTCTAATTTGAGATGTAAATGTGATAGGTTATTTAATATAGAACGTTCCCGTTTTGGCATTTTGGAAATCATTTTGATTAGCCTGGCAGGAGTCCAGAATACTTTGCCTTTCACGTGGAAAGGGTACACTGGTCGAAATAATTAGTTATTACTACAAAACACACAGAAGTTGTTTTGTCAAAATTAGTGACAGGATCCCTCCACCTCCACTCTAAGGGGTCTACTTTAAAGGATTTTAGAAGTTGTTGATGGTTGAGCCTCAAGGTAACACAAGTATCTGAGATACAGGTTTTGCTCTTGGCTTATAAAAATTTACCTAATTGTGTTCAGAGATAACGTAGAGCCACTGTTTTTATATGCTATATTAATATTTTAAGTCAAGTGTTGAGAGGCATTTCAGTTCAGGCATGAGCCCTGAAAGTGAATTCCAGAGCCCTTCTGGAAACAACAGATTGAAGAGATCGGTGGTAACCTTCACCTCCTTCCCCGCGTCCCTACTCCTGTAGGTAGGCCCTTCCTGCCGTTGCTGTTTGTAGAGTCCTTAGCCGCCCTGGCCTCCCTGAATTGCACCCCACTTCTCCACATGCCCTGGCTGGCTGGCTGCCCACTCCCAGACACGGCATATCTGGGCACACTTGATTGGCATGAGCCAATCTGCTACACTACCTGTGGGGCTTATATCTTATTTATTCCAAGAAAGATTTTACTAGGCTGATTACAATTTTGTGCATACCACTGGAGAGTCAGAATCTGCTTTGGACGGTAACTGCAGCCCAAAACTGAGGCTCTAAGGGCCGAAATCCAGTAAAACAGCTGCACCTTCCTGTCCTGGCTGTGGCACTGCCTGAGCTAGCGCTCTGAGGAGCCTGGCCTGCTCGCTCTGCTCGTCCTGGCTGTGGCAAGGTGCCTTCCTTCCTGGATGTCACCAGTAGGCATTGCTGGCTTGACTGGGTGGGGTGGGGCAGGGAGACTGGCTAGTGTTAAACCTGCTGGCTAATGAGTCCCGTTTTGGGTTGATCCTTAGGGAGATATGTTTATGTCTGTGTTTAAATAATGAACTTACTTTACATACATCTGAAAATGTATCTATATTTCTTTCTTTGTTTGTGGTGTTTCAAGTCAGGACTGGAGTCTGTTGTAATTGAGCCCCATATTTGTATTCCTCCAATGTGGTTATAGAAGGCATCATTTCTCCTTTAAAAAAAATAGAAGTCATGTGACCCTTGTTTATTTTTCCAGGAATTTGAAAAAAATTGGACCGATTTGTTATTTCAGAAGTAGGATCAGTCCAAGCAGTGTTGGTTATCTGGTAATTTCAATAGTAATTTTGTAGGAATAAGCACTTTCTGTGTATTATGCTTAATGAAACATCAATTTTTGTTATCTTGATAGCTTGCATATGCGAGTGTGTGTGTGAGGACTGGCAAGAACGATTGTGAGTGGGTGGCAGGTGGTGCTGCGCTGTGGGGAGCCTTCCTGTCAGCAGGTAACACTAGTCAGTCCTCAGGGAGGTGCTGCTTCTGCTCCCGCCCCCGACCCCGCCCCCGCCCCACGCAGACACATGCCCCGGAGGGTTCCAGGTGGCTGCCTTGGTCTTCTGCCGTTCTCTTACCACGGGTTGCCCTTGCGGACCCATTTAGGCTGACTAGGAACTGAAATAACCTAATGTGGCGGCTGGCGAACCCCTCAAGCACGTTAGCTTCAGAAGGAGCAGCGTGATGGACAAAGCTAGTCCTATAGTCTGAAGTAACCACAGAACTGATTCCTAAACCAAACTAGCTGGTTTACCGCCCTGCTCAGCCTGTGCTCTCCTAAGTGGGTGGAAAAACCCATTCCTTTGGGGACAAAGTCTCATGAGTCAGATTTGCAGGGCACATGCATGCATGATAGCTGTCCCCTGTCCTAGAATTCCTGGGTACTCTGGCCATTTTTCCAGAGTTCCTCTTTCTTCTAAGGAATTGACTGCTTTTCATTTGGGGATAACATAAAGACCCAATCAAATGAAAGAACAATGGAAGTGGTGTTTTTAAACATGGTTGCAACCCTACTGGAAGATTCCAGGAAAACCAGCAAACAAATTGACAGGAAAGGTAAAACAAAGGAAAATCAATCTTTTTTTCTTTCTTTCCCTTTCTTTCTTTTTTTCTTCCTTCCTTCCTTCCTTCCTTCCTTCCTTCCTTCCTTCCTTCCTTCCTTCCTTCCTTCTTTTCTCTCTCTCTTTCTCTCTTTCTGTCTGTCTTTCTTTTTAAAGATTTTTATTGGGGAATTGGGGAAGGGGAACAGTATTGGGGAGTTGGGGAAGGGGAACAGCCAAGTTGTCCTTCAGTCTTAGTTGTGGAGGGCGCAGCTAGCTCAGCTCCAAGTCTAGTTGCCATCTGGCTGCCTATGGCAGCTCTCGGCTGCTCAGCTCAAGGTGCTGTGTTCCATCTTAGTTGCCAGTGGTATAGCCCACTGTCCCATGCTGGAGTTGAACCAGCAACCTTTGTTGTTAGGAGCACGTGCTCTCACCAGCTGATCTGGCAGCTTAGCTGGCGGCTAAGCTTGAGCACAGCTTACTGGCCCATGTGGGAATCGAACTGGCAACCCTTGTTGCTCAGAGCTTGCGCTGTTAATCAACTGAGTCACTTGGCTGGCCCCCAATAAAGCTCTTCCTTGGTGATTGCTTTACGTAAACAATGCTAGTAACTGTAACGCCTTTTAAACAGTTCCCTGCAGGTGTCATGTAACTACTGTAGTTCAGAGTCTCTACAGCTCCAGCATCATGATCAGGGCATGGAATGGTCCACCTCTTCTTTGTTCTGCCAGTGCCTACCTGGTCACACATCCTCCTCTGCACTCACATGGTCACACAGATCATCTGTGGCCCATGTGGGTTTTAGAGCTCATGGGTGGGGGCTCAAAGTTTGGCACACTGTGCTGGCTGGGGGCTGCCACTGCCGTGGTCCATCCATGTGTCTCCCTTTCTCTTTTTTCTACAAACATTACAGAAGTGCTTGGACACCTGCACTGAGGCTATTCACCAATAGGAAATTAAAATCATTTTGAACCTATAGTAGGTAGTACTGGTTGCTACTCTTTCCAGGGGGCTCTATGCTTCCTTTACAAAGCTCTGAAATTCAGGGATTTGTAAATGAACAATTAAAAATGAGTTCAGCACCAAGAACTAAACAGATGTAATACAGGCATTATCTCTCCCATCCAAAATTTCATGGTTAAAATAAAACAAAAAAAAGTTTTGTTACTGGCACTGTGTTAGGTTGGCTTAATTATCTTTTCCAGCCATGATGTGCTGCACTTTGTTCCTGACGGTGAGCCTTCCAGCCAAGCCCTGCACATTCCACTGCATGTCCTTACAGATCTCTTTCCTTGCTTTTCTCAGCTGAGTATTTACTCCTAGAATAACATTCATATAGAGTTTTGTCTGAACACACATACACACAACCAAAATGTATGGTTCCAAAACCTTGAACAGCCTTTGAAGGAAGCATTTGCCTCTTAACACTGATATTTAAAATAATACAAATGAAAATCTGTGTTCTAAATCTTGCATGGCAAAAAAGACAAGGCAAATTGGAGTTTTGTAACATTTAAGAACCTGTATCGACGTAGAAAGCATGCCGTACTCTTTTATTCAGGAACTGTAATGTGTGTGTCATATGCCATCGTTAGGTTTTAAGATTTAGTGTTATTTATTAAGCATAAATGACAAAAGATAAGACATTTTAGTTTTCTGAATGTCTAAGTGTGATTGTGATTGGTTATTTTGGAATCTAACGTGTCTTCCACAGATAAAGTATACACTCAGATATTAAGTGTCATTGTTTACTTAATAATTTGTAAATCTGGTAATATACTAATACTGTAAGTAAAATGCCTTAATCTGTTTCTGGTACAGATTTTTAAGCTACATGTGCTTTGTAAATAATAAAAGTTTTTTAATCTAGGTCTTCCAGTGTTTAAAACATTCTCGTCCTATAAAATTTCCTTCAATGACTTACAAATACTGACTTTTCAGTTTGAAGTGGTTTGTTTCATTTTTTGGCCTATGATTTTTTAAGGAGAAATCTGATATTTTTTATTAACCTACTACTCTGCTTTAAAAAAGAAATGAACTAATAATAAATGTATGTAGGCTGTGGTCTTGGGATCTTTTAGTGTATCTGATAATTATTGGGAATATACCTTAAAGTGTTAGAAAGCTGAAATGATTATGCTAATGGCGAGGTAGTAGTATCCAAATTTGATAGATTAATATAGGAGAGGAGGTTCCCTGATCACTTTAATTCTTTCAAAAAGAAGGGCTTGGTTCTCCTCTACTTAAAAAACATTCTTTGAGATCTTTAAGGGGAAAATGGTGTGCATGGATGGTCTGCAAATACGTAAGGAGATACTTTTGCGTCCTTGAACTTTTGGTTACTTCTTGGCCTTGCGATTTGTCTTTAGACTGTCCGGTATGTAGGTGTTAATTGTGATACCTGTAAGATGGCTTCGTTGGTGCAGATCACACCATAGGGGCAGTAGGTTGTGAGTTTTTGGTTTCTCATCCCTTTGGATGTTCAGCAGCTTTGTTCTTGGCCACATCCCATTTCCTGGCACATGACAGTTGGATGAAAAGGCCTGTCAGATAAAATAGATTTACCTTGTAGGGTGGTGATTAGGAGCACCCAGGGGCTTTGGGACCTGAAAGTTTGGGTTGAGTTCCAGCACCACCAAGTATGGGCAGATTAGCTTCTCACAGTCTGTTTCTTCATCTGTTTACCAAGATAATAACTAGATCCACTTGGCAGGATCTCTGGGGGGGGATGCAGTGAGACCCGCCTGTACCATTCCAAAGATACTGCACATAGAAGTGCTCAGCAAACGTCAGCCACTATCATTAGGAAATATCCTGTGGATGAGTAAATTGCATGAATCCAAACAAAAGGATTATATTTTCTTGAAAATACACATAGGTTTTGAAATTAAGGGAAAAATGTTTGGCAAAAGTAATTTTTAATTTGTAGAACTCTGTTTGAAAAATAGTTCAAGATGTTTCACAAGTCCCAAACGTAACCATGTTTGCACATCTTAAGGAAGCATGAATCAAAAAGCTGTTTCCGTACTTTCCTTTGGAATGCCTTCTTAAACCAGAAAATAGGGAAGATAATTTTGAGAGAATTTATTTTGATTTCTTTAACCTTGGAAACTAACGCTGATTGTATGTCTTAGCATTAGAATTAGCATATGCTTGTCCTTTGATTCTTTTTCTGGGGTAAACTATTTCCTTTCAGGTAAGTGATGCATGCCCATTTATAGGGCTGTATTAGAATTAGATTTTATTCTTCTTTAAAGAGATTTCATGTTTTTAAACCAATTAACTAATGATGAATAATCTGATTGTCCTAAGAGGACTGGCTCTCTTGAGCTCCATACTCACATGTCCCTGAACCCTGGCAGCCTCTGTCTTCTTACTTTGGCTGAGTATATCGCCTTTCCTGCAGTCACCCAGGCTTGAAACCACACTGTTACCTTTGACCCCTCCCTTATGCTTCCAGTGTACAAACCAGTTTTGAGGTCCTGGTAGATTTTCCTCTGTAATTATTCACCTACGTGTTCCTTTCGGCCAGGCTACTGCACTATGGTATTTAAAACCTCACTACCTTAATGCCTTGACAACCAAAGCAACTTCTGTCCAGTCACCTTACCTTTGGTCTCTACTCATTTTGTTCATGGGACTTGATCCTGCCAAATTTATCTTTTTAGTGTTCTGCTTATGCCACACCTCTACTCTAGAAACTTCAGTGATTCCCAGCTACTTATAGAAAAAGGTCAGAGTCCTTTGCTTAATATTTACATAGCTTCCAAAATGTGCCCCCAATCTGACTTTCCAGCTTGACATGCTCACCCCGTACTGCCCCATCCATAACCTGTTTGTTAACTAAGCTGAAGGGCTCTGTCTTCATTTATATGATTCCTGCATAGAAGAAGTGTTTTTCCTACCATCAGTGCATTTTTAAGTTTTTCTCAAATGTGACTATGTCCTTAGTCTTTCTCTCCGTGCAGTCTTGTGTCCTTTTGGGAATTACCTAATAACACTTGATTTTTCTTGTATTTCATTTTTATTATTTTAATTAATAGACTATTTTAGAGAAGTTTTAAATGGACAGAAAAACTGAGCAGAAAGTACAGTGCTTCTCTATGCTCCTCTCTCCAGCCCCACAGTTTCCTCTATTATGACTGTTTTGCATTGGTTTTGCGTTAGTGCAATATGTTCGTTACAGTTGATAAACTAATACTGATACACTGTTATTGACTTCAGTTCATCATTTTCATTAGGGTTCACTCCTTGTGTTGTGAATTCCGTGGGTGTGACCGCTGTAGAATGTCATGTAGCTCCCATTACATTTTCATACAGAATAGTTTCACTGCCCTACTTGACTTGTTCATCCCCCGCTCTCATAACACCTAAGTTTTACATTTTAGTTGGAACTTTTTGAGCTTAGCACCTGGTTTGTCTTTCACCCATGCCCCTCCTGCGCTCCATTTCGTGTTTTGTGCTGGGAGGGCCTCAGTAGATACCGAGTAAGCCTGTACAATGCACAGGCCTGCCAGGAGTGGACTCGGCTCGGAGCCGGGGGACACGTGCGGCACAGCAGTAGTGTTGATGCCAGTGTTTGGACCCTATCTCTACCACTCGATTGCTGTGTGGTCTTGGGCCAATTACTTAACATCTCTGAGGCTGGTACAGTGAGTACCCAAACATGTTAGCTATTATTAGTAATAGTAATAACCTCTATTGGATATAATTTGGCAGGATTTAATTCACTGATGTGGTTCATATCCTTTCAGTATAACATCATTTGTTAATAATCTATGAATGGTTAAGCTGTAATCTGACTGAGAAGTAGAGAGGTTGGCTAACAGAAAATCCTTAAAATGAGACAAGTAGTTAACAGGAGCTGGGATTAGGAAACAGTACCTCAAACCACTGGTCCTGAAATTGCCACTAGTTTGGATTTAACAGTTCACATGCTGTTGGGGTATACTTTTCATTCATAAATACTCACTGAAATTTCGGGGTGAACTCAGTACTTCTGTGCTAATGGGCTTCCCTGAGGGCTCCTTTTTTCTCTTTTCTATAGCTATTGGATTTCTCCTCTGGAAGAACACTTCTTGGGTGCTCAGAGAAATCTGGAATAAATATCAACACCATCTTGCCATAGTTGCCCAAACTTGGGAGTAAAAAGAAGCCACAGCATGATGTGTTCTTCTTGTGGAAAGTATCTGGGTTGCCCTTGATTGCTTGTGATCATGTGATATGGGTATTTCACATTTCCAGAAACAAACTGGTCAGAATCAGAAATAGCAACTGAAGAAGCAACTTGGGTGCAAAATGGGGCTTGTGGGAGGACAGTCTCCCTCTGGGGAGGCAGCTGCTGGCCTTCATTCTGCACCACTTTGAGCCCAAAGGTGGAGGGAGGGCTTCCTTTTCCAGGCAGCTCCCACCTGGAATGCTAGAGGATGCCAGACTCAGCACTGGCAACCATGAGGGTCCCAAGCATAGAAAGAGGTGGTGTGACAGTGGAAGCAAAAACCTTCTTGTTATCTTGTTTACATGGAAACCTTTCCAAATATATCAGCTGTAATTTTTATTTACTTTGAAAAAAATTGCATACAACATAATTCACTCTTTTTGGTGTATAGTTCTATGAGTTTTGACAGATCCATAAAGTCATGTAACCACCGCTACAATCAAACAGAGTAGTTCCAGCACCCCCAAAATTTCAACAAGTACTTTTTTTTTTTTTAAACTCGGTGTAGTAATACATACAGTATGAGTCACCAGGAATAATAGACAGCATTCGAACTGCACTATCTGTTTGATATTATGTTTATTGTGTTTTATTTAAAACCCATTTTTTTTAAGGCCCCATTTTTTTCTTTCTATTTAAGTAGTTCCTGTTGAAATGGTAGTAGGACTAAAATGTACTTGAAAACTGCCCAGAAGAAGTATGTAACCTAGTGTCTCTGCCAGTCTGAGTCTTTTTTGTGTGTCCAATCAAGGTATTGTTTCCATTTAGTCCAATTTGAAATGCCATTTTATACTTAAAACTACAGGGCAGCCATATTAATGAGGACTTTTGTTGTTGTTGTTTTGCTACTATGAATTAATTGCACAAGAAGGTTAGAATCAGAACATTTAATGCAGCTCTAACCTAGAGGAAAAATATCAAAGGCTTTAAGTCTCTCTCTCTCTCTCTCTCTCTCTCTCTCTCTCTCTCTCTCTCTCTCTCTCTCTCTCTCTCTCTCTCTCATCTCCTTCCTTTTTGTAATAGCATTCTTTCCTCTTTTACTTTTTTCGATAGGACTTCGTTTCAGGTGGAAGAAATTTTTATATAAATGTTACCCTCGTCTGACTTAGGCTGGTGTTTTTCCTTTCTCCCTTTTCCGCTTTCTTTGACTCTTCTCTCTTCTCAGTCTCTTTTTCCTCCCCCCACCCCCCTTAGTGGTAGAAAGTTGAGTTCCATCCCAATTATTAAATCTTAGGAGACCATTCCCACATGGTTCCGTAAATGGTAGCTTCATTCCGCATTCTTTCATCTCTTCCCCTGCTCTCTGGCTTGACAGTTGAAAAGGTCTGACTGTGCCACACAATGGTTTGATTGGTTTCTCTGGGGGAGACTTTCCCTGCCTCATCATTCGCCAGGCAGGTGGACCACAAAGTCTCCTGATTCTTTTGTTGCCTCTCAAAGTCCGAGGTCTTTGACTGAATAAATCCGCCGTCATGGGATAATTTGCTAAAAGGAGACTGAAAGATGTGAGAGAAAAGCCTCACGACTTGGGTGCTGCATTAATGAAATAACGGGGCCTTGGAGTTTGCAATTGAAAAATCACCAGGAATGCAGTGGGTGGAGCCGGGGTCTTTTATTTCCCATAATAAACTTCTAGTTCTATCATTTAAAGCATGTGCATCCTTTTGCTCCTGGCTGGCCCGAGTGTGTTTGCATTTGTACCAGTGTTTAAGGGGACAGCCCTGTCCAGCTGAAGCCGTTTGGGCGATGTGTCTAGTTAGTCATTAGATTATTACTAGTGGATGGAAAGAATTCCATATGACAGGACTAAGGTTGAGTTAACACAAGACGAAAAGTAATTTACAGATAGGCTGTCCCTAGCCATCTTTGTAGCCCCTGATAAGGTTTCATTTCAGAATGGATAGGCGACATTTCCACTTACGGGCCCATTCTGCGACACCTGTGATAACAGCTTCTGGATCCTAATTGAAATTGGTTTCAAAATGGATTTTCACTTTTCTCTGTCTGTGGAAAATATTGAATGGACTCAGAGCTGCCACAGAGAACCCCGGACCTTGGAAAATGGAGCGGGAAGCTAGGATCATCTTTCATAACGGTGTCAATGATATGACAGTTTTGTTATCTGTCTTATTAATGAAATCATTGATCACCCGATGAGGAAGATAATAAACTACGTTCCACCAGTGTGCACGAAGCTCATTTAGATTCGTATTACAAATAAGGAGGGGAAAAAACCCAAACACCAATGGAACTAAAGTAGTAAAGGTCAGTTAAAACTTTTCATTCTCAAAGTGACCATTTCAGATCAGAACATTATGAGTAATTAGCAGTCCTAAGTATTTTGAAATTAACGAAGTCAATATTATATTCAAGGACTATCTCTGGCCAATGAAAAGTAACTAGCATTTTTAGTAAAGACTCATTAAGTGAAATTCAGAAGTAGACGGGGAAGTCTGAACTACTTAAGTGCTATGTAATGGTGAGAATGGGATAAAAATATACACAGGGCCTGTCCTCCTGGTGGTGAAGGGATCAGGGCTTGTCCTGGGATGGCTGTTAAGGGAGACCAAACTGAAAGAAAAATAGCATATTTTCTGTTCCTCTCTTAAAGTGCTCTGGGAATCCTAGTAAGTCAGGAATTGGGTTTGGATTTAACGAGGTGGCTCTATTGTTTGGTGTTGGGCTGCTGTGGAATGTGCTCCCTGTCCCTCTCCAAGGAGGAGAAGAGATGCTGATGACTTCTCATGTTTCATGGTGAATTGTATTCCTAGGTGTTTCTCCATTCTCAGTGCCAGCAAGGATCAATCCAGTCCCATCTGAGCTTGAAAGAGGAGCTGTGATCAAAGGCTCTAATGATGTCACTGATCTCTTGATCTCTGGTGATTGATTAGGAACAGAAGTTCTGGAGAATTCTGCCTTTCCTTATAATTTTAAGTTCATTAATGTCTACCATTAAGGTATCTAGCTAGCTCTTACTCCACAAAGTTACAAAAATGAATGGTATGGAAAAAATATTTTTCTTCTGGATCTGTCTATCTATGTGTATTTTTAAGTTTATTGGAATCATTCCTGCATTTTATAAGCAACCATCCCCTTTAAGTATACTGCAAAAAATAGAATTCTGCACATAAACTGGGTTAGGTATTTTGGAATTCTACATAGAAATTGGGATAATATTCAGCAGCGAAAACATTTACATTGTTTCCAAGGCAGTTCAGTCATATACAGGTAATTCTACATTAGGTAATTATTAAATATATATAAATGTAGTATTACCTTAGATATTTAGGATTTTTAAAATCCTTTTATGGAACTATTTAAGATTTTCCCCTTGCCATTCAAAAATAAAGACAAATGCATTCTATACCAAGAGGTGACAAATCTTACAACTGGGGAAGATGCAACTTGAAAGGAAATAATAAAAAAAGGCAAGAGAGAGAAAGAGCTCTCTTTCTGGAAACGCTCTTGACTGCACCGTAACTGTTGGCTTAGATCCACCTAGAGTAGGGATTGATTGCAAAAGCACTGGAAAAAAATTCTGTTTTGGAAGGCACTGCAGCCCAAGAAAGAAAATTGAATGGAAAATGGAGAATGTGAATTATTATTAAAGTTACTGTTACCTTCTATGGTTTGCTGTTGGTTGTCAAGGATTATTGCTTCATGCTTGCTTATAGCTAATTCCTTTCACAGAAAACTTCATTTTGAGAACTGCCCTCTGAGTAGGACTGATAAATGTGTTTGTAGTGTAGGGTATCTGAAGGGAAGAGATCATGCAAATGAGCCTTTGAGAGAAGATGGTGAGGCAATTATGAATACTCAGCTTTAATGGATGTCAAAGATGCCCCTTTCACAGAATATTTTTGTTCTACTGGCAGTGATAAGAAAACTAAGCCCAGACCCTTGCCTGTAACGGAAAGAGAACTCCCAGAAAGAATAGAACAATGGCATGGTTAAAATAATGGAACTTCTAGCAAGGTAAACAGTTTCTGGTAAAATATGAATCTAATATTCAGTTGAAGGTTTCTTCCAAGCATTTAAAAACTAGAAAACATACAGTGGCCTATTTCACATTAAGTTTAAATCAAATCTGTCTTTAAAAACTAATGTTTCTAGGCTTGTTTTCAAATGCTGGCAAGTTTCAGAGCAGTAGAAAAGTTCCTTTCCTATAAATGTTGACAGCAGTTCCGGTGGAGGCTAACAATGTTTTATAAATAGCGTTTACTTAGCAAAAACCATATGTATGCCTAGTGAAATAACCTCACATTTATTTATGTTTTGATTTATAGAAAACATGTGCCCCTTGACAAAGCCTTTGGGCTCTTTTCCGCAATTAAAAAGAATCATTCTTGGAAAGAATAGCTACCATCTTAATGAGAAACTTTTTCACATAAATTCAAAGTACTTTTTTTTGATCAGTTTCGCACAAATTGAGATTATTTTTATCCACCAGTTTGACCCAAAAAACTGGGTGAATTGAAAAATAAAAGTGCTTGTAAACACACACACACACACACACACACACATCCCCGCCCCTCCACCCCCCAGCCCATATATTGGTTGAAAATTGGGGAGTCCAAGGCTTATAAAGCCTGGGCAGTACGGCAGTGGCAGTGTGCAGTTCTGCGGCCAGAAGATTTCTGTTGTTGCTTGTGACTAGTGTTGGTGTAGCATGAGTTAGTACTCCTCAGGTTTTGTTTGCTTTGGTGCTTTTTAGACTGAAGAGGGGAACGTGTCCTATATGTACCTGTTGCTAGGCCTTCATCTGGCTATCTGAAAAGTATCTATACCTGGATTCTCTTTCCAGCAACAACAGATGATAAGGAAAGAGAGTGATGAGGTGGGTTGCAAATCTCTATCTCTTCCCTTTTTTTTTTGGAAGAAAAAGACTATATAATTTAGTTAAAAAATAAGTGCCTTTAGTTTATCACTCTTTCAGAAAGTTTAGGGTTGGAGTGAATCGTTAAAATGAAAAAAATCCTTTCTTAACTTGAAGAAAGAAGTGGTCGTATTAACTTGAACCAGTATTGTTTTTTCACTATTCTAGACTAAACCAGGGGTCTTCACACCACTGGGAAGTGGATTGGGTCAGGGAGAAAGTCGGTGTTTAAATATAGAGACTTCATGATACATGTGTAAACTAATGATTCGATTACAAATCTTACATACATGTGATAATATAATTTTGTATCTTGTTGTAATTTAGGGGGATGCTTTTCATTTTTAAATATAACTAAGATATATATGCTTTAAAAAACAGTTAAAAATAAAAACATACAGTTAAATTTCAATAGAAACTTTTTCTCATGAAGGTCAAGTCAATTTTCCAAGTCCTGGGAGAGCCTACCTGGCTCCTGCCTCCATGCAGTCAGGAATACCAATTAAAAAAAATTAAAAAAAAATTTTGTTTCAATTACAGTTGACATACATTATATCAGTTTCAGGTGTACAGCATAGTGGTTAGACATTTATATAGCTCATGAAGTGATCCCCCCAATAAATCTAGTACCCACCTGGCACTATATATAGATATTACCATATTATTGACTGTATTCCCTATGCTGTACTTTACATCCCCATGACTGTTTTGTGACTATCAATTTGTACTTCCTAATCTCCTCACCTTTTTTCAGCATGTCCCTCAACCCCTCTCCCATCTGGCAACCATCAGTTTAAGAATAAGTACCATTGAGCATGGTGGCAGCTACCTCAAGACCATCATGGCATCTAGGAGGAGTGAACCATCTGGTACAGCAGGGGGGTTTAATTGGCAATCCAGGAACCCTTGAGGTTCATGGAAAGGTTTAGAAAATGGCCAACCCCTTGAAGTTATTTGATTCAGTGCTTTATGGGCATGTGCCTATGCCGTCTTTGTTCAGGTCCTTAAAGAGATTCATGACCTAGTATTTGCCAGAGCCACTGGTCTGCAGGTAGGTTTTGAGGCTTTCTTCAGGAAAATATTGATTGAATGATTAGGATTGCTCTTTGAAGGAGTGATCCATCTATGAGAAGAGAGCCTCTCCATGATTAGGGACCGTGAACCTGAATCTTTCTCATATAAAATATGTGGGAACCACAGTTGTGACTTTATAGAGGCTGCACGTTAAAGATGCCAAAGATTCTGCTTGTATATCACTTTATCTCTTTAAATGAAGAACTTGGGTTGATTTAAAGAGCTCTTCCCCTCAAAAACTTTCATTCTGTGACATTACTTGAAGTGCTCCAGGGATTTATTTTTTTAGTTTTTTAAACTTGTTATTTTTCAGCTCCAAGTCAAGTAGTTGTTTCAGTCTGGTTGTGGAGGGTGCAGCTCAGTGGCCCATACCAGGATCAAACCGGTAACCTTGGTGTTATGAGCACTGCATTCTAACCAACTGAACTAACCGGCCACCCCTCCCCAGGAATTTAGAGGAACTTAAAATGACAGGAAGGATGTCAGGTAAATAAGAGGAGCTTGAAAGGAATAAGTTAATATAATCTAAGTTTAGAGAGGGAAACCCACAAGTCTCTTTGTTAATCTTCATAAATCACATTTATGTTTCTTGAGTTAGAAACCACTGAGGATTTTGTTTAGGCCAAAACGTGGTCTCACATTGTTGTCATAACCATCTCAGCTATTTTGAAGGGCAGTCTATAGTTATCAGTTTCAGGTGCAAGTCCAGGAGGATTTTTGCCCAGTTTTGACTGAATTGCTGATAATTACAGGTAGTTGCCACAAAAGCAGTGGACCACTGATATCTGAGATGTGTGTGTCCTTGAGTTAGACCTGGCGGCACCCGTTACCCAGCCTGTGTTTGGCACTGCTGGGAGCATTTTGACATTTTTGTCACTAACTCTTCCCAGACCATGGCCCTCTTTTAAGTCTCTAGAATATCCTCATAGAGTGCTCGGCATGGTTTTCTGTTTGGCATCTGGTTTGATGTAGTTATGTTTCATCATACCTTCACTGAGAGCTTTTGCAAATTTCTTTGATGCTAATTTAGTTCCTTTAAACTCTTTGGAGTGGAAAAAAGAAACAAACCCAAGAGTACAATAAACTTTGATTACCAGGTTCCTAAACACTGAACCTCTCAAGCAACCCGTCTTTGTCATTACTTTTTGACAATGACTTTATAAGCAGGACGGGACGTGGGGAGCCTTGTTACTGTTGCTGTTCAGGTACAGCTGAGGAAAGGCTGCAGAGCCAGACAGTAGGAGACCCTGGTGGACTTTGACCCACGCTGCACTTCCCAGGGCACCCTGAGAAGAGGCTGTACCTTCTAAGGAAGATGAGATTGTTCATTATACATACATTTTATTTATTTTATGATTTTTTAAAAAAGATTTTATTGGGGAATTGGGGGAGGGAACAGCGTTGGGGAATCAGGGAAGGGGAACAGACATGCTGCTGTCCTTTTGTTCTTCAGTCTAGTTGTGGAGGACGTTGCTTCACTGGCCCATGTTGGTATTGTGATCATTGCGCTCTTCCCGGGTGAGGCAGCTGCTCGCCGGCCATTGGACAGCTGCTCATGGCGGCTCACAGCAGTTCATGCCGCTAGCTGCTCACGCTGGCTGCTGGCCAGTCACGGTGGCTTACAGCAGCCCACTGCAACCCCACTGCAGCCTACGCCATCTCCAGAGACTCACAGCAGCCCAGCTCCAGGTTGAGCTGTTGTTCACCATCTTAGCTGTAGAGGGCGCAGCGTCACTGGCCCATGTGGGATCTGAACTGGGTCCCTGCTGCTCAGAGCTCATGCTCCTAAGCCAACTCTTAACCAAGGAGCCGTTTGGCTGGCCCCCATATACAGACATTTTAAAAATAATGCATTTAGAAAGCATTTCAGTGAAAATGGAACTTAAAGGAGTACAAGGAATGAGGGCACCTCTCACTTAACCCACCTCTAGGCAGCCTGCTCCCTATAGTCTGAGACCTTAGAACTACCCACATGATCTCAGCTTTCCTCTCTAAAGCATCTGTTTTGTTTATTTTTTAAAAAAGGAATACCTGCTTATTGGGAAATTCAGAAATGATAAAAACCTAACATGTCCTGGAATCTTACTACCCAGAGATAACCTTGTTAACATTTTGGTGTATTTTCAGTCTCTTTCTCTCTCTTTCCTTTTCTTGTTATTTATCAATTATATTTCAAAAGAGAGACAGACAGACAGACACAGGAGAACTAAATGTTATGTGATATCCTGGATAGGATTAGCTCTTTACCACTTGATGTGGAGTCCACTGGATTTCTGCTGCCCATGGAGCACTGCAGGTTCAATGCAGTAGCCACTGGTAAAGTGTGGCTGTTGAGCCCTTGA
The DNA here is from genome assembly GCF_001890085.2 of Hipposideros armiger. Classification (NCBI taxonomy): domain Eukaryota; kingdom Metazoa; phylum Chordata; class Mammalia; order Chiroptera; family Hipposideridae; genus Hipposideros; species Hipposideros armiger. The sequence goes on from NW_017732060.1 coordinate 218,043, forward strand.
AATGTAACCAGTCCATCTTCAGATGTGCTTGTAGGGTGGTGACAGTGGCAGGACAGAAAGGCAAGCAGCACACAACACAGCACCTGCTCCAAAGGGGGCGTGGCTCTTTGATCACCGCCTTCTGTGGGCTGGGCCCCAGCTGTCCATCACGAGCCATCTTCTCCTCCATGGAGTCTTTTGCAGGCTGTTGGAAGTCCTTTTTCTCTTCATTTTCCATGGCATGTATTATACTACATGTTCACATAACCATATGCTGGGGGTATTTTCCATGTCATGTACTACTCTGCTCCAACTTTGCTTTAATGGCGATGTAATTTATTTAGCCAATCCCCTATCATTGGACATTTACGTTTTTCTTTTATTTTTCTAATTATAAATAAGGATGTGATGAAAATCCTAAAACAAATCTCTGTGCTTTGAAGAAATCTTACCGAATTAGCTCCAAGAAATGTAGCAACATTATATTTCCATCAGCTGTTTATGAGTACTCATTTTCGGAGACTCTTGTCAACATTAGTGAAATATTTTAAAAGAAAATATGATAGGTGAAAACGTCACCTCGTTTAAAATTTTTTTTAATTGAAGTATAATACACAGATAGAAAAGAGCATATAGCATATGTGACCAGCTTGATGAATTTTCCCAAAGTGAACACATCACTTGGATCAAGAAAAAAACACTAGCAATCCCTGACAGGGTCCTCTCCTGCCCTGGACAGTTACTCCCTCTGTTCCAAGGGCTTGCTGTTTATCCATCCTGCTGCTGATGGGCACTTGGGTGGTTTCCAGTGTTTGGCTGTTAGGAGCATTGGCTGTTAGGTACCTGTCTTTTGGTGGACCTGTGTACACGTTTCTTTAGAGCACAAACCAAGGAGTGAAATTACTGCATCATGGGGGATACTGCCTAATAGTTTCCCCAGGTGGTTGTGCGGATTTGCTCCTCATTCTTGCCAACACTAGGTATTTTTCGTACTTTGCATTTTAGTTCTTCTGTTGGCTGTGCAATGGCATTTAATTCTGGTTTTAATTTGTCCCTGATGACTAAGGAAGTTAAGCATCTTTTTAGATATTTATTGTTCATTTGGATATACTCCTTTGGGCAGTTACTGTTGAAGTCTTCTTTTTTTAATTTGTAGCTCTTTTGGAGTACATGATTGTTTATTTGTTGTTCTAGCACTGATTTGATTTGATACCTATGATATTGTGATTTATAAGAAATATATATTTGGTCGTTCAGATGAAAAAAATGTATTTCTCACATATATTTGGTCTTCCTCCAAAGTACCTGGCTCACAGTTCTCCAAACCCTTGGAATTTCCTAAGTGTCTAGAGATAAAGGTATTTTGTTATGTTAATGTGGTGACTTTTGGAATGCACCAAACGATGGGGGTTGATTGCCAGTGGAGCTAACCACGTGATTAAAGGGTGGGACAGACCTCCAGGGAGGGGAGGGTGGTGGCGGCTGGAGGTTGAATCAGTCGCTAATGGCCAAGGATTTAATTAGTCATACCTGTGCCGTGAAACCTCCATAAAACCCAGAGGGATGCCGCTAGAGAGCTTCCGGCTGGTGAACACATGGAAGTCGCCTGGAGAGGGCTTGGAAGCTCTGTCCCCTTTCCCTATACCTTATCCTAAGCATCTCTTCCATCCGACTGTTCCTGAGTTACATCCTTTTACAAATAAACCGGTGATCTAATAAGTGAACTATTTCTCAGAGTTCTATGAACCACTCTAGCAAATTAATGAACCCCAGGAGGGGATCCTGGGAACCTCTGGTACAAGATCCTAGGGACTTGCCCCTGGGGCCTGAAAGGGGGAGGGGAGCAGCCTTAACCCTTAACCTGTGTAGTAAAAGGATAAGAACATGGGTGGATGCAGTCAGTCTCAGCCGTAGTGGTTACCTCTGGGGAGAGTGGAAAGGGAATCAGACGGGACAGGGTTCAAATGTACCTGTATCACCTTCTTTAACGAAAAATATGCCCAAATTTAATGTGTTAACTCTGGGTGGTGTGTATCTTGCTTATGTTATTCTCTGAAATATATCATAATTAAAAGATGCCCCTTTAGAATTTTGTTAGGAATTGTATTCAGCTAGCTTTATCCAGGCTGTATTGTAATTAATTATATTGGCTGTAAGAAACAGTCTCAGTTGTTTTCTGCCACATTCTCACAAGGTTACTGTCTTCCTAAGGGTACATCAAAGCACACAGAAATGCACACTGGATTTGGCATCCACGTTCTGCATTCATCTTCAGAAGTGCATTTTATTTTATTAAAAAATCTGTCACTTAAAAGAAAATATGTAGGAAATAACAGTTGGGAAGACCTAACAGGTGTTTACTTTATTTTCACCTTTTATACTTTAACATGTTCTGGAAGCAATTTAGTTTTTCTTTGTCTCATCTGTCTTGAATTGAAAGTTTCAGGTACATCGATAAGTACGTGGGTTAATGTAACACTGCTTGTATTCTCTCAGGAAAGATATTGTGCTCTAGCTTCTCTGCATCAGGCTGCGTGTTTATCAAGTCCCTGCAGCTGCCCTCCAGATTCAGGGATAGTGGAGTCTGTTACATGGTGGCTTTCTCTACTGAAATCAATCAAAACGCCAGGGTCAAAGATTGTGAGTGGGTTGAGGCTCTTTGTTATTTGTTTATTTGTTTATTGTTGTCGTTGGGAGACCATTGGTAGCAATGGAAATGGTCAAAGGAATCTTGATGCTCTTGTTTTTGACCTTAAGTTACCTTAACCTTGGGCTACTCTTTGTTAACTAATGACGAGGGAGTACTGGATTTAAGTTGATGCTGGTCTTGGCCAAATCAAAGGACGATCTGAGAAGGATATGATCTTGGCTCTGTGTCTGACATGTTGCTATAATGCATGCTTATTAAGTAGAACTCATAAAGAGAAGAGAATCACAAACATCTTTAAGTACCCCAAGTAGCAGAATCTACATCTCTTTGAAGATAGGAAGTGTTGTCATCAAAGGTGTAATTCCATTAGTTTCTTAAGTCTCAACTTCATACAATTGAAAACTTGCCCACAACCTGCTGCCTAAAGATTTTGGAAATAATTGAGAGACATTTATTTATTCTCCAAATTTCAGACCATCCAGCATTTTGTTGGCCTCTTGTCTGGGGAGATCCACATTCACCAGAGCCATGTCGATGAGTACAGAAAATTTGCCAGCCCACAGAGAAATTTGAACTTCCTTCTTTTCCCCGCAGGAGTGTCTCTGGGAAATCGTGCATACAATAGAACTTTTCATGTCTAGACCCTGCCCAGGGGATTTCTGTCTAATAAGAACCTTTTTTCTTAAGCATACTCAAATGGAACAAAGCTCAGGAAGAGAGTGGGGACAGAATGCAGGAAAAGAAAATGTAGGAAACCTTGGATCATTATATTTTCCCAACTCCTCTGCATCCAAGTCTGTGCCATTAGACGTGTAAAGTTCTTTTTTACTGATGTGCTGCTCATAGTGAACAAATGCTACTGAGGCTCTGCTAAATGCCAGACACTATCAGATTCTGAAGATTAATAAATACGGGGGCTGCTCTCAAGATACTTACAAGTGCATGTGTATGCTTGTTAGGTGCAATATAAATGATACCTACAGCTAAGGAGGCAGGTGTCATGGAAGAGGTAGTAACATTTGAGTTAGATCTTTCAAATGTAAATATTTAAGGCCTGGTGGACAAGAATGGCGGGGGTGGGGGGAGTAGGGGGGAGGTGTTGGAGAATACAGTCAAGGAGAAAGGCATTCCAGGTAGAGGGAGCAGCAGAAACAGAGACTTGGATGTAGGGAGATTCTTGGTGATTTGGGGACATGATACCAATCAATGTAGGTGGCTTATGGCATAGGCGTGGGTTGCGAGTAGGGACAATTGTGATATAAAATGTGACTGGAAAGGTATACATATTGAGACCATATGGTGGAGACATGCGAATGCAAAGATGAAGAGTTGGGGCTTTATCCTTAAGGGGAGTGGGCAGAGGGTAGTGACAGGATATCCTTTGGTCCAGTGGGAAGGATGGCTTGGAGTGGGGGGGGGAATGGAGGCCTCGAGGAGGAAGAGGGGAGACATGGAGCTGGGAGTGTTGCAGAGCTGAGGGGAAGTGCTGTGAGGATGGGAGGCCTGGTCCTGATGGAAGGTGGGGCAGTGATGGAAGAGAGTGCAGGTGCGAAGGCAGTGACAGGGATGAAGACAGTGAAGCTTTACATGTTCCCGCATCCAGTGTTTCTCAAGCCAGCCTGCAGAGTGGGACAAGCTGTGCCTGGCCCTGGGGCAGGTAGTGCAAGCTCCCCAGGGAATTCTGTGCGCATGGGGAATCTCTGTTCCTGGTGATGCGGGTCAATAACGTGTAGAAAGGGACTCCCTTTTCAGGAAGGGACAAAGGAGGGAAGGGGGACTCCTCGGTGAGTACCTAGATAAAAACTAGAGGGGGAGGGGGAAACGAGACATTCTGCTCCCACCTTCCTCTGTTTTCTTGGTGAAGTTGTAAAGGATGACATGAGAAGAGCAGAGTGGTTTTAAGAATGGCAAATTTTTTGTGACGGAAAGGAAAAGGTGCTGCATACTCGAGTAGGATTGCCCAGTAATAATACCAGGCCCATCCATTTGGTGCAGCTTTCAGCAGAGCAGAGAGAACAGGTGGCTGACCAGGGGGAGGGGCTGACTGCCCAGGGGTCTGGAGGACAAAGGCCTGTGCCCGGCTGCTCTCTCATCCCATCAACCTGGTGGAGACACAACATGTGTTTCAGGAGGGTTCGTACACTTCACTCACTTATTTGTCCACAACGATAGTTATGAAAGCAGCCCTTGCAGAGATGAGACCCATGACCTTGCCTTCAGCCATGGGGATGCTAACTAGTGTCACTGTTGGACACAAGTTGCTTGTAGTAGCATTGCTGTCTTCTGTGGTTTTAGAATCAGGAAGGATGCTTGGCAAGACTGCGTAGTACACGCTACGTGGTTGTGTTTTCTGTGTGTGTGTGTGTGTGATTGTATGAATTTCAGGTGAGGTCAGATTTTGGGGAGCACACTGGCCAAAGATGGGACAATGCCTCTATCTTTGGGATATTGTTGTAATCTGATTGATTGTAAGTTTTAAATATTAAGTGTTTTTTAAAAGTACTGGTTCCTTTTCGTGTGTGTGTGTGTGTGTGTGTGTGTGTGTGTGTGTGTGTGTGTACTTTGACCTCTTAAATTCTTTTATATGGAAAGCATATAATTTTTTTGTTTGTGTATTGCTTAGCATTTCTTAAAGGGCATGGTTAGGATTTGAATTTACCTCAGTCGAGAAACACATTGGAGAAATACCACGAGCTGAGTTGCACACCGTGCTCTCACACACTCATGCACTCACACATACTCACTCGTCTTCCTCCCACCTCCAGCTGCCGTTCCTTTAAAGGCCTGGAGCCTGGAGCCTGGCAGGAGATGAGCTGGGGGACACTGACCACGGAATACGAGGCTGGTGGGCGAGTAGGGATCCAACGTCCTGCTGCCTGTCTTGGCCACTGGAGGAGATCTGAGCCCCTGGGGTCCCATCAGATAGCTGGGGGTGTGGAAGTGATGAAGGAAGCAGCAAGTTAGGGCAGAAAATGGACAAGGACTGGACCAGGAAAACAAAATAGTGCTTTCCCCTGGTAGCCACCCTTTCTAGAGAAAGCAAATTATTTTCATTGGAAAACCCATGGTTACGTATATTTAGAAGATCAGATCAGCGGGAAGGGTGTCTGGAGGGAGGAGGCAAGGATGGTGTGAACTGCAGGCTGTGCCCCCAGAGCTCCGGGGGAACCCTTGAGAGTGCTGGCAGACCCATAGCACGCCAGGCACCCTCAGCACTGCTCGATGACCTGCCCGGCCCTGTGCAGCCCGCAGGGACAGCCTGGCAAGTTCATGGTTTCTAGTTCTCTTCCTTATGTTAATGAAGGCGGAATGGCAGCTTGGAGGATTTTGATGTGGGGACAAATACACGTGTGAAGTCCTAGAAATTGCTTTCTGAAAAATAGCTTAAGAGGTACTTGAGGACGAGCATCTTTGTTTTCTTTGCCCAAATTAGGCTTAGTGGTTTTTAATTCAGAAAGCAAGTCTGTCTTATTAACACAAGTAAAGAACTTCTTGTGGCTACTTGGAGGCCTGGGAAAGGAGGGTGGGAGCTGAAGGAAAGAGCCACTCTGCTCGGTGGATGTGCTCCCAACCTGTGCCTTAGGATCTCCCCGTGCTGCCGTGAGGTATGTCAAGTCTCTCAGTCATTCACAGTGCTTCTGCTGAGCTCCCACTCCACTCACTCCAAACTGCAGCCTGCTGGAACTGAATGAGGTCATCTGTGCTAAACACCCATATTATAGATAGATAAGGAAACTGAGGCTCGGGGATGGGTTTTTCCAAGGTCCTGTAGCTGCTCAGAGGCGGGACTGCCCAGCCTCCTGCTCCCCTTCCACTCAGAGTTGGGTGGGTGCAAGTCGGACCACGGAAGTGTTGGTGTTTTTTTGTGTCTTGAATCCAAGATCAATCATTGGCAGCTGTTGCAGTGTGTGAGACACGCTCATTTCTGTTGGGTAAAGTTTAGTTGCCAACCATTATGAAGTTCCCATCGCATGCATAGATCTATCTGTCTATAAAAGTTGTATGTATAGGTGTATAGATAGATAGGTAGCAGTTGTATAAATGTTCCTGAGCATGTCTTTCTGTTCTTGTATTAGCACGCGTATACCTGTGTTTCCTCTTCTAAAAACCTGTGTGCTTTTTGCCATTATGGAAAACTGAAGCATATGATTCCATCTCAACACAACAGACTGAAAAATGACTACTTTGAAATGCAAATGACAGTACTTGAAAACACTTTATAATGGACTCAACACAGTTCAAGGCAGTCATAACATGTTGCTGGTGGCCAAGCTTTGGGTCTTGGAATGAGGAACTTCTCCTGTCTTGTGGCTGTGACAATAGCAGTTTCTGTCTCATGGATTGATTCTGTCAACTGTCTAGCTAGTTTTGGACACTTAGTATGTATTCATTAATGTTAGTTAATTTGAAAAATGCTCATTGTTGTCTTTCAAATCCTAGAGTGTGTAGAACAGGGAGCCGGTCCTTCTGCCCTCCCGGGACTGGTTTGTGTAAATGTACATTTCAGCCTCCCCTTGTGTCTTCAGACAGGTTCGCCTTGAGCTAATTCAGATATAAATGTTGGTTTTTTTGTTTGTTTGTTTTTGTTTTTTTTGCTGAAAAGTCTCTACTGAAGGAGATTCTTGTATCTCGAGACTTGCCCACAATGCCCAAGAAGCCACAGAAGAGCCAGAACAAGACTCACAACCTTAATGGCCAGACCAGCTAGTCCAGTATGAAATGCATTCTTTTAGACACAAAAAATAGTTCTTGGGCCGGCTGAGTGGCGCATTGGTTAAGAGCTGGCTTGGAACGCCAGAGGGCCCTGGTTCAGATCCCACATATGAGGGCCAGTGACACTGCCCTCTACAGCTAAGATGCTGAACAATAGCTCAACCTGGAGCTGGGCTGCTGTGAGTCTCCGGTGAGGGCGTAGGCTGCAGCCCTGCTGCAGTGGATTGCCATGGGCTACCGTGTGTAGCCAGCAGCCAGCATGAGCGGCCAGCAGCCGCAGTGAGCGGCCATCCAGAAGCTGGCGACTGATCTGCCTCGCCCGGGAAGAGCGCAATGATGGTGCCAACTTGGGCCAGTGAAGCAACGTCCTCCACAACTAGACTGAAGAACAAAAGGACAGCAATTTTTCTGTTCCCCTTCCCCCAATTCCCCAATAAAAATCTTTAAAAAAAAATAGTTGTTGCCATCGTTATTTTAACCTTAGAGAATTCACTAGTCCATCAGCATCACGTTTTATATCCACCACACCTCCTTAAGAGAATAAATTATTTTTAGAAAACAAATGCAACTAATAATTTTTAATTGGCTAGACATTTTCAAAAACAAATTTTGCAGGTAAAAAGGTAGGGTTCGTGAAATGCCAACTTAAAATCTTTGGGGAACAAAGCTTCTTGGGACATAGCTGATGTTGAGTTAGGGGAGGTTTTACGCAGTCCATTCTGTTCCTCTCTTCTGAGTTGGCAGCCCTCCCTGAGGAGGCAGGAGGGTGCTGAAATGATAGTCCATCAGCTGTACAAACCTGGGCCTTGTTGGGGGTGGGCATTGCACAGCTGGTGCCTGGGCTGTGCCCACATGTAGTGCCTGCCTCACTGACTGGGACATGCCTAGGTACCCCCAGGAGCCTCTGCCCATGCCACATGTCCTCTCCCTGTCCCCCAGGTAAGGTAAGGAGTCAGAGCCCCATCAAGATGAAATGGGGAACAAATACACCACTTATAAAATGTGAGAAGATTGGTCATTGGAGAGCAGCTTTAATGAGTATGGCTGCATGGCTTAGGTTCATTGCCATTATTGTTGCCAGCATTAAAAGACTTGTTGGTTCATCCCCTCCCCTCCCTTTTTGTTTTTGCCAGAGGAATATTTTTCTTAGTGGTTAAGAGCATTAACATACAGATACTGGTTCCCCCCACCCTCCCGACCCCACAAGGTGGAGGAATCTTTACGGAACCATCACCTCCTAGAGGTGGGAAATCTCGCAGGTATTGCCATTCATCCCTTCTTTAATGTACAAATCTGTTGGTAAGAGCCCTGAAAGTGGTGCCACAGCCACTGCTCAGGAGAAACAAAGGCCTTTGCCAGGCCACCCATTGCATTTCACAGTTTTCATGATCAAAACAGTCCTAATGTGGGGCAAAGATTGGACCTCCCCGTGACTTCAGCACTGGCTCCGCCCACCGCCACTGCCTGCAGAAGTAGTGCTTCAGTCAGGGATGTGGGAAGCATGGTTGAGCCACACGAGGTAGTGCTGATTCTCCTCCCACATACTTGCAAATATGTGAAGACTAAGGCCCCCAAGCCTTCTTTCTCCCTTCTTTCCTTTTCCTTTGCTTTTTATCTGGGGTGGCTCTGAGTGTTCACTGATCATCCTCCTGAGCCCGGACATGCATCTCAGGATGAAGTACACAGCACAGCAGGGCAGTGCCTTTCCTGTGACCACGAGGTTGACGTGGGATTGGCAGCCAGCTTCCACAGCTGACCCATGCCTCGTGAGGTAAACCGCCTCACTAGGTTTTCTTGCACATCTTCCGCTCAGTCAGATCTGCCACTCCATCCTGAAAATGACTTGAGCATTGTTTGTTTGGCCCTAAGTATAGGCCTCTGTATTTATCCTTATTACGTTTCTTCACCTCAGCCCGTTGTCACAGGATAAACTGATGAAATGTGGCTCCTTGCCCTCAAAGTGCTCACTGCATTGTTGAGCTAAAAGGTCAGGTATAAGGGACACACACACATAGTCTTTTATCCACCTTCTGCTTTTGAGTGACATCCACCACACAGAAAAACTCATGGGAAGTTGTTGTGACTATGGAAACAAAACTGACTGAGACGTGAGGGGGAGAAGCATGGTGGACCTCACATTCCCTAGCTGGTCCCGTGACCCACTTGGTGAGACAGGGGATTTGGAGGGGAGTAGTAGTTGTCTGCCTGCAGTCCACCCATGTGTCCTGAGGAAAATCAATTCTAGTGAGCTTTTCATGTGCTTTCTGTAAACTTATTAGAACTGGATATCTTGCCTGTTGCCTCTTATTTACCTTGCATACTAATGTCTGTGTATCAACAATGGAAAATTTTCATCTGCTCCCAAGCAGGCTCGCGGCCTGAAAATCATTTTCAGAAATTTTAGAAATGTTAGTAAGCCAGCTTTGTGGTGAGTAGCGAAAACCACATCTAACATTTGGATCAAGCTGTACATTTTCAAAGTTGTGACACCTCTTGCATGTGTCACTGGCTGTTTTCTAACTGTTCTTTCATTTGCCGTATATTTTTGTGTTTTTGGTTATTGCCTGACTGCTTTATAGATGCCATTTGTTGTCTCTCATCCTAGTGAATTTAGGGGAAAAAATGCTTTGTCATTCTAGTTGGCAATGAGATTGTCCCCAGTCTTTTCCTTAGTTAAACAACAACAACAGCTAAAAGAAACTTTCTGAAAGAAGTTTGATAATTTTAAGCTATATGTTTTTGATACCATTGATTGTTTCATCTGATTGTTTCTGAATTATAATGGTCTAAGGTTTTCTCTGCAGAAGAATTAACTGTGTGTGTGTGTGTGTGTGTGTGTGTGAGTGTATGATGTCTCAGAGAGTCTCAGAGTTAGACCCTAGAGGGATATACTGAGTTTTAAAGATTTAGATATTAAATCAGTCCCTGAGGGAAGCTCACAGTCTTCATGTCTTTAAAGAGGCCACAGCCATTTGCCTAGAAGGCCTTGATGCCAGGTCTTGCCAAACCACCAGGAGATGAGGTAGAGTATCTTGGGAGAACAAACAAAACGTGTCCTGGCCTGTGAGTACAGTAATGCAGTCTTCCCACTTCCCCGAGTCAGCACCCCATGACGGCTCCACAGCTGCAGTCTCAGGGCAGCGCCTCAGACGGCAGTGGAGTTGGAAGGAGCGCAGCTCGCTCCTGACCTGCGCACAGCGGCCCCTTCCGCTTCCTGCCTTCACTCAGCCGTAGCTTCCTGCTGTCCTCTCCGGACCTCCCTCCACAACCTTGCCCCGCACTCCCAACCACATTTCCCTTTATTTTTTCTTCAAAGAATTCATTACTCTATGAAGTTATTTTCCTTTTTTATGTTTGTGTGTTTACTGTCTCTCTGCACCAGGATCTAAGAACCAAGAGCCTCTCCAGCCCTCTTCACCCTGTACCTCTGCTTGGAACGGGCAAGTGCATTGTGGGGCTCGGAGAAGATGTGTGGGATGAAGGAGTAGGTCGGAAAATGACTTTTAGCCACACCTGGAAGAATTTCGGGGAAGCGCCACTCCTTTTACAGGATGCGGTTCTACACATGATCTTCAGGTTATGATGGGTTCTGTTTAATTTGTAGAGTAGATGTTTGTGCCATATATTTGGGAAGCTACACCTGTATTGACCGAAATTGCTCTTCTCCCACTTACAGTCTGTCTTTTACTATCTTAACTGGTTTTCTTAGAAATGTCAATGTGGAACGAGAGCCTTCTGTAAACCTTCAGGGGTGCTCACAGTTCTGTAACACCTAGTCAGACAGTTGTTTTAGTCCAGAATGTGAGGGCAGGTGCTTGCTTCCTGGCTGGGATGGTGAAACCTGTGATTGTTGCGAGGCCTGTGAGTAGTGAACTACATGCTCTTGTTGGGGATGTTGTCGTGGTCAGTCTAGACATGGCCTATGGCCCGCATCCTACAGGATGTGCTCAGTAAGTCTCCCCCGCTCCAGCAGCGTGGTGTTTGTTTTTGCTTTGAAGTTCTATAATGAAGAGTAACTCGGTGGGTGTCTGAACATACGGCTTCAAGGCTATACAATGGTCAAATAAATACCTCTGCTCTCTAGTGAGCCACTAGTTTCAACTTTTGATTGTCTGAGTTACTGAAGGATTAAAATAAGAAAAGGGCTTCTGGTGTAAGACCCCTGTATTATACTCTAGAAAGGAATCTGCTTTACTTGGCTTCACCTTCCTTTGGTTCCTGTAAGGTACAGCCTATTGATTGGTATTGCTGCATTAGATTAAGCCTAAGAATGGAGTAATTGTTACTTAATTTATTCATTCAGCCGCATACACATTGGATAGCTGCTGATAGTGTGTGAAGACAATTTTCCTAGGGATGCTAGGGAAAGTCAACTAAACTTTGTGACATTAAGAGGGACATGTATGGTAGAGTCTGTCCTGGGTAAAGGTGGGTTCTACAACCAGACAGACTTGGATGTGTATTCAGATTCTGCCATTGGTAGCAGGGGCTAGTAAACCTGAAGATTGGCACTTTCTTGGTCTCAGTTTCCTTATTTGTAAAATGGACACAATAATACTTTTGGGAGGTTACTGTGAGTAGTAGTAATAGAATGATGTGCATGACATACCTGCATAATTGTCAATTCCATGGTGAAGTCCCTTCTATTGAAAAATGTCTCTCTCTGGCTTTTTTCCAATTTGTCCCATTAATACATACGTATTTTGATTGGCAACATACGAGGTCAAACAATTAAGTTTGTGAACTCTTCCATAGAAAAAGCACTACATACCTCATTGCTGAATATCACTATGGTCACCTTCAAAGTACTCCCCTTGGGAAGCTATGCACCAACACCAGCACCTAGTCCACCCTTCAAAACAATTTTGGAACTCTTTTTCTGGAATGGCCATCAGGGCTATAGTTGTATTACCCTTGATGTCCTGAATGTCATCAAAATGTCTTCCTTTCAATATTTTCTTTATCTTCGGGTAAAGGAAGTAGTCATTGGGGGCCAGATCAGGTGAGTAAGGAGGGTGTTCCAATATAGTTATTTGTTTACTGGCTACGAACTCCCTCACAGACAGTGCCGTGTGAGCTGGTGCGTTGTGATGCACGAGCCATGAATTGTTGGCGAAAAGTTCAGGCCGTCTAACTTTTTCACACATCCTTTCCAGCACTTCCAAATAGTAAACTTGGTTAACTGTGTCCAGTTGGTACAAATTCATAATGAATAATCCCTCTGATATCAAAAAAGGTTAGTGATATTGTTGCAACAAGTTCGCAAACTTGATTGTCAGACCTTGTAGGTTTCTTTTTTTTTCCTTTTCTTCACTTTTCTTTTTATTTCCTTTCTGTTTTTTTCTCCCTTGATTAGAAAGGCCCACCATTCTCTAGCATCTCAAATGAGACATGAAACCACCTAGAAGATGATCTATTATCAATGTGACCAGCAGAGTTTTCAGAGAAAAATCGGAATCTTCATGTCAGAAGCAATATTATCTTCAGGTTCCTAGTGGGAGCTAAGATGAAACTATAGTGACAATGGAGGTGGCCTCTTTAAAATTTAAATAAATCAAACCTTTAATGCTTTTAAAAGTGAATACTGGGCCAGCTGAGTGGCCCGTTTGTTAAGAGTTGGCTTGGGATGCTAGCTCTGAGCAGCAGGACCCCAGTTCAGATCCCACATGAGGACCAGTGACACTGCACCCTCTGCAGCTAAGATGGTGAACAACAGCTCAACCTGGAGGTGGGCTGCTGTGAGTTGTCAGTGGCAATAGTGTAGGCCGCAGCCCTGATGCAGTGGGCTGCCATGAGCTACCGTGAGTGGCTGGCTGCCAGCGTGAGCAGCCGTCCAATGGCTTGCGAGCAACCTGCCTCACCCTGGAAGAGCGCAATGATAATATCAACATGGGCCAGTGAAGTGATGTCCTCCACAACCAGACTGAAGAACAAAAAAGGACAGCAACTTGTCTGTTCCCCTTCCCTGATTCCCCAACGCTGTTCCCTTCTCCCAATTCCCCAATAAAATGTTTAAAAAAAAAAAAGTGAATACTGGTCAATTATTTGTGTAATACACTTTTTTGGTGATTGTCTCATTTAAACATAGATTTTTAAAAAACAGATCTTTCTTGGTAGGTACATCTTCTTTAATGAAATGTTGATCAAGATTCTTTTATTTTTTATTTTTTATTTTTTTAAGATTTTATTGGGGAATTGGGGGAGGGGAACAGCGTTGGGGAATCAGGGAAGGGGAACAGACTAGTTGCTGTCCTTTTGTTTTTCAGCCTAGCTGTGGAGGACGTTGTTTCACTGGCCCATGTTGGTATTATCATTGCGCTCTTCCCGGGAGAGGCAGATCGGTCGCCGGTCACTGGATGGCCGCTCACGGCGGCTCTTGGCAGTGCACGCTGGCTGCTGGCCGCTCACAGTAGCCCACAGCAGCCCACTGCAGCTCCACTGCAGCCTACGCCTTGCTGGCGACTCACAGCAGCCCAGGTCCAGGTCGAGCTGTTGTTCACCATCTTAGCTGTAGAGGGCGCATTGTCACTGGCTCTAATGTGGGATCCGAACCAGGGCCCTGCTTCCCAGAGCTGGTGTCCCAAGCCAGCTCTTAACCAACACACCACTCGGCCGGCCCTCAAGATTCTTTTATAGGAAGATAAAATATTTAGCCTTTTGTATATCTGCCTTTCCCTCCACATTTTTAGAAGCTGTTATTTAACACTGTTGAGAATTGTTAGTTAAAATTTGAAGATATGACCCACAACTATGTTTCTTTATCAGTTCTTGCTAAGAGAGATTTATAGTGTATCTACATTTAGGTGTAGGTCTCTTTAAAAAATATTTCCATTATTTTTTTAGGATGAGGAAAATATCTTGAACCATAATTAAGTGAATGGAGCCAGCATTGTTTTCTGAAACATTTGGGGATCTGCCTTATTTATATGTGTGCTATTTGATATTAGTGAGGATGAGGGGCCATTCCTGCTTTTCTAACCATTAATTTTTTGCTTAACTTTGTTTAGCTTACTGTAGACACTCCACCTGGACAACCTGGCAATAAAATCATCTTGGAAAAAACAATCAAAATGGAAATAAATTCAATTATAACATTCTAGCTAGAGCCAAGACACATAGAAAATGACAAAATGACATATTGTGGCTGTTCAGTTGGTCGTGTCCTGGAGGACAAAGACAGCAAACCCGATTTATTGAATGCCTACTAATCCATCCATCCATCTACCCATCTATCCATTCATTAATTTCTTCAGTAAATATTTTTCAAAAGTGTTCTCTGTACCAAACACTGTGTTAAGTACTGACGGATGAATTAAATAATTTCCGCTCTTGGGAATGTCTAGTCGGTATACAAATTGGTGGTGGTTTAGACTGCTCTGATGGGAGTGAGACAAGAGAAGTGGACTGCGTTAGGGCCATACTAGGTTGAAGTGGCAGGTTTCACAGGACTGTGAGGAAGAAGGAGGGAGAGTCAGGATGCTCCCCAGGCCTCTAGCTTGGGCTTCTCGGGTAAATGGTGGTGTCACCCGCTGAGATAGAAACAGGAGCAGGTCTGGAGACTATCATGGCCTCAATTTGACAGGTTACGTTTGAAGGCATCCAAGTGGTTGGAATCTTAGAAAAGAAGCCTGGATTGGCAATGTGGATGATAATTGGGAAGACACGAGGTCCCAGAAGCAGAGCAGAGGAAGGAATGAGGGCAAGCCTGAACACCGTGGGCTCATGAGAAAGAACATGGCAGCTCTTCCTAGAATGTAAACTGGAAAGTTTGGGCCTAGCCTTTCGAATTGTAAATATTTGAGTCTTGTTTCTTTTTATTGTTTCCTAAGTTATCTTCATTTTGATGTCATACAGGCAAGATAGAATATGCCTATGATGAGGTTTATCAGTATTGGAAGAAAGAGTAAATGTGAGGTGGAAGACTCTTTTGAAAATGGTTTGCTGTGTAGAATTGATACTGGCTGGGAATAGGGCAAGGGTCTGTCTTTCATGCATTTTTTTTAAGCATAAAAATCAATATTAGGGTCATGGGCAACAAATGTAAAAAATATCCACAGGAAAGATAAACACTGACTTATTTGTTAATTTTGTATTTCTAGAGGGGGAGGGAGGGAATAAGTCTTGGGGACAGGGGATTGGAAGCTCTAGCTATATCTGTTTTATTTCCTTAAAACTACCTGAAGCAAATATGGGAACGTGTTAACACTGCTTAAATCTGGGTTGTATGTAATGTCAACTGATGGTGGTTGGTGCCAAATCAACGCCAATAGGAATTCCCAATTTGGAGTGTGTGAAGAAGGAAACTTGAATCAGTTCATACAGCTCAATTATGAGACCTACTATGCTGTGCAACAGCAAGGCTGTGAGGAGGCCCTGGGGTGGGGTGGTCTTGGGGCTGGGCTCTGCTCAGGTTGGCCTGCTCTGTTCCTCTCAGCTGTGCACTGATGTTCTCCACCTGCCCTCCTCCCCTCTGGTCTGGTGAGACATCTTCTGTGATTCAGCCTCAGCCAACAGTCTTCAGTGGAAAGGGAAAGTGTCCTCTGTGAGTCAGACCGGAGCTTATATAGAGAGAAGTTCCTGTCCTTGGCCCCTGTTTGGTCAGTCCTCATGCAAATGAGGAGTCCAAATTCTTGATGTTTGATTGGTCCAAAAGACACTGTTCTGATTGGTTAGAATGGAGCCACTCTGTTGGTTGGCAAAAAATTGGTTGGGGATATGGCTGTGCAGGCCCATTTGGATGGGAAGATCTTCAGCCCTATTGGTTGAAGAAGGATTCCAGGACCTTCTTTATAAGGGCTGGCACAGATGGCAGGAACACAGTGCAGGCAGGCAGTTCAGTGCAGTCTTTCCCTGAAGTGCAGTTTGTGTGAGAGGTCCTTATGTAGAAATGGCGGCTAGGCTCTTTGTTTTTTAATTTGAGCCCAACATTTAGCTATCAGGAGGCTTTCTTAGTAGGTATCTTCTTTCTCAGGGTCCACAGTAACATGGGTAATTATCATACCATTTTAGTATTTTTCTGTACATTTGGAATATCTCACAATCAGGAGTTTTAAGAAAGAAACAAAAATGGGATGTTGCATGTGTTGACTGCTTATTTAGTTTAGCTCTAGGAATTCATGGCAACCAGACAAATAATAACTAGTAATAAATTAATAAGTAAATGTTTACAAATAAATAACAATAATAACAGCCATTCAAACACATATCTGTTCAGAAACCTGGACTTTGGTGGAACAGAGCCCAGCAAATTCATTCTATGTGGGGGTCTTTACTTTTAACTCACCTTTTGCTACCAGTAGAATTCCTGAGTAATTGGAGTCAGGAGGTTTCTTTTTCCTTTTTTTCTTGGAGTTACTGATCAAAGGTGTCTCCAGATGAGGGCAGGATGGCGCTCACCGGGGTTTGCAGACAGGAGAAAAGGTTGAGCAGCACTGTGGGCCCAGGAGATAGCTGCTTTCCCCAAAGATTTAAAAAAAAAAACACCTTTTAAATGGGCTCCTTGTTTATAAGAACAGCTCCTTAATGGAAAAACAAAAAGGCAAGAGGTCTGTAGAATGCTCTCTGCTTGCCTTTGTTGGCCTCACTGTTTATTTGATTTATCAAGTCTAGCTCTGCTCTGTGACCTTCCTTTAGCTATTTCTCTAGAGTATCCATTTACTTTATTTAGAAACATAATATTTAAAAAAGCTGGAGCTGAGTAAAAAAATCATCACCTTTTTGATGTGACCGGTTCACCATCTTTTGAAACCTTAAACTTGCTTAGCGCCATAAAGCTGACTTGCAGCCTTTGAATCAACAACTCTTTCTGGGCTCTGCTCATGCTCCCAGATGGTGGTCCTCACAGGCCTGGGGGTGGGGCGGGGTGGGGTTGGCGACTAACGGTCCCCTCATCTCCAGGCCGCTTTATACACAACTGGAGAACAGAGCCAGAGAATTTGGTGCCACATGGTAGAGGGGGATTGCCAAAGGTGCTAGCTGAAGGTGGTGCTTGGATTGCGGTCTGGTGAGGGCCGGCCCTGGAGTGGGACCGAAAGCTTGGCCTGGTATGGTTACATGAAGGGATGGCAGGGAATAAAGCGTATTGCGTCCCCTTGTATTTTAATAGAGCTGTGGAATTATTCCTGAGCCTTGCTTTTCCAGATGAGACATTCTGAATGTGTGGTATGCGATGTTTTTAAGACGTTTTCTTTTTTAAAGATAATTTTTAAATTAGGTTTTTTTCACATTTGTCATTATTCCTTCTCCTTGCTCTATTTTAACTTTTAATAAAGATTCTAACTCTCAAGTTTGAGGACCAGTGAGTAGATAGCAAACCATTTCATCTCTTTCATATATTAGCTGTTTAAAATTTTAGCATATTTTCTTTTGAATGTTATGTTCACATATCTGTTGTTACTAGGTTTTGTGGGTTCTTTGGTACATTATTTATTTTTCTTAAAACTTTGGGTCCACTAAGGGTGTACACAGAACCCTATTAGGAAATTGTTCAGGAACGAGAAACTGCATGGACCCAAGCCTGGGGATGGCAATGATTGGCAACTTCAAGGACAGTTTAATTCCTGTTATTAAAATTTTTTGGCTGGATGTTCACTTCACTCCTTTTTCTTCTAGAGGATCTTTAGAGTTGTATTATTAAACTTCACCCCCCTCCCCCCAAGGAAAGCACAACATCAACAAAAGTAATACTATCTTTGTAGATTGTGATTGGAATTACATTAAGTCTATTTATTATTTTGGGGCTAATTGACATTTTTTTTTTTGTTAGCTGAGCCATCCTGACACCTGTTGGTAGCTCAGCTGCAGCTCATCTTGGGGCCGGGCATTGAACCACTGTTGCTCAGAACTCGTACTCTTGAGCGAGTTCTTAACCAACTGAGCCACTTGGCCGGCCCCTAATTGATATTTTTATGAAGTACAATTTGTGTATTGTGGAATATGGTATGTCTCTCTTCAAATTGTGTTTTCTTTGTGATTGTCAGAAAGTTTATTTGTTAACGTCTTCATGTGGGTTGCATGTATTTCTTGCTGTGTTTATTCTTCACATTTTGCTTGAGTTAGTGTGCCTTTTCCGTTTACTTGGGAGAGGAGGTAGAATGGGAGTGGACATGAAGACTTTGCTTTCAGCTCTCCTGGCTCTCACACTGGCTCCATCCTTTGCTACCAGTGTGACTTTGGGCAAGATTCAAATCCTTCTGAGTATCTGCTTTCTCACCTATAAAATGTGGATAATAATAAAATACTTTTTAGGGTTGTTGTGAAAATTAAATGAGGTAATGTGGTAAGGGCTTAACACTTTCTGGCAGTTAATATGTGTTCAAAAATATTATCTATTTCTATTAACCAGTAATTGCTGGTAAATAGAAAAACTATTGATTTCTGGATATTTATTTTCAACATTATGACTAACTATACTAAATATCTTATTTGTTCTAATAATTTATTTTTTTATTGTTTTTTTTATTTTTTAAGCTGAGCCATCCTGCTACCTGTTGGCAGCTCAGTGGCAACTCAGCTCAGGCCAGGCATCGAACTCTTGCGTGAGCTTAAGCAACTGAGCCACTCTGCAGGCCCCTGTTCTAATAATTTTTGTGTTACATCTTTGCTTTCTAGGTTAGATTGTAATACTGCATGCCAACAATCACATTTCTTTCCAATTGCTGTATACTTGATTTCTGTTTCTTTGGTTTTTTTTTTTTTCTGTTTTATATTACATCGAACTGTCTTCAACTTCCTGGATAATAGTGATTAATACTGATGATAACCGTCTTCCCTGTTACTTTAATATTACTATTATTATTTTTATCATGATAAGGAAATACCTTCCTAGTTTGAGTTGGTACTTTTTTTAATTAAAAAGGTGTGGGGATTTTTTTTGTGTACCTTTTCATAATTTTTTGTTTTTATGATCTATAATTTTTCTCCATTGGTGTATTGATCTTTATGTGTCTTCTCATAATATTTCTTTTTTATTTAAATTCAGTTTATTTAAACTAAAAAACAAAAATACCAGCTCACCCATTTCTCCCTCCCTCCTACCAACTGCTTCTGGCAACCACCAGTCTGTTTTTTACATGTATGACATTGGTTTGTTTGTTTGTTTGTTTTTAGATTCCACATATAAGAGAGATCACATGTGGTATTTGACTTTCTCTGAGTTATGTCACATAGCATAATGCCCTAGAGGTCCATCCATGTTGTCACAAATGACGAGATTTCATTCTTTTGGCTGAATAATATTCCATTATATATTGCCAGAATTTCTTTCTCCATTCGTGCATAGATGGACACTTAAGTTGCTTCCATATCTAGGCTATTGTAAAAAATGCTGCAATGAACATAGGGGTGCATATATTTTTTTCAAGTTAGTGTTCTCGTTTTCTTTGGATAAATACCCAGAAGTGGAATTACTGGATCATATGGTAGTTACATTTTTTATTTTTTTGAGAAACCTCCATAACTGTTTTCAATAGTGGCTGCACCAATTTACAATCCCACCAACAGTGTACAAGGATTCCCTTTTTCTCCACATCCTCACCAATACTTATTATCTCTTGTCTTTTTGATGATAGCCATTCTAACAGGTGGGAGGTGGTATCTCATTGTGGTTTTGATTTGCATTTCCCTGATTATTAGTGATGTTGAACACCTTTGTGTACCTGTTTGCCATCTGTATGTCCTCTTTGGAGAAATGCCTGTTTAGATCCTCTGCGTATCTTTAATTGGATTGTTTCTTTTTTTGCTATTGAGTTGTATGAATTCTTTATATATTTAAGATATTTATCCTTTATCAGATGTGAGAATATGTTTAGCAAATATTTTTTCCAATTTGGTACGTTACCCTTTCTTTTTTGTTGATTTTTTTTTTCTGTGCAGAAGTCTTTTTAGTTTTTTAGAAGCTTGATGTAGTTTGTTGATTGTAGTTCACTTGTTTATTTTGCTTTTGCTTTTGTTGCTTTTGCTTTTGGGTGTCAGATTGAAAGAATCATTGCCAAGACCTATGTCAAGGAGCTTACCACCTGTGTTTTCTCCTAGGCATTTTATGATTTCAGGTCTTAGTTCAAGTCTTTAATCCAATTTGAGTTAATTTTTGTGTATGGTTTCAGATAGGGATCAAGTTTCATTCTTTTTCTTTTTTTAATTTTATTGGGGAACAGTGTGTTTTTCCACGACCCATCAGCTCCAAGTCAAGTAGTTGTTTTAATCTAGTTGTGGAAGGTGTTTTTTTTCCAGGACCCATCAGCTCCGAGTCAAGTAGTTGTTTCAGTCCACTCAGTGGCCCATGTGGAGATCGAACAGGCAAACTTGGTGTTATGAACTCTGCGCTCTAACCAACTGAGCTAACTGGCTGTCCACAAGTTTCATTCTTTTGCATGTGACTGTGTACATACAAATTTTCCCATCACCATTTATTGAAGAGACTGCCCTTTCTCCATTGTATGTTCTTGGCTACTTTGTTTGTTTGTCATAAATGAATTAACCATATATGTATGGGTTTACTTTTGGACTCTCTATTTTGCTCCATTGATATATGTGCCTCTTTTTATGCCAATACCATAAGGTGTTAATTATTATAGTTTTGTAATATAGTTTGAAATCAGGGAGCATGGTGCCACCAGCTTTGTTCTTTTTTCTCAAGATTGCATTGGCTATTCAGGGTTTTTTGTGGTTCTGTACAAATTTTAGGATTGCTGTCCTGGAATTTTGATAGGGATTACATTGTGTATATTGTTTTGGGTAGTATGGACATTTTTAGCAATTCTTCAATCCATAGCATGAAAGATCTTTCCGTTTATTTGTGTCTTTAATTTCTTTTGTTAATGTCTTGTTTTCAATATAGCTCATAACATTTCTAATCATGTTTTCTGGTTTAAAAACTATTTGATTCGAGAGTTTTGATGCGATTTGATATGCTAATGTTATATTTAGGATCTTAGTAGTTTTGTTTTCTATTTTCATAAATAATTTTAATTTTTAGTGTTTCTTTTTTGTCCTCAAATATTAGATTTTGGCATTCAGATTGCAGTAGTTTTTGACATCAACTGGAACTTTTTTTCCAAATTTCTTTATATAGAAAATTTCTTGTAATATGAAGTCATCTGTTCTTTGGAAGTTTGAATAAACTCACACGTAACACTGCCAGGATCTATGAGCCTTGATTGGAAATAATTTTGAGTGACTTTTCAGTTTCTTCCATTGTTATTGGTTTTTATATTTTCCACCTCTAAGTCAATTTTGGTCACTTAAATTTTATTTTTATTTTTATTTTTATATTTTTTTAAATATGGAATGCTTCAGGAATTTGCGTGTCATCCTTGCGCAGGAGTCATGCTAATCTTCTCTATATCGTTCTAATTTTAGTATATGTGCTGCCGAAGCGAGCACCACTTATATTTTAATCAAGATTTTAAAATTGAATTGTATAGAATTTTAGCAGCTTCATTAGGAGAAAAATAACCCACAACTCTTCATTATCTCTGTTTATATCCTCTCCTCAGGTTGTGCTTGTACTTTCTATCCTTTTAATCTTATGTAGACTTGCCAGTGGTGGCTTAGTTTATTGTGTCCCTTTCCTGGAAAACAACCTGCTTTGTATTGTATTTGTAAATTCTAATGATGTTTAGTTTGCCAGTTTATACATTTTTTTTTTTTTGCCATTGTTGTTTTCACTTGGTCTTGCTTTTTTTCTTTTCAACTTCTAAAAATTTGGCATATGAGTTGGATCCATATATTGGATTTTATGTCATGCTGCCAATTTTGTTAACTGCATAAAATGACTTGGTAATATTATTTGCAAACGTAAATGCATTTAAAAAATTTTCCCTAGAGATTGGCAAGACGTGAAGGGAGTGTGTGTGTGTGTGTGTGTGTGTGTGTGTGTGTGTGTGTGTGTGTGTGTCTGTATCTGCTGGCCTTCTTAGGAGGCACCACACATTAGATAGGGCCCATCTGAGTCCAGCATGGCCTTAACTCATGTAACTAGTTATAGCTGCAGAGACCTGTTTGCAAATAAGGTCATACTCTGAGGTTCTGGGTGGACATGGATTTGGGGGTGACACTGTTCAATCCAGAACAGCTATTTGCTTTTCATTTTTTAAATTATTCTTCAGTTAAAAGAAAGTAATGTAAATCTGACTAGAAATGCAGAAATCTTAAGCAGCAGCCCTAGGAATGGCTGACTGCTGGACGATCTCCTTGCTCTATTGGCATCATCTCCAGGGGATAGACTTGATAAGCATGTCTGCTTTCTTCTTCCTTACTAATACAGATACTAAATAGCCATGTGCTACCTCTTAAACTTCACTCTGATATCTTAGAAAATAAAATGTAGGTTTACTTAGCTATGAGGCAAATAGCTTTCCTTATAATTTATTGCTGATACTTTCCTAATGATAACCTTTACTTACTAGTCATTTTTATTCTGGATAGCACAGTACAAAGAGAGTTAAAAGTTCTCTTTAGCTATTCTGTTATTTAATCCCCAAAATGTAGATGTCATGAAAATGAAGTGTGGTAGTTTTTAAAAGCCAAGCTGGCGTAGAACCAGAAGTCAGGTCTGTTCGGACTAACTGAAATTCAGTGCTTAGATCTAGGATAGATTAGTTTTAGAGACGGTGTCGTCTCGGCTTATTAAGCTGCCTAGATTCCCTTACGATGGCTGCTGTGGGTCTCCTTATGGCCAACCATGCTGAGGACTTCGATTTCACATCCCACAGCATCGCCAGTCACACGGACAGGCCAGGTGGTGTCCTTGAGTCCGGCGGTTGTCATTGTCCCACTGCAGTTTCCTCTGGGTGGTCACGTGGTTTCCAGCTTTCTCCCTTCTGTGCCTTTTTTCTGCACATGACATGGCCTTGGGAATGGCAGAGGACATTTAAAGTACTTATATTCAGTGAAATCAAGAGCTTCATTGTCTTTCCTGTAAATCTTTCTTGAGTATTTAAGAAATACTCATGTGAATTGGGTCCACATGTTGGCCCTGTGCTGGCCACCAGGGATGCTGAGCAAGATGGAAGGGGCAGAGTCCAAGGAACCCAAAGTTTGGTTGGATGACAGAATACTCCTAAATCCTGTTATAATACCATGCGCCCAGTATTATAGTTGAGATAGCATAGTGCTATTGGGTTACAAAAGAGAGAATGATCAGTTATTTCATTGGAGGGATGTTGTCAGAGAAAGTTGGTGAGAGGAGCTAAGACTTGAGTTTTTTCAAATACTTGCTTCTGTGTCATAAAGTCGTGGTTTATAAGGAAGCTATTCCGTTCTGATGTGCCAGGTCACATTTTAAGGTGGAATTTCATACCTGGGATTGCTGATGATATGCTTGGGCTTGTTTGATCATTTGCTTAACGCATGGTGACAGTGAGGCTAAATTCTCAGTCCCTGCTCCGATTAGGCTTCGTTTACACTCCTGGCACCAGCCAACTGTTGCTGAAATGGCTGTCATGGTCCAGAGAGGAGCCAGGCTCAATGCACCCCGACCAGAGGCAGACAGGCCACGCCCCTGCGCTCCGGGGGGCTGTTTGTGAGATGGTCACCTCAAGAGTAGATCCTGAATTCTGCTGCCATGGCGTTTTTGTGCTTTCACCACAGTCTTTCATCCTCAGCACTGACTGCCCTGGTTGGTAAAGAGCACCACCCACATGGGCCCCGCAGCAGCACATCTGTGCTGCTCAGGATTGCGCAAGGGAAGCCGGAGCACATTTGGGCGGTTCCAGAGTGGCACGAATAAAGCATTTGGATGTTTGTACTTCCCTGGTGCTGCAGAACAGAAGCTCATGTGTAGCATCTGAGAACTGCACAAAAAATATCTCCAAGCCTCCTGCCATCATCATTGGAAAAATTTCGCTTTGAGTGTGGAGTTCAGTCTACCACTTTGAAGGCCTCTGAGCATGTTTTGAATCCTCTCTGAATGGCTGCCAGGAAAGGATGCGGGAGAGCATGAATGAGTGATAGGGCATGAGAAGCAGCCAGGGGAAAGGAAGCAGTCTTTACATTATTCCTCTTGAGTCTGAGAAAAAAAAATACATGGCTGAATTACAGTTAGAATACTACTTGTAGATCTGAATCTGTGTGGATGCTGATGGCCCCAGGAAGACATGGTCTGAAATGTCTCCAGGGTTGTCACCACCACAGCAAGGTGTGCCCTGAGTCCCGGGCATCATAGTTATACCAGTGCAGGCAGAAAGGGGACCCAGTGGCACAGGGCAGATGCCCGGTGTGCAGACCTCCCCAAGCCTGCATACCTGCATACCTGGGTGGATGGGAGCCAGTGGGAGCCACCACCTTAATAGCAGAGTGTGCGCTGCAACTTACATTTCCTGGGAGGCAGCTCCGAGATGGAGTTTCGTGGGTGTTAATATTATTGGAGTGCCCTTAAAATGGGTGTCTATGGAGGGTGGGGAAGGAGCAAGAGTGGGTGCAGGGAGATGTGGAGATACAGTACAGGCCCAACACCAGCTTCAGCCAAGCCCGCAGGGAGCTCTGCCCCTGGTATGGGCGGTAAGAGTTGTCCTGAGTCAGCAGAGACGGCCAGACAGTCATACTCCTGCATGGATCAATTATAAGGTGTGTGCTCCCCCGGACCCAGCGTGACCTTGAGCAAGGTGGTCCTATGCAACTCAGACTGTCCCTGCGGGGTTAAGAGCTGACGAGAGCTGGCTGATAGCAGCTGAAGCAACAGGTGTTCAGAGGGGAGGTCTGAGTTGGGCCCCTCAATGTCCCCATGATATCTATCACGTGGCTGTGTATATGTATTCATTCATTCATTCATTCATTCATGAAAGCTATCCACCAGTCACAGTGTTCATTGTCTGCTTACTAAAGCCAGGCAGTCTTCAGGGTCCTGGAATCGGAGCATCGCACAGACAGACTGGGTCCCTGCCCGGAGCAGCAGGCTGCCTCCAGTTGCCAGACAGCCGGTAAACAAGGAACCTGAGGCTCCCTGGTGGGATAGGTGCTCAGATGATCGTAAATGGGCTGAGATGGCGAGTTTGGAAGGGGCTGTGAGAGCCTGGAAGGCGTGGCCATGCGAAGATGTGAGGAAGAGCATTGCAGAGGAGGGGATGGCAGAGCCAAGGCCCTGGAGGGGCCAGAGCATGGTGTGTTCTGAAGCAGAGACAGAGAGGTATGAACAAGGTGCAGAATGAGAGGGTGGGATTTGGATGTTATTCTAAGTATTACGGGAGTTACTCGAAGGTTTGCAAGTAGGAGGGAACTTTCCAGGAGATTGCACTTACCAGAGTGCTTACCACATGCCACATGCCAGTCCTGTTTTAACTGTGTTTTCTATGAGTAATTTCTTTAGTCCTTACAGCAGCCCTATGAAGTAGGTACTCTTATTATCCCTGTTTTGCCATGGAAACTGAGTACAAAGGTTAAATGACTTGCCTAAGGCCATAGGACTGGGAAGTGGCAGAGCTGGGGACCCAGTCTGAGGAGGTCAGGCTTGGGATTCTGTGCTCCTGACCCCTTTGCGCCAGAAAGATCACCTGGTTAATATGTAGGGGGAGAGTGGCATCAGGAGGCCATGTAGAAGCCTGTCGCACGCAGGGTGGCTCTGGAGATGGACGGAAGGGGCTGCATTCAGCCTGTGATGTGGACGTGCGGTTGGACTTGGATGTGGGAGGCAATAGGGAGAAGAGAGGAATCTGAAATGACTCCTGGGTTTTGACCTGAGCAAATATATCAGTGTGGATAGGATAGGGTGCATCATACATGCTCTTCTTTATTTTGGGGTTATGTAGGGTTGGGAGAAGTCTGGGCTGTCACAGATGTGTTAGTGACCTGGGAGGACGATTAAACTAAGTTATGTGTAAGGGACATGGATTTCTGTCAGGAACACCTTCCTCCCTGCTGTCCCCAGAAACCATTTACTGTCCAAAGCTTGCTTGTTTTAAGCCCTTGTCATGGGACTGGTTGGCGTAAGTTAAGGTAATGCCGAGGTGCCTCAGGCCCCTTCCCCACTCCCCCCAGCTCCCCAAGAACAGTTGGTATATGTGCACATTTCAGCTATTGCCACCTGTCATGGTGTCATGGTGTCATGGTGCTGTGTGCCAGCGCACAGCGAAAGGCAGTTGCGGAGAGAGGCACCACTGATGTGGTGGAGTTTCACCCCAAAAGGATGATGATACACCTAACATTGGATAGGGGTTTGCCTGGGACTTCCTTTTACATTCTGTGTGAGGCCTTATCTTCCACTGAAAGTCAGAAAGTTGGTAATAACCTTGACTGGTAAGAAGTGAAACTTGAAAGTAAGCCCCTCTGGAGAACTGTATTGAGAAAGGTTTGGCTCTTTTGGAAACAAGCATGCCTTTATAGAGATTACTTTTTTTTAAACAAGATTTTGGGGACTGTGTGGAGAGGAGAGTTTAGGCAGAACAAGAAGAAAAGTAATGCTATGTTATGTTCTCATTGTCATTTTTTTTCTCTAAAACTGTGCTGTCCAACATGGTAGCCACTAGCCATATTTGGTGTTTTATATTTGCATTTAAATAAATTAAAATAGAATAAAATGCAATACTCAGTTCCTCAATCACAGTAGCCATATTTGAAGAGCTTAAAATCCCCATATGACTACTGGCTACCATACTGGGCAAAGCAGATATGAGACATTTTCATCACCAGAACGTTCTGTTGGACAATGCTGCTTTTAGCCTTAGAATCTAAGACTGACCTGACCTGGAATCTTGGAATTACACTGTAAATTGTGGGCCTCAATAGCCGAGGAGAGAAAGAAGTTTTACAGAGAAATTTAAAGATAAGCCTAAACATGAACCAGGTGCCGCCCCACCTATAAGGCCCACTCTGAAGTCTTGGATCTGAAGATGAGAGTCTGATTTTTCTGGCCCAGTCAACAGAAAGAACACCAGTTCCTGGAAAGCTGGGTATGTGGCTGAGGATTCTAGCTAGTTAGTGCTTGCTTTTGTTTATGAGGGTAGAGAGGGCCTTTTCCCTTTTACCATTAGATTCCAGCCTAGGCCATTATCTGCCTGGAAGATAGGTATAATAAATCTCGGGGGAAGTAGTGTGGGCTAATGGATCTTTTTATTCCATTTTGAAATTACAGGTGAAAGATACTTATATAGTTATCCTAAAGAGCTATAGAAACTAGAAGCAGCCTGTGGGTGTCTTACAGTCACTTGGAATTTAAATCACGTTGCTCATTATAATCTGCATTGCATTTGGACCTTCCTTTTGTTACGTAGTAATAATTTTTGTGTAGACGAGAAGTTATTCTCTAACATTATCCTTTCTAGATTACAGGAGTCTTCAAACTATAGTCTCAGGGTCAAATCCGGCCCACTGCTGTTTGTGTAAATAAAGTTTTACTGGAACACAGCCATGCCCGTTGGTTTTTGTCTATGGCTGATTTAGCTCTTATTGCAGAGTTGCAGCAGAAAGGTCTGTAAAACTGAAAATATTTATTCTCTGGCTCTTTGAAGAAAAGCTTGCCAGCCCCTGGTCCAGATAATGGACAAATGATTGGTGTACTTTCCCAGTTCAGAAACATCTGTGCAGGCCCAGGTTTGCAAAAGGCTTTTAGAGTAGGCATGGATTTCCCCATGCTTCTTAAATTTGTTAAGGCTGTACAGTTCTGAGCTGAGACTCTTTCAAACTGTTTTTTACTTTTTGTACCAAAACAAACACCCCTGTATTCCAAGGAGAACTGGATATTAAGAAGGAAGCCACTGAGTTTATAATAAAGGACACGGATCTCACTTTTGAGCATCATTGATATATCTCAGTCCTTGGCAAATTGGTTGTGTGTTATCAATAAGTGAACTAAATAGTACCAGATCCATTTAAAGTAATGGGTCTTTACGTATCGTAAGTTAATCTTTCAGCATCCTTTGTTTGCAGTTTAAGATAACCATATCTGAGAAATAGGCAGCCTGTTAGAATGAAAAAGCATTATTCCACTAACTATACTTAATTTTTATTTAGTAGGCAGTCAAAAGGGTAATCACACATCATACTTTTTTTTTCTTTTTTAAAGATTTTATTGGGGAATTGGAGGAGGGGAACAGCGTTAGGGAATCGGGGAAGGGGAACAGACAAGTTGCTGTCCTTTTGTTTTTTAGTCTAGTTGTGGAGGACGTTGCTTCACTGGCCCATGTTGGTATTGTGGTCATTGCACTCTTCCCAGGTGAGGCAGATCAGTCGCCGGCCTCTGGACAGCCGCTCACGGTGGCTCTTGGCAGCTGACGCCGGCTGCCGGCCGCTGACGCTGGCTGCCGGCCACTCAGAGTAGCTTATGGCAGCCCACTGCAACAGGGGCTGCAGCCTACGCCGTCGCCGGTGACTCATGGCAGCCCAGTCCCAGGTTGAGCTGCTGCTCACCATCTTAGCTGTAGAGGGCAGTGTCACTGGCCCTCGTGGGATCCGAACCAGGGCCCTGCTGCTCAGAGCTGGCGTCCCAAGTCAGCTCTTAACCAATGCGCCACTCGGCCAGCCCCACATCATACATTTTTGAGCCTCAAAGGTGTAATGTAACTTCCTGGGAATATACTCCCCTAGTTCTTTCACTTTCTCATTCTTCCTTGGAAGAGTGTTTCATATCTTCTACTCATCTTACGAATAGCTCTTTCTTCTTTCCCATTTCTCAGCTGATAACCTTACTTTTCTACCTGTACATTGACGCCAACACAGAACTTTCACAGCTCGTACAGTCCCATTTCCTCACTTATCTATCGGCTGTCCCTCTGTTATCACAGATGATATCTAAAGCCACTTCCTCCAGATGTCCCCCCGGGTCCCATCCCCCTCACCTTCTCCAGTTGTCACTCCCACAGTCCTCTTTCCTTTCTAAGTCATCTATTTTGTTTTTCTGCTGTACCACTCTTATCAGTGTATAAATATCCATCCTCTTAAAAGAAACAAACAAGCTCCTGTGACCCTACTCAGCCCCACCAATTGCTACCCTGTGTCTTTGCTGCATATTTTCAAAGAGTTGTTTATATTCCCTGTCTCCATCTTCTCTTTGGCCATTTCCTTTTACACCCAGTCTGGCTTTCTCACTGATCTCTTGCTCCATAGACACTGTTTTGTCAAGGCCATGAGTGACCCCATGTGGGTAAAGCCAGTGGTCAGTTTGCAGTACTCTGCATACTTGGCCTGTCAGTAGCATTTAATAGGGCGTCACTCCCTCCTTCTCAGTGTATCTTCTCCACTTGGCAGCCAGCTTGTCTCTCCGCCTGCTTTCTGCTTTCTTTCCACTGCTTGTCCATCTCCTTTGCTGGCTTCTCCTTTTTTTCCCTCTAACTTTTTGATATTGGGGTGCTCTGGAGTTCAATCCTGCCTCCTCCTATCTCTGTTCATTCTTTCAGTGAGAGCAACCAGTTTTATGAATTGAAAAACTGTTGATTTCTTGATTTACTCATAACTTCCAGATTTGTTCTTTTAGCTCAGACTGCTCTCTCTCAAACTCTAGACTCTTATATTCAACTACCTATTAGACATTTCTGTTGCAGTATGTAATAGACATCCTAAACACGACATTGAAGATTGGAGCAGATTTCCAACCCCCTCCAACCTGCTCGTCCCCACCTTCCCCACCCGCGTTGATGGCAAGGCCATCCTTCCACCTGTTCAGGCCCCAAATATTGGAACCATGTTGGCTCTGCCTTCAGAAATCGCCTGCTCCCCCCACCCCCCACCTTCCTCAGAGCCATCTTCAGCTCCTTCTTACACCACCTGCCTTCTTCTGCCTCCTGCCTCCATCTTTGTTTCTCTACAAGTCTCTGTGAACACAGAGCCACAGGAGCCTTTACAAATGTAAGTTTGGGCCTGCTGAGTGGCTTAGTTGGTTAAGAGTTGTCTTAAGAGTGCTAGCTCTGACCACATGGGCCAGTGACCCTGCGCCCTAGCTGAGCTGTCGCTGAGCTGCTGACTTGTGGCAGGAGGGCTCAGCTGGTGAGAGCACGTGCTCCTAACAAGACTGCCTGTTCAATGGTGGGCTATGTCCACCTGCAACTAAGACTGAACTTGGCACCTTGAGCTGAGCTGCCGCTCAGGCGGCTCAGGGGATAAAGCATGCGCTCTTAACAACAAGGCTGCCGTGTTCCACTTCCGCATGGGATGGTGGCTATGCTCACCTGCAACTAAGATTGAAGGCAGCACCTTAAGCTTAGAGGCCATGAGCTGCCGATGGGAAGCCAGATGGCGACCGGCTCCCTCCACAACGAAGACTGAAGAACAACAACCTGGCTGGTCCCATTTTCCAATTCCCCAACACTGTTCCCCTCCCCCAATTCCCCAATAAAATCTTTAAAAAAAAATTTAAATTAGACTGTGTCACTCTTCTCAGAACTCTCCATTTCATTTGGAGTCCAGTCCTCCCAGACCCTGCAGTCTCTCCCCTCCCCTTCGCTCTCTACTTCAGCCTAGCTGGCCTCTGGGCTGTTTCCTAAACACCTGGAAAGGTCTTACTTCAGGCTTTTTGCTCTAGTTGATCCTTCTTCCTCCACAGCTGTTCCCTACCTCCTTATCTCCTTCCATTCTGAGCTCCACTGTCAGTTTTGTTTATTTTTTATAAAAGAAATTTTATGGGGGAACAGTGTGTTTTTCCAGGACCCATCAGCTCCAAGTCAAGTAGTTGTTTTAGTCTAGCTGTGGAGGGCACAGCTCTTTGGCCCATGTGGGAATCGAACTAGCAACCTTGGTGTTATGAGCATGCGTTCTAACTTAAGCTAACTGGCCACCCTTCCATTGTCAGTTTTTCAGTGGGACTCACCAGGGTTAACTTGCTGCCTCCTGCCTGCCAACCCCATTGCTCGATTCTAGTACATTACCCCACTTTTTATTTTTCCATAGCTCTTGATACCCTCTAACAAATGTTGCCTATTTCCTTTGCTAAACCCTGAGCTCCCAGTGATGGGGATTCGTGTCTGTTTTGTTGACTTATGCAGCCCAAGCGCCTGGAACAGAGTTTAGTTACTAGGTTCTAGTACATAGTAGGAGCTTAGTACATATTTGTTGAATGAAGGGGCTCTGATTCCACCCGTGGAGCCCATCTGTGTACTGCTAAGGGAATAGCTCTCCTCTCTTCTTGAGAGGGCAGATGAGCTCCTTGGAGATGAAAAGCAAGCACATTTTGTTCTATTCTGTTTTACCTTAGGTGCTGAGCTCAGGCAATCTTCCCAAAGGCACGTGTTCCAGTGTGGTCAGTGCCAGTAGCTACCAAAGGGACTGTCACACGTGACTGTGGAATTAGGCGTCTGTGTCTGGTGGCCTGCCCTTGGCTCTCACTGGGGCAGCCAACCAACTGCCTACTGTAAACCTGGGTCCTGGCAGAAGTTGCACGTGTGAAACATAGAGTTAATTTTTGAAACTGTCAGTGCTTTAGGTGATGCGCATTTTTGTCCTGTATTTTCCTGGAACTTTCTATTCCAAAGGAGAGAAGTTGCATGGGTTGCTCCTGGTCTGCTGTGACATTTGCATGCCGTCTTTAGCCAGCATCCTCTCAGCTGGGACACAGCTGGGCCCGTTGTCCTTGGGACTTAGAGGCAGGGCCTCTCCTGTAGCCCCATGATCTTAACCACGCAGCCCCTGAAATCTGTTTAGCACTGATTTGACTGTCCGGTCCTGCCGGTGGACTCAGCGCTGTGAGGGCAGAGCGGTGCTGTGTCTGCCTGGGCTCGCTGCTGTCCAGCCCGTCTCACATGGGGTGGGCTGATGAGTGTGTATAGGATTGGGAGTGATGCTGCCTAAAACAGAGCCTCATCAGAAGAAAACAGTTCCGGAGATGGATGTGGTGATGATTACAAAACAAGAAGAATGTCTTAATACCACCGAACTGTACACTAAAAGTGGTCAGGATAGTACATTTTATGTTATGTGTATTTGACCACAATTAAAATTTGGGGAAAGAAAGTTATGTATTAGGTATTCGCTAGCATATGACACTCCAGCATTGTCCTACTGGACAAGCCAAGACCAGGAGACACGGAGATTTTTACTGAGGGTTTGCGCTATTAAAAATACCCCTTACACTGCCTCTGTGGATTTATCTGTGTTTGTAAATTTGATTCACTCTGCAGCTTGTTTGGTCCCTCATTCCTTAGATAAACTGCTTTTATTAATGATCACCCTTCCATCATATGTGACATTTTAAATTTCTACATTTGGAAGCCATAGGGTAATAGAATTAGACCCCGTGGTCAAAGGCTTGGGTTCTGGAGTCCAACTGGGTTCACGTCCAGGGCTGCTGTGTTCGTTGCCCTTTGGGACTTCCGTTTCCTCGCTTGCAGACTGGTGATGACAGTGTTCCCCGCCTCGCTTCTCCCCTGTTTGGCCACCGAGCTTCACTGCCCTTGGCTTCCAAAGGGCCATCGTGAAGAAATCTTCCTCTTTGTTTGACGTCTCAGTCATCTTTCTGTTGTTTGTGCTTTGAATGTGCAGACCTGCTCTCACGGCTTCCCTGCCTCTGTCC
>NW_017732060.1:251108-257568 GCF_001890085.2 Hipposideros armiger
GTCACTGGCCCTCATATGTGGGATCCGAACTGGGGCCCTCTGGCATCCCAAGATGGTTCTTAACCATCGCGCCACTCGGCCGGCCCTAGAATATGGATTCTTTAACAGGGGTCTGTAAGCTCCCAGAGGGAAGGATCCAGACTGTCCCATCGGCACCTGGTGCCATGCCCTGTGTGACACAGTGGGTGCTCGTTAGGTAGGTGAATAGAGCAGTGAAAGCATAAATGAAAGTGTCTCCTTCTTGGCCCCACGAGAAGCTCGCTTAGGATGAGTCTGGCTCTACGTTAGGGTGTGCTTTCACTTGAAAAGCTTGGCCATTGCCTTGAAATGTGGGGCAAGGTTTCACAGGTGCCCAGGGACAGGACGGAGCCTGGCCTGCTGTCTCGCCGCCCCTGGCATAGAGGCCCAGAGCAGGCAGCAGGACGCGAAGTCGGCAGTCCTCGTGCGTCTGTCCACAGGATAGCGGCACCGCTAGTGGGAGATTCGGGAAGTAGTTTCTGGAGGAGTTCCTTGCTGAGTTAAGCTCTGGACCTTTTCTTTTTTCTCAGCAGCCCAGGGCTGAAGAAGCCGGGTGTCCTAAACACGTGAAAGGTGAGGAGGATGTTGACTGTGCCTGCCGGGTTCAGAGCAGGGCAGGGAGTCTGGTACTGTACAGCCAGTGGCTTGGTGTGGCCTTGGGCCTCCATTTCCATGAATTATGGCTGCTTCTGTTTCTTCTGATTGAACGAGGAGATTCTGGCTGAGCTGGGCCAAGTACTTGGAAAGAGAGAGAGAAGGAGAGAAAGAGGGAGGGTGGAGAGACCATCTAATATGTCCATCTGTGTCTGTGAGGGGTGGGGGCGGAAAAGGGACTCTTAGGGATTTTGGCCTGTGGACTGGACGTGATCCTGGGTGGGGTTAGAGGAGAAGGCTTAGAAATGCAAGCTGGCAGATCTGTTTTCATGAAGGAGTTTGTGTGAGCCATGGGCCCAAACAGGATTTGTCAGGACCTAGGGGCCAAGCAGTGCACAGAATGTGGAGGGAGTTCTCTGGACCTCCACTGGGAACCAGCTTCCTCCAGCACCTGATGAATCTTTGAGGATATTTTCGGTCAGCACCAGCATGTATGAGGTACATGTGATGCGGTTTTAGTAAATTTTAAATCTAGTTGAAATAGGATTTCATGGTGAGTTGGTTGGAGCATCTGTCCCCTTGTTAGTCACCATGTCTGATTTGAATGATCTTGCTGGCTAGCCTGTGTCACCATCGCCCTCCATCATTCTGTCTGTGACTTGGAGCTCAGTGGACACGTCCAGAGCTGCCACAAATGAGAGGATGGTTCTGGGCCTGCACTGTCTAGGATGGAGTGCATGTGTCATGGGACTCAGACCTGGTCCTCCTCTGCCCCTGCTGGGTGACCTTGCAGAACTTTCTAGCCTTTATCTTAGCTTTGGTTTTCTCCTTGGCAACGTGGGAGTAATAAGATGGTGGTGAGGGTTTAAGGAGATCAGAGATGTGAAGTGTCTGTACAGCCTGACCTTCGTAGCCGTTGGTGGTGTTTGTATTATCACTCATCTCAGTGTGCAGGTTGGAACCCACTTACTCCTGTGCAGCAGTGTGTTTTTCTGTCTAAGTCTGTATAACATAACTTGCTTCTTGCCCACCAAAATTTTACGAGGGAAGCTGTTGTTACCTCCAGTTGTCACAATGGAGAAACTGAGGCCCAAAGTGGTGAAGTTTGTTTGCTGAGCTCTCACAGCTGGATCGAGGTGTGGAGGGCGCATGTCGGGGGCATTGGTCCCGGGCATTGTATTCATGTTAGCATCACTGGAAGTGGCAGCACTTAGAAACCTTTGTCTCTTGGTTGGTTACAGACACACAGGTGGCCATAATGTCACACACAGGGTGTGTTTTTGATCAGCTGGTTTCCAGGTCTCTCTAGGAACTTAAGGATTCAAAAAATGGCACAGGGTGCAACTGTAAGTCAAGAGGCTAAATTCATAAAACCAGGCAGGAAAGAAGACCCCGCGTCTGTACAGAAAGCCTGTATGTCACCATAAAGTGGGGGTCTCCTGAGCACACATCTACAGAGTATGTCTCCTGTGCACCCCTTAATCCTCATGGCAAGTCCCCTGCACCCCCACAGTTCACATTTGAGGAGCCCGCCCTGGGAGCTCAGGGACGTGCGTGCTGAGTGCAGGGAGGGGCCAGGCCTTGAGCCCTGGCAGCCAGACTCCACGCCCGCGTTGTCACCCTCTGTGCGGCCCTGGGAGGCAGCTGATGAGCACAGTTCATCAAAAACGAACTGTGAACCGACAGATGAAAGAAGAGGTCTGTGAAACATGTGAGGTTCTTTTGTGAACCAAAATGTACTTCAGTTGTTTTCTCTGTGTGTCAGCAAAGAGCCACCATGAACTCCCAGGTCGTCTGGCAGAGGCTGATTTATGGGGATTTGCTCAACTCTACCAGCTGGTTAACAACACGGAGCTTTTAACATTTCAAGGGGAGGAAATGAATAAACAGGCATTCTGGGTGAAGCTTGCCAAGTCCCTGGGATTGGCTGAACGCTAAATTCCATTGAAAGATGTTTTGACATACAGTGCAGACATCTCTAGACTGCATTTTGAACTAGAATTCCCAGTAAATAAGAGTCAGGAAATCAAATTTGAGGGTCAGGCCCCCATTTCTCACAGATAGAGTTGTCAAAAAAAAAATCTTTATTTGTATTATTGGGGGTGTTGGGGGTGGGGGAAGTTACCTGGTCAGATGAAAAAGAAAAACCAGTTGTCCAGATAGTAGCAGATAATAGACACCCTTAATTGACTTAAATTTGATAAAATTGTCATCTGAAATGTTTGAACAATTAGAATGTTTATACTTTATAGTGTAACTATTAATGCCTCATGCATATTTGTGAACCATTTATTTCACTGAATACTTGAAACAATACTACATTTAATTTTTTTTTTTTTTTAGTCAAATACCAGTAATCAGCTCACATTGCCTTTTTGTGCTTTGGAAGAAGTATAAAGTTAGGATATTTTTGTAAAATTAACACAGTAGGCCGAAATTTCTGTAATCCCTCAACACATCTCAGAAACAAAAGTCATGTGGCAGTGGTCAAGTGTGTGTCCAGTGTTGAATGACCGAAAATATAAAGCAGTAAGAACTGAAACGGACAAGCTCTGCTTTTATCCTCAGGTTCTATAACGTTCACTTTTCTTCCTCTTCTCCACTGAGTCACTTCCACATGGCGTGAACACAGACAGACCCCTCCTCAGTACCACTGGCTGTATTTTGGTTGATAATGTTCCTGAGGAATTCCCTGAGGGTCTCTCTGCTTTGGAGGCTCAGTGATTCAGAAAACCCTCTGCTCCTGAGAGGAGCCTGGTTTGCAGTGCTCCCATCAGTCTTCTGGCAGGTCCAATTAAGGATGCAAGAGAGGAAAGGGAAGAAGAACAGGAAAATACAGGAGGAAAATGGTTGGAAAATATAGTATTTATTTCCTTCTAAATCAGAATAAATGGACAGCTTTCAACAAAGCGAAAATTGACTGCAAACTCATTATCCAGCACTGTGGAGGACACTCATGCTGCTAGATTTATTGTAGAGATCAAAAAAATAATATTAATGCAATTTTTAAAATCCCTTTTCAGAAATTAGAGCCAGACCTGAGTCTTAGAAGTAAGTAGGTTAAAGTTGCGTGGGGTGTGAGGAAAGATTGGAAGAGAAAAGGTCTCAGCATGTATTAGGCTTTGCAGCTGATTCCTTTGGGACAGGTCTTGTCCGGGCATCTGTCTGCCCAGGGGAGCTCGCTGCTCGGCCTCTCTGGCCTGGTGCTCTCGAAGGCTCCATCTTTCAGGTGAGACAGGCGCCAAGCATTTCATGAGCACTACAGGGCCTCTGCCTGCGGCAGATTGTAGAAGAAAATAGAACCCTTGTCACGACAGCCTGACTTGCGGGGACAAACGGTGGCTGGCAGCGGGGTACCGTCCAGAGGGCCAGGTGCCGCCTGGGTGTGGTGGGCTGGACGGCTGGACTCCTCAGTCAGTCGTCTTGACTGTCTGTCTCGCTCTGACTGCTGGTCCTTAGCCGTGGATTTTGAATAAGATGTTTTATCTTGCGAGCCTCAGGTTTCATAGCTGTAAAATGTTTGCTGGGCTGCTGCAGAGTGATAGTAGACAGAAGGTGAAGGCAAGGCTCTTGGAAGAGCGCTGTTAAATATAAGGCGTTAATAGTAAGTGATGGATTGTGTTAACTTGACTCAGGGTGATATCCCAGTTCTGCTCTAGGCTCACCGTTTCCCAGGCAGCACGGTGGAGGCCCAGGGCAAAGAGGGAGGATGGATGTCTCGGCACTGTACGACCCCACTGCTGCGCAAGCCACTGAGCCAC
The DNA here is from genome assembly GCF_001890085.2 of Hipposideros armiger. Lineage (NCBI taxonomy): Eukaryota > Metazoa > Chordata > Mammalia > Chiroptera > Hipposideridae > Hipposideros > Hipposideros armiger. The sequence continues at coordinate 255,482 of NW_017732060.1, forward strand.
ACAGCCTCTGGGACGGACTTCAAGCAAGGGAGGGGACCCCAAGAACTTGTACCCTACCTTTACCTGGGTGTGGAATAATTTTCAGACCGTTTCATCCATTTGGCTCATTAAGTGTTTACACTTTTTCATCTTACCATCTAATTCTGCTGGCTGATAGAAATGCCATTTGCCCAAATTCTCTGGCTTGGAGGATGGCCCACAGTGGCTACCTGTGATTGTTCTCAATCTCCTCTGCCTTGGGCCTGTGTGGGGGGCATGGGCGGGGTACAGACAGGAAACCCAGAACTCTCCTTTTCTCTTCCAAACCCCCCCAGTGGGGATCTAGCTGGAATGAGGTGTTTGGACTTAGTGTATGTGCATCCTGCAGACTGTGTCCCCCCTCCCCCACCCGGTGTGGAGACTTTAACAGTTTCCTTTTTCTCAGAGTCAGTGTGAGGGTGTACTCTGTTCAGCTGTTGCAGGTAAAAAAGACACCCCCCTCAAAAAAAAAAGCACCATTAAGATGTAAGAAATAATTCCCAAGAGAAACAGATAAAAACAGATCGTGTCTTTGTTGAGTCCTTTATTTTCACTTTATCTTCGACTCCCCTTATTGGGTAATCAGTGGCCCTTGTTTCCTACGCTGAGAAGGGGGACCCGTTGGACACAGGTGCTGAGCGTCGGCCTGTCCTTGGACATTGTAAACCTGAGTGGGCAGAGGCGCTCCAAAGCCCAGGCAGGGTCTTCTGTTCTCTACGTCACCACACTTCTGTGGCCTGTGTCATTTGATGATGGTTTCCTAATAACAAAAGCAAGGCTCAGTCAATGTAGAAAACTTGAGAAATATTAAAAAACATAGCAGTAGAAAATAAAAATCACCCTTATTTCACTACTCATGTTTAGGCGAAAGTGAATGTTAGTACATTTTCATTCTAGTCTTTTCTACATGTGTGTATCTTTACATTGCTTTAACAGTAACGTAGAAGTTGGAAATTCTCCTTTTTAATTCATTCCTTACGTATTTAGACTCATTATCTCCTCCTCAGTTCTCTTCTTCATAAGAAAGGATTTTTAAAATCTTGAAGTTTTTACTTAGGAAGAAGGTTCTGCCCCTTACAGAAGCAAAAAATGTGCCATTTAGTGAAACCCGTGATAATACTTACGTGAGAGAAAAGGCCATGAAATTATATGAAATCTCATCCAGATTTCTGAAGAGTCTTTGAAAATCCTGCAATCAAGGCTACTTTTGAATCTGCCGTTATGAGGAGCTCAGGTGCAAAGCAGGATGCAGGATAGTGTCAGTACAGTGCCTGGGGCCACAGAAGGTCAGAGGCACAGGGAGCAGTGTGGGCTCGCAGGGGAAGACGGCAGTTTTTACAGAGCCGTATTTATAGTTGTGCATAGAATAATTAATAAATAGCTGCGTGCTGAGTCACCTGGGTCCCTGCTGTAGAGAGGAAAAAAAAAACGAACCCTCACAGGTTACATTTTGTCTGGAGAATCAGAGTTAAACTGGGCATGAGCTCACAGTGTCTCCCATACCTCTTTCCCATACCTGTGGGGGATTAAGAAAAAAAAAAATGCTCAAGCAAATGCTTGATGGTGGCAGTTGCGGTGAGAGTTCTGGCATGCATCTCTCTTATTTACCATTAACTCACTCATATTTCAGAAAGACCAAGAGCTTTCTTAAAGAGGCAATACGTTCTATATGAGAACTATGCTATTTAAGTGTGAAACAGCTTTGAAAAGACACATTTATTTCTAAATGAAACAGTTTTTTAAGACTTTTTTTTTAATTTTAGAAAAATAGTGGAAAATGCAGCAAATAGAAGAGGATAAAATACACTCATTATTGACTTCCTGGAGACAAGCATTGCTGCTAACTTTTTTGGTACACGCGTATGCTTCCTGCCCCCTCTCCCATCCCAGCCCCTCTCTTCTCTCTGCTTTGTGGATATTATGAATCTCCTGTTGTTGGTCATTTAGGAGTAATAGCTGTAAGTAATACTTCAGTGAACATCCTTGTAGCCACGTCTGCATGGAACCTAAATTACTCCTTTGGGTACATGCCCAGCAAGGGAAGTATTGGGTCAACTAGTACGTACATT
>NW_017732060.1:258433-261875 GCF_001890085.2 Hipposideros armiger
ATTGTACACTTAGATAAGTTTCGTAAACCAGACATGTTTGTGAAGTCAGCACCACACTCCAGAAACAGACCATCACTAGCACGTTTGAATTCTCCGCTCGCGGAATTGTACCAGCATGATTAGTTGTGGCGGTTTATGCGCTTTATCTGTTTGCTCCCCTTTTGTGTCTGGCTTCTCTTGTGCTCTCCATTCTATTTACAAGATTGATGCACATTTTGTCCTCGCTGTGTGATATTCTGTTGGAGGAATATGCCACAATTTATGAGTCCTTCCTGCTGGTGATAGACAGTTGTAGTTTCAAATTTTGGGTTGCAAATAGTGCGGCTATCAATATTCTAGCACATGTTTTCCCTACCTCTGGTGTTGGGAATAGAGCTGACATTTTAAGAAACTTACATGCGTCCGCATCCTCCTCTGACCTCTCCACTTACATCTTAAGCAGAGTGAAGAGCAAGGACCCGTAGTGCAGTGTTTGTGTTGTGTCTTTCCTCGGTGTTACTGAGGAAGTTCCCCTCACAAAGTACTGACTACTGATTGAGATTGTTGATGATGACTGTTGGCTTCAGGCGGAGCTATCATCTTCACAAGGAAGAATTACATTTACGTCCTGTTTTCTTCTTTATCACTTTTTGGTTCATTCTAGTAAATTGAAGGTTCAAATTGTCTTAAGAGGAAAGAGTTTATTAACTTATTGGTCTTACAGGCAACATTCTTAGGTTTACTAGTTTAATGAAAACCACATCTTTGGGGTAAGAAATTGGATTAAGGCCACGCGTGTGCATGCGCTGACGCTGGGAGATGTACCAAATCTGGATCATAGCGCGGTGTGATCTTTTGGTAGAATTAAATAAAAGGCATTCAAAAAATTTATAGCTGCCTTTTACCAGCTTTATGTCTGATTTTTTTTTTTTCTTCTGTCTCTAGATTCTTTGGCTGACATGAGTTTTGAAGTTGTGCCACATTCACTTATCAGCCTGTGGCAAGTGCAGTCCTCGCCAGAGTGAACATGAAAGGCTGAGAGTTAAAAAAAAAATCCATGTGCAACATAAAAATGCCCTGCCCTTATAAGGAATTGGCAGGGTTACCATTCTCTCCCTCTCTTTTCCTCTATATGTATAGGGAAAAGGCTAAATTCTTAAATTTTTATTCTTTAATCCATCAAGTGTGTGTACATCTAATTTAAAAGTTATTAATACTTTCCAAAATACGTCTAAACTGACAATTTGTTGTATCAAGGAGGGCCAGATATTTGATGGTGCGTTTCCAATTTTATGGGTATCTCTGTAAACTATGAATCACTTTGTACTTCTCGCATATACATGGGCTAAATATTAATCTCCATAGCAACTCCCGTGAGGCAAGTACTGAGCACATGAAAAATCTCCACCTGCTGAACAGAGGACACATTGATGCTGCGAGAGAGGAAGTCTGTGGTGTAGGGGTTCCTATCCATTTTCTTGCCCTTAGTCTGTTTGCTTATTCTCCTTTCTGCTTTAGTGTCCTTAATGTTTTATCTGCCATTAGAGGACACTGGCCTTAAGTTGATGAATAGCAGGATGATGTGCTTAATTGATAATCTGGCAACAGCGAACCAGGGCTTGAAGAACCAGAACTCACCTCTTACAAAATGCCACCATAAGTGACTTCCCCTTGTCCCTTGTTTGGAATTGTGCTTGCATTTCTGGCATGTTGTTTCTTGGGGCTCTATTGCCAGGGCCCACACAGATACCCCCGTGTCCTTTCCTCTGGGACTTGATCTGGATCAGAAAGGTGCTGCCGCTGCTAACCCTGGAGACAGCAGTGGCAGGAAACTTGCCCTGTCACTGTCAGATGGCACCTGATAGTGCTACTCCATTCCTTCACTTATTTATTCATCCATAGGGTAATTCTTAGTGCTGGTGGCATGCTAACCACAGCTAACAGGATCCATGGGTGGAGGAATGCAAGCCAACAGCTAGCACTGAACAGTGAGAAAGACTTCTGCAGGCCCCAGGTGGGGATGGGCAGCCTCAGAGAACAGGAAAGAAGGCGCTCAAGGGGGTTCCTCTCAGGGCTTTGCATCAGGACAGGTCTCGTAGATACCCAGGCTTTGTGGAAGATTTGTGAGCAGAGAAGTGACATGTGAGGCTAGAAAATTGTTAGGCAATGGAATGAGGAACCCCAGAACTTTTAACATTGTTTCAGTTTCAGTACTCCATGAGGAGTTTGCTTTTGCACTCTTGAAATAGTGATTTTAGGATTTGCAAGGTATCTGTTTCCCAGTGTTTTGTATTTTCCTCTGTGGTCTGAAGCTTCTTTGTATTCTTTGTATGACGGTGCTGTATTTCTGATTGGATTTTTCAGAATGTTACCATGCTCAGTGACTTTACAGAATCTACTTATTTACTTTTAAGGGGCTTTTTAGGTGTTCATATTACCAAACTGAAGTCTGTGTGTCTGATGCTTTGAAAGGACGAAACTCAAAAGGTCAGAGTTTGGAGTAAGGAAAGGTTCAGTGATTGAGAAGGCGCCAACCTGGGAAGATGGGAGCCCTAATGGTGCCTCAGATCCACCTTGATTGCAGGACTAGATTAATGGTTTTTAAGGGGCTAGGGGAACAGGTATGCAGAAGTGCGGGTGGGGTGAGTTTTAATTGGAGGACCTTAAACTTGGCCATTTATGGTAAAAGGGCGGCAGCACTGGATCTTCCTGGACAATGGACCGTTGGTTTTTGAAAGGATATGGTGTTCGTTCAGGTTCTGGCTATATCTTGGTCCTTTGGTTCCGTGTGTGTGTGTGTGTGTGTGTGTGTGTGTGTGTGTTGGGGGGTCGGGGGTGGGCAGGGAGGTGAGACTTTGGTTCCAGGTGTAGCTGAAGTTCAAAGTTCTCTCCTCTGGGCGTGCTCAGGCTGCATGACTTGTGGTTTGGGTCTGTTGTTTCTGAAAAGCAACTCAGTGTCTCCTTAAACAGGATGGGACCATTTTAAGCCGGTTCTGTGGTTACATTCCTTTCTGTGGTCAGCCAAGCAGAGCACAAAAGGAGTTCAGGACTTGATATCACCAGCAGCTCGTTTTCAATGAGATAAGACCAAGGCACGGCACATATGGGGAAGGAGACCCCCAAATGCAGCAGCATCGTATTTTGATTTAATGACATGATAAATTGTGACACATTTATATCTTCATTACCTGATTGGTGAAATTAGCTAATCTGTGACTTGTTTTCTTATTTTCCAGTGTTCATGTGGAAAAATTGCTCCATATTGGGCTTCAGGAATGCGTATTTTAAAGGCGATATTTTAAAAAACGATTAAATAAAAATCCTTCTAGTCCTTATGAAAACCCTGATGCTTTTGCAAATTATTTTAACTCTTACAACCTTTATTTTTTATTTATGTTTTAAAGACTTTATTGGGGAATTGGGGGGAGGGGAACAGCGTTGGGGAATAGAGGAAGGGGAACAG
>NW_017732060.1:262075-294838 GCF_001890085.2 Hipposideros armiger
GTGGCCATTGGACTGCCGCTCACAGTGGCTCACAGCAGCTCACGAAAGCTCACGGCCGCTGCTGGCCAGCCTCACTGCTGGCCAGTCCCACTGCAGCCTATGCCGTCCCCGGTGACTCGGGGCAGTCCAGCTCCAGGTTGAGCTGTTGTTCACCATCTTAGCTATAGAGCGCGCAGTGTCACTGGCCCTAATGTGGGATCTGAACCGGGGCCCTGCTGCTCATAGCTGGTGTCCCAAGCCAAGTCCTAACCAATGAGCCACTCCGCCGGCCCTCTTACAACCTTTAAATAGGAAAGTAGCAAGATAGTTCATGTTGGATAAGGAAGTATCTTGCTAAAACCTTTGGGGGTTCCTGTGATGTCTATTTTAGGGTTACTCTAAAGCCCCAAATTTGCAACACATTTGCTGCACCTGCCAAGGAGTGTCGTCTGTTGAATAGGTTTAATTTTTTCATCATTTCATTCTTTCTTTCCCTTGCAGTAATAGAACTGCTCCTAGAATGGAGCGTTTCATTACATAAAAACTAAACCTTTTTTTAGTTTCTTTAATGGATTAAAACATGGAAGTATAACCATATTAAAACACCACCTTTCAAAACTTTCCTGTATGGGGCCGGCCGAGTGGCTCAGCTGGTTAAGAGCTCGCTTAGGAGCACCAGTTCTGAGCAGCAGGGCTGCGGTTCGGATCCCATATTGAGGGCCAGTGACGCTCGCCCTCTACAGCTAAGATGGTGAACAACAGCTTGACCTGGAGCTGGGCTGCTGTGAGTCACCGGCAATGGCGTAGGCAGCGGGGCTGCAGTGGGCTGCCGTGAGCTACATGAATAGCTGGCAGCCAGTGTGAGCTGCCGGGAGCCGCTGTGAGCGGCCGACCAATGACCGGCGACCGACTGCCTCACCCGGGAAAAGCGCAATGATAATACCAACATGGGCCAGTGAAGCGATGTCCTCCACAACTAGACTAAAGAACAAAACAGCAATTTGTCTACCTGTCTGTTCCCCTTCCCTCAATTCCCCAATAAAAATCTTCAAAAAAAAAAAAAAAGTACCTGTATAATGCAGAGGTATGTACAGGATTGTTTTGGTGATTATTTTTCCACGTACACTATTAAATTAAAATTCAGGTTTTTACACACATTTGATTTTTTTACCCAATAATGAATTTCAAGTTTATCCTGATAGATCTACTACAAGGACTACTAGCCTACAAAGGATCTACTACAAATTGATAAAGGACTGTTATACTCAACATTTGGAGCCATTTTAAGTTAAATGGTAGAAAAAGATAGGTACACCAAAGGTCACTTGACTTGAGTAGGCGGAAGATTGTTGGAAGCATCAGTGCAGAGAAGAGGCTGTTAAATTGGCCAAATGACAGTTCTTGGAAACATTGCAGACTACTTCCGAAGCTAAGTGCAAGCCACACAGGTCAGGAGAGACACAGGGGCCAGCGGTCTTAGGATCTGCCGAGTGGTTGTGATCTGTAAGAAGAGCGCTGGTGTATTGGATGGAGGCCACAATGGGGGCACCAAAGACAACTGGAAGAAAGGGAATGAGAGGGGCGGCTGTGGCACAAGTGAGGTGGTGTTTGGTGCGCATTGCTTTCCGGCGTTGGGAGCCAGACGTGAGCTGGTTGAGCACTCTTCAGTGTGGGGCACAGAGGAGGAGCAGGATGAAAGGAAAGGCAGGTGCGGAGAGATAAATGCCTGTCCTGGTTTTATTCTGAGTAATGTATGAGGCCATTGGCCAGGAAGACAGTGACCTGAATATTACAGAAAGAGGTTAGGGTTGCAGAGCATCAGTGGTTCCATGGAAGATCCATGATTTATAAATACTGTTGTTATTTGACAGGAAAGGACAGGTTTGTGGTATAGATTTGAAGATTAGATTGAAAACAGAAAACAGTGTGTGCTTTTTTCTCTCTTGGACATCTCCCCAGGAGTCCAGAGCCAATGACGAATAGGAAGGAAGACAAATAAGGATGAGCTTCCTTCACACAACTGCTTTACTCTGCGGGAGGAACTGAAATGCTTTCCTTTTCTAGAGAGGGAGGGGGGCTAACTCTTGTGCTATCTGGATGACACTATGATTTCGCCTCTACTAATTATAGAAAACTACAGACACCCAGTAGAATCAATAAAATTGTCAAGCATAATACAATTACCTGGATTATGTGTTTCGGTTACTATCTTCTCCAGCTCTTTTTTTTGAGGGCTTTAGTAGAACTGGACCCGGCAATGAGATGAGGATGGAAGAATGGCTTGGCAGTAAACTGAAAGTTCCTGCCAAGAAATAGGAATTTCCACTTGTGTCAGAAAGATGTGAATTAAAGATGAAAGAAAAGTTCAAAAACAAACAAACAACCTGTACAGATGCCCTGAAACTAAAGGTGCAAAGTTTGGGAGCATCTGAGTAGTTACTATACTGTGCTGTGGACTCGAATGTATCCCAAGGGGCTGGCTGGGGTTGATTAGCCTCACCAAAAACCAGAATTTGAGGAGACTCACTGAAGACTTTCCCAAACCAAATCTTGTCCACACCTCCTCTAAGGTCTGTCTGATCTGGACTTCTACATTCAGCAGCTGGAGAAGAGTCCTTTCCTTCCCAGTAGCCTTCTCCCGATTGGACTTTATTATCCACTTGGTCCCCTGCACCAAGCCTGTGGCCCATGCTTTTCTTCTCTGGTAGTTTTGTGTCTAGAAGAATTACAGTTATGAAGGCCATTTTGTTTTTACTCAGAAGGTCAGGTTTTGTGCTGGGACATACGGAGATCTTGACGTGGGTGCCTCTGGGTGAGCCAAATGTGGAGAATGGCTGACCAGACCAGTTTGTATCCTGTGTTGACTGGGCCAGCCCTAAGCCCCCTGCACCCAGTTTTTCATACAAGTTGCAGAAACAGTTTCTTGGGACCCTGGCTTCCTTTTGTCAGGAGATTCCTCGTTTGTTGGGAACAGGAAGTCTCAAAGCTTTCTTCTTGCATGTGCCTTCTCCATCCCTGCTAACAGCAGTACATGCTGGCCTGGTTCGTCGTCCCTTCAAGAACATATCATCTGGGACTCCATCTGGCTCAACAGAGGGCACTTTCCCCTGTACTTTCAAGAAGGTGCACTGAATAGTTTGCTGTGTGGGAAATGGCCTCGGTCACCTTCAACTTCCACGGAGCAAGTGGCACTTTTGACATAAATGTGTACTTGTTTCTTTTGTGACTGTTCTTAAACAAACTCAAACAACTGCAAACATAACAGAAGCTGGATAAGAAGACAGACCTTTAATCACATGCAGCTCAGATTTTATATTTAAAATTTATTATTTATCCCAGTACTTAGCACATTCAGGGAGGAAATGGTCAGGAAACGTTTTCTACCTTTAGTTTTATGAGGAAAACCAAAAATCCTTTCTCTACTGTATAAATTGTCAGTTTTCGAATCATAGGGAACTGGTTTGATCCCCAACTTACTGACGTAAAGCATTGGGATGTTCATTTCTCTAAGACTGTTTCCTTCATCCGTAAAGTGAGGTGATTTAAGTATACACCTCATAGTTGTCTGAAGGTTTGGAACCATCAAGACAAAGTATTGGGTTGTCAGAAAAGTCATGATGCATTTTTGCAATGAAATACATAGAAAAAATACGTCATGACTTTTCCGACAACCCAATACCTGGAAAGTACTGCTGCCTTATTTTTAGAATATATTTCCCAGGTGTGCTTTATCGTTTCACTGATGGGTGTTCTTAGCCTGTCCTGAGATGGGTAAGTCGGGAATGGCACACTTTTTGTGTAAATATTTATAGCTAGTAGATATTTTAGGATTTACGTGGGCCATTTGGTCTCTGTCGCTACTCAGCACTGCTCTGTAGTGTGAAAGCAGCCACAGACATTATAAAAATGAATGAGCCTGGCTGTGTTCCAATAAAACTATATTTATGGACACTGAAATTTGAATTTCATATATTTTTCATATGTCATGAAATATTATTCTTTTGATTTTTTTTTTTTTAGTCATTAAAAATATAAAATCCATTCTTAGCTCACAGGGTCTACAAAAGCAGGCAGTGGGTGTAGGCTGACAACAGTTACCCTAAGAGAATTTGCTTGATCTTTTTTATAGTAAATACTATTTATGGAGAAACATAAAATGGTTTTCTTAGGAAGATTCAAGTGTCCCAAGTCATTGTAGGGAAGCCAAGTGGAGAGCAGATTGATATTTTCAGTGCATATTTCAAGTAGGCATACTTGTCTGGTAAATGCTGAATTATGAGCCTGACCCGAGAAACATCAAAGAAGTGGGTGAAAGAGATGACCAGTTGGAATTATATAGGTCATTAACTTGGATCCTTTTTCTGGTTGTGAAAGAGTGATTTTTCTCTCCTAAGCTGTCTAGCCTGGTTCTTGGTGAAGGTATACACTGATTTGTTCCCTTAGAGGTTTCAGAGCACTTTTCTGCATCACCCCATCTTTTCCTAGGATGTCTATGAGAACCTGCGTGAAGTGGATGGGTGATGCCTCCTCACATTACACAGGGGAAGCAACAGCCCAGAGAAATTCTGTGATTTGCCTAAGGTTCGACCAGTGTAGTTATAGGATCAGGCCTGGAAACTCAGCTCTCCAATTCTGGGCCCAGGCCACTTTGCCGCCCAGCATCCTGCTTTGTGTAATTATCGAAGAGATAATGAGGAGATTAGTGGTGGTACCTGGCATCCATAAATGCCATAGTTTATAAAGATCCTTTTTATATACTATTTCATTTAACCCTCAGAAAATCCTGTCAAGTAAGAGGGCAAGTGTTTTCGTCCCCCTGTTATATGGCTGCTGACGATGTGATACAGCTTACGTTAGCATAGCCCTGGTCACACACCCATTAAGTGCCAGAGGCGAGTCTGGGACCTAGGTTTTCAAACTCCTTTTATTATACCATGCTGCCTTGTTATACGACATGGAGGTGATGTCATTAATACCCAAACATTAAAAAATAAATTGGAAAAGAAATAACATCCTGCTCCGTTCCAGCCCCTGGCAGTGATTTTAACTGGAGGTTTGTGTTATGAGAATTTTTGCTTTCAAAATGCTGCATGTACCTCCTGTAAAAGGTTGAATTAAATGATTTTATTTTAGGTAAGTGGCCCATGTAAGTTTATTATTTATTTATTCTGGTTCTTTTTGCTTCAGCTCTTTTGGCTAAATGCAGCACTGCTGTGTTTTTATTGCTTACCCCATCATTAAAAGAAATTGAAAAGATGCTTGTTAGTTTTAATATTACATGGATGGAAATATATCTGGCACTTTTAGGAGCATTTACAATTCCTAATAGTGCATTATAAGAAGTAGTCTGGTTTTATTCTTGATTAAAAAAAGAAAAAAACTTTCTTAAATTTGCTAAAATTTGATAATCTTTCATTGGGGAGACGGTCTCTGCATAGTGCAGTGCTGGTTTTCTTGGCTCTTTCGCATTCCTTTCCAGCCTGTGGGGGTGGTGGTGGTGGTGGTGTGTGTGCGCCTTTCATCTGTTGGTAAATAATCAGGTTATTTACCTGGAAGTGCAGGTTCTCCCGCTTTCTCTAAAACAGCGGTTCTCAACCTTCCTAATGCCGTGACCCCTTAATACAGTTCCTCATGTTGTGGTGAACCCCAACCATAAAATTATTTTCGTTGCTACTCTATAACTGTAATTTTGCTACTGTTATGAATCGTAGTGTAAATATCTTTTTGTTTTCCGATGGTCTTAGGCAACCCCTGTGAAAAGGTCATTGGACCCCCAAAGGGCTCACGACCCACAGGTTGAGAACCGCTGCTCTAAAACCATAGGCTTCTGTAACTGTGGGACATACGCCCTTTTCAGTAAACAGTTATGGCTGTAACTATTGGAACTATTGTTAAGGTGAACACACATCAAAACTCAGACTGTGACTTGTATCTAAGCCAGAAACAATTCCCCAGGAGATGGTGTTCAGTAGCCTTTGCAAAATGGCTCTTTAGAACCTGCAAGTGCTATGGAAAGACAACAGGTGGCAGAGGGAAGGGTTTGGGAAAGGAGTGGGGAGAAAGATGCTGACAAGAAAATCGTTCAGAGGAGGTGTCATTTGTACTGCAAGGTCCTAAATGTGTCCAAGAACCAAACTTGATCATAACACCAACCAAAGTGTTATAGGAAATTCAGAGAAGTTTCTAAACCGAATTTCCTAACTCTTGATTGAAGTGTACAGTGGAGTTCATTTGATTTCCCTTTGAAGTATCCTTTCCCAATAGTCTTTATAGGAAGAGGGAGAATAATTTTAGCAGTGAAGATAATCTTTATGTACATGGAAAAAAGTGGCAAGCAAATCCAGTGTTCAGTGTGCTTTCTGACACTTCACAGGAGATGCTTTGCAGGGGTCACTAGTGGTTTATAACAGATGACAAAGTCGCGCCTATCTGGCCACCTACCGGAAGTATGACTTGAAGTCGGCTGTTTAAACTTGCTAAGTCTCGAGATATTCACCTGAATAACTGGGGCGATGAAAATAGGTAACTGATATATCAGCCCATGAGCGTTCCACGGGGTGAAAGCACCTGGAGCTTGTCGCACATGCCCTGGCATTTAATTCAGCCAGTGCTCAAAACATGTGAGCAATAGCTATGGTAGTCGTGGGACATTCCGATGTAGTTTCCCCTCTTACACCATAGGAGGTGGTCTGGTGAAAACGGAGTTACCAAGTTTTGTGGGGAGGGAGGTTATGAAGTGCTTGTTTGGAAGACACTTGTGCATAGATACGAAACTGTGAAAATAATCATATGATTTTTAAATAAGCAAGTTTATTGAAATCTCCATAAAGCCCAATATTAATGTAAGGTATTATTAATGTATGTAAAAATTGCCTACCAGGAACTTGTACTTTTAAGTGGTGGAATAAATAATTTAAAATAAAACTTCAGGAGAAATTTGTGGGATAATTTTTCAATTTGTGTTTACTTAATTTAGACTTTACTAGAGAGTTATTGTAAAGGTCATACTTAGGAAAGAATTAAAAAAAAATCAGCTATTTCTGCAATCTAAAATGATTTGCAAATATAGAAACAAAGAAAATTAATCCACAGGAATATTTTCATACTATTTTGGTACATTTCCTTAATTTTTTTTTTAATTAGAAATTCTGTATAGAAATAATTATATATTTCTCTTCTCACCTTCTCTTCCTCCAAAAATTTGGATCCTTAAAAAATTTGGAGGTGTGGGCCGGCCGAGTGGCACGTGTTGGTTAAGAGTTGGCTTGGGATGCCAGCTTTGAGCACAGGGCACTGGTTTGGATCCCACATTAGGGCCAGTGACACTGCGCCCTCTACAGCTAAGATGGTGAACAACAGCTCCACCTGGAGCTGGGCTGCCCTGAGTCACCACCAGTGACTGCCTGCCTTGCAGTGGGGCTGGCCAGCAGCTGGCGTGATCTGCCATGAGCCGCCGTAAGCGGCCGTCCAATTACTGAGGAGCGACTGACTCACCCAGGAAGAGCGCAATGATAATATCAACATGGGCCAGTGAATCCACGTCCTCCACACCTAGACTGAAGAACAAAAGGACAGTAACTTGTCTGTTCCCCTTCTTCAATTCCCCAACGCTGTTCCCCTCCCCTAATTCCCCAATAAAATCTTTTTTTTTTTAAGATTTTTTTTGGGGAATTGGGGGGATGGGAACAGCGCTGGGGAATTGGGGGGAAGGGGAACAGACAAGTTGCTGTCCTTTTGTTCTTCAGTCTAGTTGTGGAGGACGTTGCTTCACTGGCCCAAGTTGGCACCATCATTGTGCTCTTCCCGGGCGAGGCAGATCAGTCACTGGCTGCTGGCTACACACGGTAGCCCATGGCAACCCACTGCAGCAGGGGCTGCAGCCTACGCTGTCGCCGGCGACTCACGGCAGCCCAGCTCCAGGTTGAGCTGTTGTTCAACATCTTAGCTGTAGAGGGCAGTGTCACTGGCCCTCATGTGGGATCTGAACCGGGGTCCTCTGGCGTCCCAAGCCAGCTCTTAACCATTGCGCCACTCGGCCCGCCCCCCCAATAAAATCTTAAAAAAAAAAAAATTGGAAGTGGGGCAGTCTAGTGGGTAAGTGAGGGACTCTGGATTCTAATCCAGGCTCTGCCACTTTCTAGCTGTGTTTTCTTGGACAAGTATGCCTTACTTTTTGTATCTGTATAATGGGGATCACAGCCGTACTTACCTCATAGGATTGGCATGTAGGGCCTTAAAACGGTACCTGGAACTCAGTAAATTGCTTCCCTGTGTTCATTAATACCCTTGAACGCATTGTATTTAATGACAGAATATTTCATCATATTATAAGATAATGGACATTTATTTTGCTGACTTGTTTTCCTTCTTATAAATAATGCTGTGATGAACATCCTTGAATATAAATCAATATCTTTGCAAATTTTTTTTTTTTTAAGAAACATCCTGGGAGTGGAATCATTTGATTCCACCTAGCCAGTTATGGAGATATTTTAACAGTGTGAGAAAGTGACTATCTCCCCTAATACTCTATATTATTTATTGCTTTTAGAATTTTACTTTAATGTTCCTAATTGTTTTCTGGATACAGGCTTTATATTGAAGTGTATGTGTCCCTTTAGGGTGGTAATTGGCCTCTAGTGTGGCCACACCCAGTCTGCTACCGGTTTTTGTACAGCCCGCTGATGGTTCTTTACATTTTTTAGATGTGATGTGAAAATTATATGAAATTCAAACTTTAATGTCCATAAATAAAGGTTTATTGGAACACGGCCCTGCTTATTATGGTTTATATCTTGCCAATAGCTGCTTTCATCGTCCACAGCAGAGCTGGGTGGTTGTGCTTTTGGGCACCAACCAAAATTCTATTTCAAATTTATTTTACATATTTTGTCACTGTGTCCGGGAGGTCTGATAGCCAAATATTGGGTTGTCGGAAAGTCATGACATATTTTTGCAATGAAAAACAGAAAAAATACGTCATGACTTTTCCAACGACCCAATATTTAAGTGTGGGCTGTAGCATCCAACTGCTTTGGCTTCTGGGCTCTGCCCATGAACCAGCCCTGTGACCTGGGTATGAAAGCTCACTTCTCAGTGCCCAAGTTTTCTCATCTGGCAAATGAACATCATGACAATATCTTTCTGATCAAGTGACAGTGAAGAGTAAGGGATATGGTGAAGCCCTTCCTACCTCATAGTAACTGAATCTTAGCTGTCATTAATTGGCACACTGTTGATAGATTTGAGTTGGCAGGCATTTGAAAAAAAGAGATCGGCAGGAAAATGAATGAGATTAAAATCACTTGTATTTTAGAAAGGTAGATGTTTCCTTAATTGCTTTTAGTGGGACTTCCTGGAAAATAAAAATACACCCTTTGGTGTTGGGTCATTAGGTTCTCCTGACTGTGCCCTGGAAAGCTGGAACAAGGCCGGGGGAAAGTTCTAGCTGTGTCCAGGTTCTCAGTCTCACTGCAGGGGATGGTGGGTGGGGTTTCTGCCCTGGCCATTTGGCAGGAGGAGAGGCGAGTAGCTGAAGCACCGAAGTATCTTGTCTTGGCTGTGACCATGAAGATGGGCTTTGGGGAGGGTGAGGTTTTGTGGCCCTTCCTGCTTTCCCCATAGACAGTATCTCAGACATTACCTGAAGTTGCAGACTTTTGTGGCTAAGTAACTAGAAGAAGGCTGCCTAGGCCATTTCATGCCCTACCTGTGGTAAAATTGTGTCGAATCAAAATGTATGGTCAGTTGCGTTTCGTAAGTCAAAGTGGGAGGTGGCTGGAGGGGTCTTCTGTTGTAGAAACCTGACCTGGGAGCACTTGTGCCTGCCCAGAGCTGAGTCAGCAGTGGTGAGCTCTGCTCACCATTCCAGATCTTGTCACGGTGGGGCGGAGCCTCCAGCTCATTTAGGTACAATAATGATACTCTCTTGATATTTAAATGTACTCTCCAGTAGCGTCTGATTTCTGCAATGGAATAAGCATGGTCTTTAAAATTTTGTTAAAAAATATAATCCTGCCAAATACTTGGGCTTCCTCATTATGCAGTCTTCTAAAAACAAAAATCATGCAACATAAACACACCAGATGAAGCTCATTAAGTTCGTGTTCACTATGGCAATTTAAAAAATGGCAGAAAGGTAAGGAAATGGGACTTTGATGTTGGGGCCGGTGCAAACCTGGGAACCACCGTTCGAAAGTGCTGCCAGAAGACACTGTTCCAGAGGTATGCCTGCGTGCCTTCAGGTAGGATAGGAGCAGGCGCTGAGTCCTACCCCTGCACAGGCTGGGGTAGACCAGTCAGGTTCCATCAGAGGATGCAGCGGGTGGCGGCAGCCTGGACACTCTGGCCTTGTGAACAGGCATTTCCTTGTCTCTGTTAAACTGTCAGTTGTGGTTCTCACTGTGGAATCGTAACTGCTCAGGTCTGTATGTGCAAAGTAAGGGAGAGAGTCTCTTCATTCTTTGCTTATAAAAGACTAAAACCGAATTCTCAAAGAAATCTCTAATACCTAAATTTTTATGAGGCTGTTACTCACAGATAGGCATAAGTGCTCTATTAAGCAGAAGGGAAAAATTTGGCCCTCCTGAGAATTTATTGTGCTGCCTTTGATGTCACTAATTAACTTACTCGGTGTAAGCAGTGACTAGTAACTAATAGCCGACTAATAGACGCTTCATGACATTTTAGAATTCTTAATTCGAGGAAGGGTCTTCCCAAGCTCACTTACGATCTCCTCCTCCCTTTTACAGGAGATCCTGCAGGGTCCTGTGTCGTCCTGTCCTTTTTTCTCTTCCCAGGTGTGGGTGGAACTTGGCTAGTGCTTTCTGTCTGGAATTTTGAAGTTGGCTAGTGCAGTTGGGTTTGTGCTTGGTCTTCAGTGCTCCAGCGTGTTAGGTAATGTTTGATCATACAGCTGCTCTTTGCGGTCCAGGGTGAGGGGTGGGAGTGGGCAGACCTCCCATGTGTGGGGGCTCAGAGGCACAGGGAAAGTAACTGGAAGCCCTGTAGGCCACAGGACATGTCTGGTGAGACCTTAGACAAGCTGATAGTGTATCAACTACTGATTTTGCAGATGAGCAAGGCATGGAGCCCTCGCTGTGTCATCTTTTTAAACAGGCAGGAGGCTACTTGCTCTGTATACCAACACAGCTTTCTGCTGCAGTGGGGGGTGGGGGACACAGCCTTTTTAGGTTTTGCATTTTAGTGTATCTAAATTCTTATCTTGCTGTCTCTGCCTAATGTCTATCCCAGGGAACCTGTTTTGAAATTGAATGGAGCTCTGTGAACTGAGTAGTGGTGAGTGAGGTGAGAAATGAGCTGTGGGTGGAGAACTGACCTGCTCTTTGGAGTAAATCATTTCTGGTGAAGAGCCAATGGGATGTTGGTCCGTCTCGAATATAGTATTTTGTTCTTTGGCAAAACAAACTCTAGAAATGTTAAAACAATTAAGATACTCATAGGACTCTGGTGGAGCATGTTTTCTCTTTCTGTGCTTTCACCTTGGGACCTCCTGGTTGATGAAAGGAGGAAGAGAGAGCTACCCTGTAATCTTGGAGTGAGGGTTGCCACTTGAATGTCTCCAAAGCTTCAGGCCCTGCTGCAGCCCTCTCATGTTGCAGGCCCCGCAACGAGGTTTCAAGGTTGCAGACCAAGCGGAATGGTCTTTCCTCATCCATCTCGGCCACTCCTTCTGTCATCAGTCATTGTCACTGGGAGATGTATGTGTAGCTGCACAAGGGCCGTGTCTGACCCCAAGGGCATTGGGAATGTTCTTAGAGAAGGCATTGTTTGCTGGCTCCCTTTGGAAGCCCAGCTCTAGACATTTCTAGGGAGCAGCAGCATCTGTAGGCTAACTGCAGTTTAGATAGACAGAGGCAAGATTCTGCTTCCGAAAACCACAGGAACCTTATGCCCCCTTCCCAGCATAATTCTACGATGTGTGCAAATATCCTTAACCTCTTTCTCATTTCTGATCCCTCTTTGGTCAAAGTCACGGGGAGAATTCTGAAACAGGGAGGTGAGGATTTGGGTTCCATTGGTTTTCTTCAAAGAATATCAAAATGTAAATAACCAAAGAAATAAAAGCTGACAAGATGCAACAAATGCATAATAGAAAAAAAAAAAAAAGAAATAATGCTTTTTCCAAACACAGTGAGGCAATTTCCTGGGAGGAAAGCAGAAAATGATACTCTGTTTCTTGCTCAGAAAAGGATGGTGGGCCCAGGCTTGTGGGAGCACATTTACAGCACACAGAGCCATTGGCTGAGCCTTAGCGTACTACGGGGTGGGGGGCAGCCCTGGGTGTAGTATGTGTCTCTGTGCCTGTGTGGAGAGGATGCACCACGTCACAGAGACCCTGAGGTTGGCTGTCTCGCCATAGATTTGTCATTTGGGCCCCCTAGGTGCTTTCCAGGAGTGGTATGTTGCCAAAACTTAATCAGAAAGCATCAGTTTTGAAAATGTGCATAAAACGTAATTACTTTTTTCTTTTATTGGTGGTAGTGATGGTGGAGGCTAGGAGTGCAGACAACCTCAGGTGTCACCCCCAAGCCTGCCCAGTTTACTGGGTTTCAGTAGGCATGGGTCACGTACCTTGCCTGGGACGGGCTCCTTGTTTCTGATCTGGAAACTGGACCTAACACCTGGCCCTGCTGCAGCCTTGGGTTGTTGTGAGGACATGAGATGATATAAGTGATGAAGTACTCCATGGCAGTAAAGAATTGTTTTTCTTAAAGAGGGGGTGATGTTTGCTGGTGAGGGGTCATGGGTGGTGATCTACACGTTGATGCAGCCTTAGCCCTGTGTTTTAATCTGTTTGAGGAAGACTTTATATCATTCATTGTGGAAATGATGAGGTTCCACAAACTCAGCCTTTCTTAACCACGAAAATACTCTTTTCCTGTTAGAATCCCATTTCGCTAGAAATCTGAGTATCCAGTCTTGCCTCCCCTCAACATTTTGTTGCCTCCTCCCTACCTCCATTCACCCTTCATTTTGGCTCACTGAAATCAGAGTGCCACTTTTCTGGGAAAGCCTGATATTCTGACTTCAGTTTTGTAATTTAATGATGGAGAGTTTCCTTAGTAAACCAAATTTAGAGTCCTAGAATGCTTATCTTATATCCAGACCTTGAACATAAAAGGCATTTTATACTCACAATTGTTCATTTAATGAGCAATTGCAGAGTGCAGGCCGGTTAAGGGATTGAGCTATATGCACTATTATTGCAAGAAGTATTCCGAAATACCAGAAATAGGACGTAAGCTCTGATCAGGGAGACTGTGAGCACAATTACCTTCTTTTCAAATCCTTCTGTGACACTGCGGGAGGAAAAAGGACTTTGAAACTTGAAAGGAAAAAGCTTGCTTTCAACCTCAAAAGCTAGGAGGAAAGGGCTCTGAAATTTGCTCAGAATTCCCAATTCACCATTAGCCTGTTTCTTCCTTTAGCCTCAAGGCATTCTCCGCTTTTTGAAAAGATGTTAAGAAATTCAGTCACAATAGAGAGCCTAGTTTTGAACATGTTTCCCTCGGTCCATTGAGGTCTGGGCTACAGCCTTTGTGTGGGGTGAATTGAGCTGAGCGGCTAGCTGGTTGGAGAGAGGTGAATGAGGAGTCTGCTGTGCAGTCGCAAATTCTGGCAAAGAAAGACGCTCCCCCTTTATTTCACAATATGCATTCCTGTACAACCCTGGTAGTGGCAATATGTGGAGTTGAGCCTGTTCTTAAGTCAATACAGAGTACTTGGTTTATAGCAACTCTTGTTAAGTTTGTCTTGTAATTGAAGCTGCTGTTGACCTTGCTTGGGGACCATTTGTAAAACCGTTTATTTAGCATAAACTGAAATAATAAACCCTCCTTCTCTTGGGCTGATTGTGATACGGTGACATTAGTTTGATTTAATGATTAGCCACCTGACCCTTCTCCTGGAGAGAGCTGCTTGAATGGAGAGAGTTCACTCGGAAGCACTCAGAAAGAATACTAATGAGCTTGTTAAATTTAGCATGGCTCCAACCACTTTTAATTTCTCTAATGGGAGAAGCACTGCCTGGGAGAGGGAGAGGGAGAGGGAGGCAGGGAGACACCGAGAATGTTCCTAGAGTGTCTGCACAGCTAGAGAAAGCCCACCAAGAGAAGTTTGCAGAAAGTAGCTAGCCAGAGGCTGGGGACTGAGTTGTGAGTATTGTCTGTTCTCTTACACTCTGTCTTCTGTGACGAGGGGGAAGAGAGGTGTGATGGCGATAAAACGGGATTGAAGGGAGCAACTTAAAATCGATGCTAATTTTAAAAAAGGTTGACACTTGTACTGTGAGCTCTTAATCAGCTAATTTTGTTAGGGTGACAGGAGGTGTTCCTAGTTAGTGATGCGGTGCAGGGTTTTATTTTTATATTGGAAGGGCTGCCTGAAACTTTTATCTCAAGACTTAGGTGAAAAAGCACTTGTTTCCTGGGTTGCAGCGAGACATTTTGGGGAGTTTGTGAGCACTGCACAGGAGTGTGCGTTCCAGTCCTGCTTCACACAGCAGGGTTACTTTCTTTCAACCTTTGTTGTAAACGGTCTAGGCAGTGTTTGCAATGAAGCAGCTTTTGAGTTCTCAGAGTTTATGGCGCTAAGAGTGTCTGGCCCGGTGCAGGTTGCCTTTGGATGAGTTTGGAAGATCGGGGACAGTTTCTTAAAGTGATGCTTGGGCAGCTCTCCATTTGGGGGCTTGAATTTCTTAACTTCCACTCGAGCATGCATTTCCAGGGGAGGGAGGTATAAAGTTGGGATGATGATGACAGTGTTTGAAATGATTTTTTTTCCTAAAACTTTTTAGTGAACTGCATGTTTCAGTGTAACCCCCAAGTTTGCAGCTGTGTAACTTAGAGAAGCACGAGAAGCATGAACAGCCGCCTTGTGTTTGGCTGTTCAAGTCAATTGGCAGATGCTCCTGGAGCAGTGGGCCGTTTGCTTACATTTTTGCAGCCGACTTCTGTTGTTGCCCTGGTGGACAGTGTGTTTTTGTCAATTTGGCCTGGCGTAGCCTGTCTGCACTGACAAACTTTATTGTACAACTCGGCTCAACTGAACAAGATTAGACAGCTTTCGTCTTTTGGCTTGCTGAAGTGGTTGCTAAATTAATAAGAGCAGGCAGGAATATTGCTTGGAAGGTTTCCCTTCCACTGTGGAGAGCATGCTTTCAAGCCCCGTGGTTGTTTGTATTCTGGAGCGTGTGTACTGTCAAGTTTTCATCTGAATGCCCATCAGAAGCAACCAGTGCGAGAGGTAAACTTCATGAAATGTTTGCTGGAATGGTTTGCAGAGGGAGGGTAGGTAAAAAGGTGGTAGCCTCGACTATTGTAAAAGTCAGTCTGGTGAAAGTTTCCACATTAAAAAAATTCTTGGCTGCCTTTTACTTTTAGTAAGGGAACTAGTTAACTTTTTTATGTAATAAATATTTGAACTTTGCGTATTTCTTTTTATAACTTTAATATTCACACATGTTGGGTTAACTCTCATTAAGAAAATAATTTAATTAAAAAAAATTCAGTACTTGTGGAAAGAAATCATTTAGCTAAAAACACCCCTATTTCTACCTCTCTCCCTCACTGCTGGGTGGGGGCGGCAGGACTCTGGTCAGACCATGCCAATTAATCCGTTATTCCTGAGGTTGGAATCAAATACTTGTCATAAAGGCACGACTTCTGAAAGAAACTCACACGGTTTAGCTATGTGGCTTTAAGAGAAGAAAACTTAATTTCTTCTAGGAAGATTAAGTCAAGGGAATCCTGTTTTAAACCTGGAAGAGATTAGTAGCGTTTGGTTATTAATCTTTCCCATGGAATGCTAATTATAAGTCACAGCCCCTCTCACTAAGGGCTACTTAGCTTTCCAAATGAAGGTCCATTCTACAGAATCTGCACTTCAGTGCTACAAGTTCAGGTTGAAATTTGAAATAAAGGTGTTTATACAGGTGTAATTTAGTGGAAAATATGACTTTGGCCATTTGTAGGTTATAGGGATTTTTATAACATTAAGAGTTTTCGTGTTTTTGACACCCTTTTGCGTTAACATAACTGTAAACCCTTATTCTATAGCCTGCAACTTCACTGCTAATGAAGGATAAGGGTGGACTAGTGCCTGAAAGGACTAGTCAGAAGGGAAAAGAAAAACGTAGGATTTGTTTTTGTAGTTTATTTTCAAATTAGCAAAAGCAAGGCTTGATTGCTTTTGTAAAATCAATGTGTGAAAAATGTGGGATTGCACCAGGTTTTTTTTGTTTTTTGGTTTTTTTTAGTAGTTACTTATAGATTAAATTCATAATTTATTCCATATGAATCCCATGTGTACAAGGTTCGGGGTGAGGGTCTGCACAAAACAATGCTAAAGGAATGTTTCCCAGTAACCCTGTAGTGGCAATTCATGGTGAAGACCAACATATATATCGTGGTTTATACTGCTTTGCAAGTCATTTGCTAGGCTGAGAAAAAATGCATTGCTTATTTCTTCAAGTCCCAGACAAAGGCAGAAAGACTACTGCTCTAGGTAGCAAGGTCATTAGTCAACACAAAACAGTAGTCATTAGTTTGTATTTTCAGGCTTGTCTGTGTTTAGAGCTATACTTCCTTCTTCCTTCTGAATTGGTACAAACAACTATGAAACTGCTAAAGTATACTTTTTCTGTTTTTTAGGGGCTCTCACCCAGACATACCTGTTTTATAGAATACTTTGAAGTTTGTATATTGAGATGTGTTCAAAATCTGTCCACCTAAAATGTACAATATTATTACTTATACCCAAATATAGTTGTTGCGCCCCGCCCCCCCACCCCCCCATCAGGAGTGGGAAACAGTTTTCCAAATTAGGTGTCTGAGCAGTGCCGGAACAATTTTGTTTTCATCAGCACTTATCTGCCAGAGGATGACAGTCTGTTGCTTAAATGCAGAGCTTGTTTGGTGTATGTGTATGATTCTAACAGATGAATTGGTTCACTTGTGTGGGTTCAGATAGCCAGTCTGGTTTAATTTTATGCATTGTTTCTTTGATCTACTGTTATAGAAAGGTCATCCAATCACATTTGCAGAGAACCATAGTGGATGGATGGGAAGTTCCTACAGATTAAAGGGAAAAGAAGTATTAGGGACCTAGAATATCAAATGTATGTAGAATTTCATCAGGCTGTTTCTTACATGTTTGAAGCAATGCCTAGATCCCACCAGAGTATGTGCATATCCCCGCATGGCTGACACCTGCCTCACCCCAGAGCCAGCTTACACTTGAATTTTCAGCCTCATTCTTCTTTCCTCCTAACTCTCTGCTGTGTTCTGTGGGCTGAAGCAGGAAGTGTCTTGTAAGGGGTCCTGGAGGTTTTCATGATTGGCAACTTTGTAACCATTGGGTTTTCTGTCCCATCTCTGACTTTGTTAAATCTCTCAGTGAGCTACAAATCTGACTTAAAAAAACTAAAGCACCAAAACTTCTGCGTCACTTTCTAACAGGTCATCCTCTGAGGGACAGAGGTCCTTTGACCCCAGGATCACCCAGAACCTCTGTGGATATTCAAGCTCCGGTTACCCGAGAGGCCTGGCGTCCTCAGACAGACGAGGGGAAGCTGTGGACACCACAGCCCTAGGCTGGCAAAACGTCCAGCTTTAGTGGGACCTGCGGGGACACTGACATGTCCCTGAGGAAGAGCCTCACTGGCAGATTCAGTCGTAAGCTGGTGATAGCAATTTGCTGACCCCCTCCCTCTCAGTTTAACAGACTCATTTCTGCCTCCCCTTCATCCTTCCATTTGTATTTTGGCCCCTCATTCATAAGCAGTTTTGTCTGAAGGACATCCCATCAAGGTGCATGCGGCTTTCAAAGTTGCCAAGAATGAGAAAACGGCTTATTTTAGGGAGGGAGACTTAAGTGATGACTGTTTTTGAATTGCTCCTTAAAGTTGTCACAGAGCTTTTATGTTTCTTCTGTTTTCAGAGGATGAAAGTCCTGGACAGACCTATCACCGAGAGAGAAGAAACGCAGTCGCCATGCAGCCGCAGAGTGCTCAGGGGCTTGGCAAGATCAGCGAGGAGCCTTCCACATCTAGTGACGAGAGGGCCTCATTGATCAAAAAGGAGATCCATGGGTCCCTACCGCACCTGGCCGAGCCCTCCGTGCCGTACCGCGGGGCCGTGTTCGCC
This sequence comes from Hipposideros armiger, assembly GCF_001890085.2. Lineage (NCBI taxonomy): Eukaryota > Metazoa > Chordata > Mammalia > Chiroptera > Hipposideridae > Hipposideros > Hipposideros armiger. Next base: position 280,222 of record NW_017732060.1, read on the forward strand.
ATGGACCCCAGGAATGGCTACATGGAACCTCACTACCGTAAGTGGTCCTGTCCTGTGGTGCGCGGCACGTGCTTCCGAGCCCTGGGAGGCTGTGAGCGCACTTTATGAAATATTTTGCTTGCACTGATTTACACAAATGTTTAACTTAGCGTCCACTTTTCTTGTTACTTCTCCCATGTCTTGTCCCTTCTTCTTTTTAGGGAGAGCAGTTTCTTTAACCTCCCTAAATAACTTCAGGCCTCAGTGGGGCGATGCCCATCTGTGGCGCCCATCTGTGGCTCATCTGCTTGGACCTTTCCTGGGGACAGGAACCAGATACTCTTCACCCAGCTGGACGCTGCAGTGGGAAAATTGGTTGATGGGGGTTGCTGCAGTGGGCTGCTCTAGCTGAAGTCTTTAACAGAAGCAACCCTCATTTTAATGATGTTTTGCTGAATTGTTGAGGAGGAACAAACTTCTTTGAACGAATCAGTGCTAAATTCCCTCCCAGGGAAGATTTCCTACATGCGCTTTCTTCTCTCACTAGCGTGCCAGCAATACTGGGAGCTCCTTTTTGAGCACTGATCAAGTTTAAGAAATCAACTAGGACTCTGAACACAGACATACGATGGTTTTCTCCAAAGGCAGACTATACAGAAAAATACATGTGTTGAGTTTATTTCTGGCCTGTTTCTAGTTAAAAAACATAACTCGATGGTGGACTAATGAAGTTCGTATTGAGGTGCCAAAGCTTGCGGCTCTTGATTACAGATTTATCCCCTTGCCAGGATGCGGACTTGCCATTTAACCTTCCTGGCTCCAATTCCACATGATCCATTGAGCTCCAGAGCGGGGGTTGGCTCTTGTTTCCCTTTTTCCACATCATTCAGAACTTTTAGTGTGTTAAGGCAAAAGGTCATTAGCCAGATGACTGATTAGTGAAGACAGCTGATTAGTGCATATTTTCTTGCTCCAGAAAGTGCCCAGGATAAAAGCTAATTCCACCCCTTCATTAGTTGGCTTGCAGCAGAGGGGGATGGTCCCTCAACAGGGTGCAGATCAAAGAGCCTCGCACAGCCCCAAATCTCGGCAACCCTCCCCTNCCCCACCCCCCACAAGATTATATTGTTGGTAAAGATGGAAGATCCATTATTTTCTTAAGTGGAGAGAGACTTTTTTTTTAAGTGGTCAGAAGCGTGGAGGAAAAGGTTTTATGGATCCTTTAAGTCTTCTCTGTTTTTAAACTTCTCTGTTTGGAAAAGTGCCTTTCAGTCCTATTGCTGCAGTTGTAATTTTTACAGGCACAGAAATGAGGAGGTGTAGTTGTCTGTTCCTTTCCTTCCCTCATTAAAGGTTTATTTTATTTTTCTTTTATTTTAGGAACGAGAGTTTAAAATAGTGTTCGTAGGGTTTTTCTCTGAGTACATTTCTGTTTTCTACGTTGTTTTTTTATTTATGGGTCTCTATTAGATATCATACATGCAGAAAATGTGAGGGAATCGTCTACATACTTTCTACCTCCATTAATTTTCCCTGATAGTATGTTTACTTAAAAAAAAAATCAAGTCTAAATTATTATACATAAACTCCTTGTGTTGTGTTTGGCCTTATGTATGAACAAAACTTTTCCCATTGTATATTTATGTTTTGCTTTCTGTTCCAGAGGCCCACTAATGAGTGAGGTATTTAATTTAATTCAGACAGCTGACAAGTACTGTTTTTTTGGCTGGCGGAAGTAGGCAGAGACCGTCAACTTGCTCCGTGTCATTCAAATTGCAGCTTGCTCTTGGTCCATTCTAACGGTTTGCCCGTTGAATCCTTTCCTGTCACTTGAGGGGCTAGGAGCTCTCTGTACACCTGGGACCCTCGTCACCTCTCGGTGGTCTACATGTGTGACCCAAATCCTGGGCTTCTAGTGGATTAGTGAGCATTGGCTCTAGAGAGCTCTTAGGAGGGCTTGAGACTATTCATTGTCACTGTTTAGAGGACATAGCACCAGTAGGTTGGTTATTCTAAAGCTTTTCCCATGGTATCATTGAAATCACTGTTAAAATTACATGATCACTTACAAGCTGTGTAAGGTGTCTGTAATCAGATGGCATGTGCTATTTGACCCACTATACCAATGTGCTCCCTAAATTGGTCATAAATAGATGGTATTATTATATATGTAAGAGGGATAGGGAGTCCTGGAAGTTACACAGATGACTTAGCACTCGGGGGGATTTGGATTTGAGTTCCAGCTCTGCCACCTACTGGCTGTGTGACCTTGGCCAAGTGTGCTGGCTCCTCTGCGAATCATTCCCTAACTTTTGAAGGAGGGTGATGTGACTGCCTGCCCCGTGGTGTTCTCGTGAGAATTAAGCAAGACCATGTAAGTAAAGTATTTAGTAAAATCTCTGGCTCATGGGGAATGGCTGAGAAATATTAAGGTAGTTGTTCTTCTCTGCCCCCTCCTCTTCCTCTTCCTACTTCCCCCTCTTCCTTTTGTTCCATCATCACCATCATCGCCACCACCATCACCATCACCACCATCATCACCATCACCACCACCATCACCATCACCATCATCACCACCATCACCATATGTGTATGTGATAAGTTCATTCTCCAAGCCAAGTTACTGTTGTTAGTGCTGCAGTTGTGTTTGGTGTAGGGTAGACTGGCTTTTCTGTGCCCGACCCGCTCACCTGCCTCCCTGAGGTCAGCGTCTCCTGTACACAGAGATTAGAGATGGAGTGGTTTATAAACCCTAGGAAAAGGGTAGTGTGGTGTAGTCAGAACTGTGCCCCATGGTCTTCTGAACATAATCCTTTCTCACGGAACCTCAGTGGATTGATTACAATTTTTTCCTATTTTGTAAGTAAAGAAATTTTAAAGCTTTCAAGTGAGTTTGAGAAGTTTTAACATTTTAAATTCTTGGCAGAAAGTGTTTTATGTAACATACAAACTTAATATGTGCCGAAAATGAAAGGTACAATATTTATTCATATTAAATAATTTAAAGATGTCCTGAACTAAGTCTCAGAGAGTCAGACAGGATATGACTTGACTTCTTCTAGAGCCCTATTGGATTATTTAATCTTCTACCAGTATAAAGAGTATTTTTTAGGTACCTTTATAATAAAATCTATGTATCTTATCTGGATTGAATTATCCAGGTAAACCTAATACTGATGTGATGCTGAAATTGACATCTTCTAAGAATTTTTTAGTGTATGAGAAAAAAACCCTCTTAAAAATGAGGGTAAAATTTTGATCACCTTTCTTTACCCTGTCTCAGTTCTGCAGCATTGTCAGTAACACAAGTTCATTGCAGACGTTCAGTACCTCAAGGTTCAGAAACACCTTTTTAGGCCACTGCCTTTTTCTTTGAGTCGTATGCCAACTCCCATCAGGCTGTGGAACTGAAGACTCTTCTAACCCAATGTAGCCGGGTATCTGAGCACGCACAGTAATTCCCTCGTTTCTCTCTGGTTGGAAAATGCAGACTTTCCAAGATGCCTAATTTGTGCTTCTATATATACTAACTTTGTATTTCTAACGTGTGGGCAGGCTTCCTGTAAGACCGGAAAAAGTAAAATCATTTTCTCCCCCCTCAGAAGGACATCTGTAAAACTTTTATTGCACAAGACTTTATTATACTTGGGTATGCAATGTTGCATTTTCACAAATTACACTTAGGCAGGATTCAAAGTATTTTAAGTTTTGTGGGTTGGTTTGACTTAAAAAAAAGAAAAGAAAAAAGAAAACCCATGGATAGTGGGCACTTCAAACATTTGCAACATATGTTTGGAATAAAATCCTCGTGGGGGCCTTGGGGGTTGTTCCCTCCTGAAGGGTGTTGTGGATGGGCTGTATATCAAGGCCGGGAAGCAGACATTGGGCTGCACGGCTCAGACTCTGCCGTGTGGTGCTGACAGGCTCACTGCTGCGGGATCACTAGCACCTGATAATTGGGGAGAGCCTAGGAGGGGCTGGATTTGAGGGACCTGACCTGCTTGTACCGGCGTCAGGATAAGGACCCCCATCTCCTGCTCAAAGATTTCTCAGCAGCTTTATTCTGCTCCTGTTCCATCTGTAGCCAGATATTTTCAAACCACCATCCCTCTTTGCTCTCACGGACTGCAGTACATTTATTGTTTTATAAACTTGCAAGGCAGATGACATAATAGTTAAAGCATTCCTGCACCCTGGGTGACACTTAACTTTTATTCTCTCCCCTGTTACAGAAAACATGTGTTTTATTGTCTTCTGTCTTAGTCTTACTGTGAAGAGTCCAGTTTTCTAACTGTCCCTGAAAGGGTCTTTGTGGGGAATTTTCTTGGATTCACTAGTCATGTCCTATGGGTCCCCTGCTGGTTTTCTTTAAGGGGGAAAAAGGATACTCCGCTTTTCTAAAATTTCAGGTCTCTTTTTCAGTTTTATAGTTGTGTGAAGAGTGTTTTCCCTCTGCCCCCAGCTGCTCCCAAGTAGGAATTCCTCTTGGAAAATATGATTCATTCTTCCATGCAAACTCTGTGATTGAACACACACCATCAGTATTCTTCCTTATGCTTCCAAGCTCAGATGACAGAACTATCTGTTGCTAATTAGCAAAACCTGAGGAATTAGCTTAAAGAAAAGAAACTGAATTTTTAATCGCTTGCATTTATTTTCTGTGGAAAGCTGGTACACTGAGCCCACTTGCGTCCTTGTGTGCTTAAAAAAAAATGCATGTAAGATTTTTTTTCTACCTGTCTTTATATTGGGTGATTTTATATTCTGCTTAGAAATACATCTTCTGAGTAGCAGAGGAGATGCGTGTTTTACATATTTAATAGGTACACCTGCTCACATTTCCCTTACTATTGGAGTGTGATCTGGAAGTTGAGAGACAGAAATGCCTATAAGGCACAGTGAACAGTTTGGTGTTGACCAGACTGCGAAGGCAGTGACAGCTCCCTGAGCACACAGCTCCATTCCCATGCAGGCTGTCTGCCTCTTGGAGAACACCTGAGTCCATCAGGACTGCTTTGGTTTTGCTCCTTTTTTAACTTGAACATTAGACTGTTTAACAAGAAAGACTGATGTTGGGTCATACTCTGGGGACTGTGCTAGGCATCTTACTTCCTCAGCTGTTTGTCTTAACTTGTAGGGGGAACTGGAGTGAGAAGATGCAAACGAGTCTGTGCACCTTTGCAAAACCGTTATTTGTGAGCTTATGAATAGCTTCCTGCTTATTCTTGTCTTTCTCTTAGCAATTCCATATAGACCCAAGGCTTCGTTCAACAACCCTGAGGTAATGTTTGAAGACTAGAAACAGTGAGCCACTTCCATAGATTTCTTTTTTTTAACTTTAATGTTTCATTTTGTGTAAAAAAGGGCAAATTTAGTGAATTATTTTCATGTTGTACACTAAGTTATAATTTTAATGCTTTCCACAGCCATGCTGAAAATTTGCAATTTGGTAAAAATGAAAGGAACACAAATTCCTCCGAATGAATTTTTCACGCCATTATATACACTTCCTGAGAAAGTTCCAAATACTTTCTCAATGATCACAAGTTACCAAGAAAATAAAAGATTCAATTTGTACAGATATTGATCTATATATCAAATACATACAGAAATGATGTAAAAACCTTATGCAGTTTACTTTGAACTCTGTCCTCAAAAGATTTGCTCAGGGACAGTTGCTTTTCTTTTGTATGAATGACTGGCTTTATTTAAAATATGAAAATCAAAGGAAGAAACCCAGTTTAATCACAGTATTTTTCAAATCCCTTCCCAATAGTAAAGGAACGTTACCAAATATATAGCACCATAATACAAATATTATGGGAGAGGGTATTCACATCAAGCAAAATTAATAACAATAAAAACAAACACACACTGAAAACCCGTGTTAGTATCTGTAGAGTAAGAAGTTGATTTTTTTTTTTTAAGATTTTTATTGGGGAATTGGGGGATGGGAACAGCGCTGGGGAATCGGGGAAGGGGAACAGACAAGTTGCTGTCCTTTTGTTCTTCAGTCAAGTTGTGGAGGACGTTGCTTCACTGGCCCAAGTTGGCACCATCATTGCGCTCTTCCTGGGTGAGGCAGATCAGTCGCCGGCTTCTGGACTGCCGCTTACTGCGGCTGCTGGCTACACACGGTAGCCCATGGCAATCCACTGCAGCAGGGGCTGCAGCTTACGCAGTCGCCGGCGACTCACAGCAGCCCAGCTCCAGGTTGAGCTGTTGTTCAGCATCTTAGCTGTGGAGGGCAGTGTCACTGGCCCTCATATGTGGGATCTGAACCGGGGCCCTCTGGCGTCTCAAGCCCGTTCTTAACCGACACGCCACTCGGCCGGCCCAAGAAGTTGATTTTTAAAGAGCTACATTGCAAGGTAACCCTGCAGAAAGAAGTTGAAGTTTAGTGATAATTCTTAGGGTTCCGAATGGCTCTCGCCAATGAATGTTGATGACTCTTGTGCCTGATGTGACTGTGGTCCTACAGCTCGATCTTCGGAGGCGGCGAGTGAAACTAGGAACCAACAGCGAGAAAAGCACTGTAGCATTTGGAAAAATTAGCTACTGATTTTATCCATTGAATTTTGGGGATATATTTATCAGAGGGGACCAGGAAGAAGCTTGAAGGCCACTCAGAGGAATAGAAAAAAAGGCTAAGGGAGACCATTTTCTAGAGAAAAATCAGTTTGCCAATTGGTGCATTGGCTCAGCCGTCTCTTCTCCTTCCCAACACAGTCCTCCCCTCAGGTAAGTCTGGCTGCCCACTCATAACTGCTGTTCATTCTAGAAAGTTCTTTGCTTTCCTCCTCTTTCTCAAAACCTACTTTTCTTCAAGCCCTATCTAAACAGCACTGCCTTTGAAAGTCTTCTTTAAGTTCCTCTCAACAAGGATATTTTCCTATCTGACACCAAGTAGGTATGTAATTCTCACCTGTAAACACATCACAGCTGTGTCCCTTTGTTGTCTGTTTATGTTGGTCTTTAGAATTGTTAAAAAGAAACACAGGCCTCAAATGGCATCACTTGCGCTAAAATCGCATGATGCCAAACCTAGAGTTAATTGCTAACCTAATTGCAGTTTTATCTTCTCCCCAAAATACAATCTTAATCAGCCAGTCTGGAATTTTCTGGTCAAGCACCAGTAAGGTAATCTGCATGATAGAAACCCTTCCCCTTCTCGTCCCCAAAGAAAAGCATCTGTGGCCCCGAATTACCCTTTCTTTTGCTAGCTCCCTTGCCCCACCCTTCTTCCTATCAAATCCTTCCATTTTGTACTACTCCTGGGAGCACCTTTCTAGTTTCTAAGCGGGATGCTGCCCAATTCATGACTCGTTAACAAAGCCAATTAGATCTTCACATTTACTCGGTTGGCTTTTGTTTTTAACAACAGTGTCATAGTCCAGGAGTAGCACTGAGCCCTTATGTCCACCAGGATTCCGAGGGCTGGCCCGGAGGCTCATGAATGCTGACGTTGGGCAGAGTCAGAGATGGGCCAGCTGTTGTTGGCGGAGATGAAGTTCATCCAGCGTCGGAGGTGCTACTTGGCCTCTTGAAGAGACAGATGCTTCTGCCTCCATCTGACAATTTAAGTCCTTATACGCAGCCTCTGATCCAAACGTAGTCACCCAGTCTTTTCAGTTGAAAGTATTTATGACACATTTATACATTATAAATTGCACATTTTAAAACATCCAAAATATTTGCTTCTGGATCATACAGCATATTTAACACTGCTGGGATTCTTGCTCTGGCATGAGTTGGCACTTTACTCACACCTTGTTTCCCTAAAAATAAGACCTAGCTGGAGACTAAGCCGTAGCATGATTCCTCTGGGATATGGAGGGCACACACCCCTCACATGAGGGTTTTATAACCTGTTTCAGGGAGAAGGGTGCCTTTTTCACAAACTCCTTCAGCTTAAAATATTCAGTATGCCAAGGTGCCATTTTTTGGCACCTAAAATCATGCTACAGCTTATTTTCTGGCTAGCTCTTATATTCGGGGAAACAGGTAGGCGTGGGGGAGCACCCCCATTTTCAGTCCCGTGGGGTCAGCACAGGGGAGCAGATGCTCGCATGTTTTGACACCCCTCTAAAATTGAACGGATAGGTATTTTTTCCTGTAGTTAAGGTGAGCATGGTATTTGTTTCCCCTTTCCCTAATTTCAATGATCTGTCTTATCGTCAGTAACTTAGGCAGTTCATGATTTTGGTAACACCTTTACAAGTTGTTACTGCCCAAGCTTGGTGTAATCCATGTCATTGGGAGACTCCACTGACAAATAGATTTGGGATTACGAATCCAGTTGTTTAAATATTCCATGCAGTTCTTTTCCTTTTCTAGCTTGGCACCCACCATACAAGTGGCAGGTTTTTTTAGTTGTTTAGCCTCCCTCCATTCCTCCCTTCCTCCCTTCATCCCTTCTTCCCTCTCTCGCCCTTCTTTCCTTCCTTCCTAGAGTAAAGCATGAGGAACAGGGCAACTCCTGCCGTTTCCTAGCCATCTGCTAACGGCTTTCCATCCCGCTTCCTAACATAGGCAACATTATACATTACCCCTGGCTCCTCCTCCTTTTTCTTGTGCAATTACAGAACGTTACCTTTGATGTCTCTGGAAAGCTGCATCTCCTGTCTTGCTTTAGCTTTCTTGACCTTGTACCTATAAATTTGTGCTGTATTGTCATACTTCTTAGTGAAAGGGCTGCATTTTCTCTCTTTGTGCCTTTCACGCTTTGGTTAAATATAGGGTAACCAGGCATTTTATTGCTCTGTCCTTCCCATTTCTGAGAGTTTGGATTCTTGTAGCACTATTTGAAAAGTATCCAACTTCCTCCATCCTTGTAGCTTTTACATATGGGTCTCTACTTGGGACTCTTCTGCAGTGAATTGTTCCTATCTTCCAAATGTCTTCCCTCCTGTTGGGGAGTCCAGCCTTTTTATTAACCTCAGTTTTTGATGAGTTTCTTCATCTTAGAACAAAATGAGGAAAAACCCGGATTCATTCAGCCATTCATCTGGCAGTCATTCATTGTTCATTGAGCTTGTGCTTAAGTACTAAGTGTCCCCTATGTGCTCACCAGTGTTGGACAGAATGAGCAGGCTTCCTGCTTCCAGGGAGCTTCCGGCTGATGGCACATTGAGATGAGTAGATAAGCCCATGCAGAAAGTCCATCCCAGAGGACTTGTCAGGAACGATGGAAGCAGGGTCCTTTGGAAGCAGGTAATACACACACCTGACCCAGACTTAAAGAGCCCAGAAGGCTTCCTGGAGGAAGTGACACCTGAACTACTCTCCCTGGAAAGAATAGAGAGGAATGTTTGCAAAGGCCCAGGCCTAACACCTGTCAGCACCTTAAGAGGTCTCTCTGATTGGAGGGTGGAGCTCAGGGGAGGGTGTGGCAGGAGGCAGGATACTTCTCAGAGTGCAGGCGGGCATGTTTCATGAGAAGCTGGTCTCTTCTGCAGGAAGCCAGGGCGATCCCTGAGACTTACTTCATTGCTTTTGAAAACTTAAACTATGTTTCCCAGCACTGACCCAGAGTTTACTTGTTGCGGAGTTTATTCACCTCCTCTGGGTTTGCCCAGGTGGGGTTCTGCCCCACAACCACTGCTGACCTCTGTGCTGGCAGCCCTTTTTCCCCCCTGTCATCCCCCCCGCCCCCCAAGACAACAAAATTCATTTCTACTTGCCCTCAAACTGCTGAGCCTTTTCCGTATGAGATAACCCTGGTAGTCACAATATGTTGATCTCATATTGGGAAATGCAAATCCCAAACATTGGGAGAAGGATGTGGCTTAATTTCCAGTGAATTAAGAATGTTCTGTATCAAGACAGATTTTAACTCCAAAATAGAATATTCACAATTAACAAAAACCCCTTGAGTTTTATTTTTTTTCGGAAAACTCTCAAATACCCTAACAGCAGTCCAGCTGGAGAAATTGTGCAAAGGGCCCACAGCAAGATTGGGGATGGGGGCCAGAAATAACAAAGTGAAATTCAGCTGGGAAATCCAGTAGCTGATATGGCTGGGGGAAATGAGAACAAAGACTTCCAGTGGTGGGATAAGCCTGCAATCCGCCTGGGCAGAAAGACTTTTAGGGGAGATGGTGGGACCCCCAGGAGGAGACAGAACACGGACGTATCCTCGCAGTAGGAGGCTGCACAGCTAATCAGTGGACATTGTGCAGGTTGGAGGAGGCCCACTCTGGGAGGATGGGTGTTAGCTAGTCCTCCGAGGGGGACCCAAATCTGCATCCTGATTGTGCTTGTGATTTGTGAGTGGAATAAAAGGAGGTGCCTGTTTCCTAGGTTAGAGAGGAGCAGAGAGGCAGGTGCATGGAGGCTGGGAAACAGACACCACCTTTTTTTCAGTTTGCTTTTGTGGAATAAACCTGCTTTCAAATCAAGCAAGATTTCAAATTTTCTCCCTCCCCCTCCCCCCATCCCTGCTTTTTGCCTTTAAGGAAGGAATGTCAAAGAATACCATTGCCCGCTACCTCGCCCCCACCCCCATCTGTGGTTCCATGAATTTCACACTTGGCTCTGTGATCCCAGCTTGGCTTCATGAATCTGACCATGTAGGTTGACCCTTTGATGAAATATGCAATTTCCTTCTACATGTTTTAATGTATTTTGTGTCCATCACATTCCACAAATTGATGCTACAGAGATAGTCGAGCAGTGTGAGGTCCCTGAGTGCCTCTGGTGTACCAGACCCTCTGATCACAGCCCTGGTGTGGTGTGCTTCAAATCTTACTCCATTGGGTACATGATGCATGGTATTGATTCTCATTTCAAAAATACTGTGTGTGTGTGTGTGTGTGTGTGTGTGTGTGTTTTATTAGTTTCAGGTGTACAAAACAATGCAGTAGTTATACTTTTCACCCTTCACAAAGTGACAGCCCCCTCCCCCAATCCACCGGGGCCCCCTACTGTGTGTATTTTGAGAGCCTGCTCTGAGTCACTGCCCAGGCCCTGAGGGGTCAGCGTTTGCCAAAACGAATTCGGCCCTTCTTGCTCTTGGAGCCAACATTCCAGCTAGACTGGAGGACACACACCAGACACCTGGGAAGAGATGTCAGTGAGACTCAAACAGCTGATACTCTACGCCCACTAGAACAGGTGGTGTGTTCGGGAGGGCCACAGGTGCAGCGACGGACCTTAAAATGGGGCAGGTATGGCAAGGCAGGCCTTGCTGGGAGGTGTCTTTACAGCTGAGAACCAAATGACAAAAGGAACCAGCCATGGGAGGATGTAAGGGGAGAGCATTCCACTTAAAAAGTAGAATTTGGGGTCTTGCTGTGGCTATGCCAGTAGCAGAGAGAAGGCTACTTTGGTGGCCGGTGGGGGAGGGGGACAGTTAGGGAAAACGAGGTTAGGGGAACCTTGTGGGCAATGGAGGGAGTGATGCGAGTTGCTTTTTACTTGAGGAATATAACTCGGGCTGTCTGTGGAGACTGTCATGTAGGGGAGAATGCAGAAATATGGTGGTGACTCAGCTGGCTATGGCTGTAGCCCAGGCGGGAGGGACATGGTCCCCCTCTCAGAAATTACCACCAGCAGAAATGAGGCCTCTGTGCCACATACTATGACATTGGCTTTGCTTATGAATTCTTCAAATCTGTACAACATCCTTATGAAAGGTTGTCATGAATTTCCCCATTGACAGACGAGGAAACTGAGGTCCAGTAAGGCTAAGTATGTTGTGCATTTTTATGTCGTTTAGAAGTAGCTGAGCTCAAAATGCTGAGTCTTCAAAATGGCAGTCCACGTCTGCACCAGGGCCTAGGGCCTGGCCAGGTGGGCAGTGGTTCGGGCTCAGCCCCATTAGGGGGAGGTTGGGAACTTGGCTGGACCGGGTGGTGGTGTTGCCAGCGGTGACAGCACAGGCTTGGAGCGCTCTTGGGAGGCCAGGGTGGGTCTCCAGGCCCAGCATGGAGGTCATAGGGATGCTTGGTGCGACCCCTGCAGTCACGGTGCTCCTGGCATAGCTACGTGGGAAGGAAGGAGAACTTGTTTCTCAGTGGATACTCTCCTAAAGAATTGGAAGTTACCTATGATTTAATTACTGGGAGGCCTCCGGGTCTTCTCTGTGCCCCTCTGTTTTGGGGAGATAAGTGTGTGAGGAAACAGGGGCACAACACAACAGTAAGTGAAGCATTTCCCAGGTGCTGGAGCCAGGCTAATGACCTGTCCCATGATCTCATCTAGTTTTTGCAAAAATCCACTGGCACTTGAATTAATTGGGCTCACAGTGCCACTCTGAGTCTGGACCACTCTGCACTGCTCTCCTGCTTGTCTTGTTACACTGCCCTCTCCTCATACCTGCAGTGGCTTTGGGGACAGAGGATGTCTGTTTGGATCAAAGATCGATTCATTGTGTGAACTCTCCATTCTGACCAGCAGCCTGTATAAGTAAGGACCTTTCACCAGGATAATATAGTATCTGGACCCACCTACGCCTCGTCCAGGGACAGTGATCCCTCAGCTGTCCCTCTGTGTGACACACAGGGCAGCAGACCACCCTGCTCCACCCAGGAGAGGAAGCGGCAGGGAGAGAGCTCCCCCTTATTTATAAGAGTAATTGGAATGTTGATGAGAGAGAGAGGGAGGGAGGGGGAAAACAAACACAGGCCTTTTTGCACAGGGGCATCTTGGTGGTGTCCCACTACTGCGAGCAGTTCCTGGTCTCTGGGCTTTGGCATCTGACATAAACTAAAAGAATCTTGGGAAGAAGCAGTTAGGCATGATTAAGGGGCTGGAGGAATGATTTATGAGGAAAAATGAAGAGGACTGAATACGAGTAATGGACAGTGCGGCTAAAGAGACAGGGCAATGCTCAATGAATAACTGAAGGAAATAGATGCTAAGGAGGGATGAGATTGAGGAAAATGTGTGAAGAGAGTCAAGAAGACCCTTTGGGGCCAGCCGAGTGGTGCGATGGTTAAGAACTGGCTTGGGACGCCAGAGAGCCCCGGTTCGGATCCCACATATGAGGGCCAGTGACACTGCCCTCTACAGCTAAGATGCTGAACAACAGCTCAACCTGGAGCTGGGCTGCCGTGAGTCAACGGCGACAGGTAGTCTGCAGCCCCTGCTGCAGTGGGTTGCCATGGGCTACCGTGTGTAGCCAGCAGCCAGCGTGAGCGGCCAGCAGCCGCCGTGAGCGGCCGTCCAGAAGCCAGCGACTGATCTGCCTCGCCCGGGAAAAGCACAATGATGGTGCCAACTTGGGCCAGTGAAGCAATGTCCTCCACAACTAGACTGAAGAACAAAAGGACAGCACCTTGTCTGTTCCCGTTCCCCCAATTCCCCAGTGCTGTTCCCATCCCCCAATTCTCCCCCCCCAAAAAAAATCTTAAAAAAAAAATAATTTTTTTAAAAAAAGAGAGAGAGAAAAAAAAGAAGACCCCTTGTGGGGCCCCTTTCTCACAGGTACCTACAGGCACGACGGGTTTGCTGTGAAGGCTAATGTGAACTACCACCCCGTCTGCATCACGTTCTGTTTCAGGAAGCTTGATCTCACCTGAGATGGATCTCAATCTGGTGATAAAAATACAAGTTGTAACAAAGCTCCCACTGTATTGGGAAAATAAGGAAAGTTAATGAGACTTTAAAAAAAAGATTTTTGTTAAAAAATATAGCTGACATGCAACGTTATATCAATTTCAGGTGTACACCATAGTTATTCAACATTTATATACCTAAGGAAGTCCACCATAAGTCCAGCAGCCATCTGACACAGGACCACGCTATCACAATATTATTGACTGTATTCCCCATGCTGTGCATTATATCAGGAGTACGGCATAGTGATTAGACATTTGTATAATTTAAGAAGTGATCCCCTGACTAGTCTAGTACCCACCTGGCACTATACATAGTTATTACCATATTATTGACTATATTCCCTATGCTTTAGTTTACATCCCCATGATGACTGTGTATCATCCAATTTGTACTTCTTAATCTCTTTACCTTTTTCACCCTACCTCCAATCCCCCTCCCATCTATCACCCCAATCTAGTAACCCATCTGGCACCATATGTAGTTATTACAATATTACTGATTATAATCCTTCTGCTACACCCTAAATCCACATTGACTACTGTGCAATAACCAATTTGTACTTCTTAATCCATTCCTCTTTTCCACGCATCCCTAAGCCCCCTCCCATCTGGCAGCCATCAAAATGTTCTCTGTATCTATGAGTGTTTCTTGTTTATTTGTTTGGTTCTTCAAATTCCACATATAAGTGAAATCACATTGCATCTGTCTTTCTCTGTCTGACATACTCCATTCAGCACAGTAGCCTCCAGGTCCATCCATGCTGCCGCAGATGGCGAGAACCCTTTCCCTTCTATGGCTGAGTAATACTCCATTGTATATATATATACCCCCTCCTCTTGATCCATTCATTCATTGATGGACGGACCCCTAGGCTGACTCCACATCTTGGCCATTATAAACAATGCTGCCAGGAACGTATGGATGCACAGGTCCCCTAGAAGGAGTATTTTGGGTTTCTTTGGATAAATACCCATAAGTGGTATTACTGGGTCCTTCTTTGTCTCTCATTGTAGTCTTTGGTTTAAAGTCTATTTTGTCTGGCGTAAGTATTGCTACTTCAGCTGTTTTTTGGTGT
>NW_017732060.1:296393-297869 GCF_001890085.2 Hipposideros armiger
GGCTGAGGCAGATCAGTTGCCGGCCTCTGGATGGCCGCTCACAGTGGCTCTTGTCAGCTCACACCGGCTGCCAGCTGCTCATGCTGGCTGTCGGCCACTTATGGTAGCTTATGGCGGCCCACTGCAGCAGGGGCTGCAGGCTGTGCCGTCGACGGTGACTCACAGCAGCCCAGCTCCAGGTCGAGCTGTTGTTCACCATCTTAGCTGTACAGGGCAGGATCACTGACCCTCATATGTGGGATCCAAACTGGGGCCTGCTGCTCAGAGCTGGCATCCCAAGCCAGCTCTTAACCAGCGCGCCACTCGGCCGGCCCTAATTGGTTCTTTTTTATAGTTTCTGTGTCCGTTTTTAAGCTTGGTATCTCTTTGTTGAAGTTATCCCTGAGATTACTGAACATCCTTATAACCAATCTTTTGAACTTTGTCTCTGGTAGGTTGCTTGCCTCTATTTCATTTAGTTGTGTTTCTGGAGTTTTGTCCTGCTTTTTGGGGGACGTATTTCTTTATTTCCTCATTTTGGCTGCCTCTCTGTGTTTGTTTTTAAGTAATAGGTAGAACTTTTACGTCTCACAGTCTTGCCAGGTGACCTTTTGTCATAGATGCCCTGTGGGATCCAGTGGCACAGTCTCCCTGGGCACCTGAGCCAGGTGCTCCAGGAGTGTCCCTTGTGTGGGTTTTGTGTGGCCTCCTGTTATAGTTGAGTCGTAATTGCTATCGGCATGTCAATGGCTGGGATTGACCCTCAGGCTGACTGGCTGTGGGGTTTGGCCCCATCCACAGCTTATGGGCTGCTGTATATGTGTGTGTGGGTGCTTACCACATGGAGCAGGATTCACCTTAGTGGGCTCTGGTGCCTGCTGAGACAGCCCTTTGTGTGTGCCTCTTGAGGGGCTAATTGGGTGATGCTATGCTGTGATCTGAAGCCAACCTGCAAATATGTTTGGTTCTGGGACCTCTTGGGAGGGGCTCTGGTGCCGAACCATGTCAGCCACTGCCTGTGACCAGTCAGGGACTACCTGGTAGAAGCTACAAAGCGATCCACAGTTGATCACTGCCTGTGCTGGATCTGGAGGTGCATGAGTGAGGCCACACTGTGAACGGAGGATGGCTACTACCAGTACCGAGTCTGGGGTAGCTCCACAAAAACTGAGGACACACAGAGGCCTGTGGCCAGTTCCTGGCTCTATCAGGTTCAGCCCCCAATAAAGCCTCGTTCGGTATGGCGTTGGGTGTCAGGGGTGGGGGGGGTCTCAGTGAGTCACCAGGGTGGAGCAAGTGGAGCTCACCAGACCAATTCAGATTCAGATTTGGTCATGGGCATGGGGGAGGGCTCAACACAGGAAGGATGGATCCTACACAGGAGCACGATCCCACACAGGGAAAATCGTGACTATCTTCCAGCCCTTGCATTGAAGCCACACACCTCTGTCTGTACCGCCCCCCTGATCCCTGTATTTCTTTGACACCCCCCCCCCC
>NW_017732060.1:302898-308465 GCF_001890085.2 Hipposideros armiger
GGCCGGATGGCGACTGGACTTGAAGCTGAGCTAGCTGCGCCATCCACAACTAAGATTGAAGAACAACAACTTGGCTGTTCCTCTTCCCCAACACTGTTCCCCCTCCCTAATTCCCCAATAAAATCTTAAAAAAAAGAACAAGTGGTTTATCTCTTCTTACCCTCTCTTAATTGCTTACATACCTATTGTATTGCATTTTTGTAGTTGCTTTAGCTTTTCCTCTCTTATTTGCCTTAATATCCTTACATTTCCCCCCCTCCCCCAACTTCCTAATCATATCTTTTGCCCTTATGGGAGAGCACCCATCTTTCCCGGTATTTCATTCTCCCAAGCAGTCTGGACCAGGTGTGTCAGGGAATCCTTTCACAATCATCCAGGTTGGAACTACTGTTTCCAGGGTCTTAGCCAACTCTGTTATTCTTCATTTATCCTTTTATTTTATTGGATACATTAAGTAATTTCCCAACAGTGGAGGAGGAACACTTTCTGAGTTCTTAGGTGTGTGAAGATGTCTTTACTCTGTCCATGTTTTTGTTTGATGGTTTAGCTAGAATCACCCCCCACCCCGCCTGAGACCTCTGAAGGCTTTGCTTCATTTTCTGTTGACATCCAAAGTTGTAGATGAGAAGTCTGATGCCTCTTTGATTTGTATTTCTTTGTAGGTGGTTTCTTTTTGCCCTCTGGAAATTTTTGGGATGTTTTTACTCTTGGTGGTCTGAAAGCATGTCCCCAGATATAGGTGTTTTACATTTTATTTTATTTTCATTCATTTTCCTTATCACGTGGTTGACGATTCCGATCTGAAGATGCATTCGCTATCTCTGGGGATGAGTTTTATTCTACTATACTTTAAATCATTTTACCCATCCTGTTTTGTTTTCTCTGTTCCTTCTTCCTTGGACTCTGCTTAGTTGAATGTTGGGCTTCCTGCGTTACTTCTATGTGTCTCTTATCTTTTCTCTCATCTTCTCTATCTACCTGTTTTCTTTTGGTTCTGTGTTCTGGGAAATTTCTTTGAATTCATTTTTCAATGCTTTTACTGATATTTTAATTTTGGCAATTGTAGTTTTAATTTTCAACTTGATTCTCTTTTGGCTCCCTTAGTGTCTTGACCTTGCCTTTTGTATGTAATACAGTAAACCCTTGAACAACGCAGGTGTTACAGATGCCAGCCCCCGAAAATCCGTGTATAACTTTTGATTCCTCCAAAAAGTCACTACAAATAGCCTACTGTTGACTGGCAGCCTTACCGATAACATAAACAATTAACACATATTGTGTATGTTATATGTATTATATACTGTATTCTTACAATAAAGTAAGCTAGAGAAAAGAAAATGTATTAAGAAAATCATAAGGAAGAGAAAATTTATTTACAGTATTTATTGAAAAAATCCGCATATGAGTGGACCCTCGCATTTCAAACCCCTGCTGTACTCTCAGAACCCTCCAAAAGTTTCCTCAGGGCTGTTTTTTTTCTTGTTGATTTTGGTCATTCTCACTTATGTCCTTCCATTGCCTCATAAGCCTGGTGATCCTGGGTGTGCGTTCATGTTAAAGCTGTGGAGAGGGAGGCTGCCCTTGGTTTCCCATCCTCGGGCTTCTGCAAGGAGGCCGGCTTGCCTTAGCATGGGCATCCTGACGTGTCTGTGCGGCAGGGTTTCCACTAGCGAAGGAAGGCCCTCCACATGCCAGGATGAGGAGGGCTCAATTTGGGGCAGCAGTGAGAACCAGTATGGCTTAGACACTGAGCAGAAGGCACACCGACCTTCTAGACTGACACTGGAGGTGAGAGCTGGTGTGGCCCTCATGGTGGCTGTATTTGAGTGAGAGACATGAGGTAGGGAGAAGGCTCCAAAATCCCTGCTGAATTCCCTTTCCGGGGCAGAGGGATGTCGCTGTGCTGTAGGCAGAAGACCATGACTGGCACAGGTGTCTCATGGAAACACCAGCCCAGCCCAAGGCTTCCCGGGTGGACTGGTTGTCAGCTTTTGCTTTGCCCTTAAAGAATAGACTAGGCTGCTGCTTCCCCGCATGTCTCAGTTACAATTCCGGTCTTAGCCACTGGNCCCCCCCCAAATCAGTCCCTGCTCTGGAGCCCAGGGTGAGTGCCTGCAGGCAAGTCTGTGTGGGAGACTTAAGAGGACGTCAGTGTTTCCCGCAGCCTTTTTGTACCCAGACCATCAGAATTCCCATTTTTTTACAGGCAGAAGTTGTGGGGCTCCTCTTCCTGGCATCAGTACTCTGGGCTGGGGAGTCTAGTGTGGGGCTGGGGTCCCTTGCTCTTCCATGGGGAACCTCTGTGGCCGAGATACCCCTCCCAATTTTCATCCGCCACACAGAGGTTTGGGGCCAGCCCATTCATTTCACCTCTACACCTCTCCTACTAGTCTCGACGTGGCTTCTTATTCATATCCTTAGTTATAAAACTTCTGTTCAGCTAGACTTCAGATGGTTCCCCAGGTTGATTGTTCTATAGTTTAGTTGTCATTTTGATGTATTCACAGGATGAGGCAAACACAGCGTTTACTCCGCAATCTTGGATTTCTGGTTTTAATCCAATATTGAGACTTTTAAGAGTGACTACAGATCCCGAGATATTTATGACTACAGTAGTAGTCTAAAAGTTATGAAAAATTGTTACAAGGCCTTTATAGAGGGCCGGAGAATGACTTCTTAGATATGTTTATTTATTTTCCCATATTGACTTAGTGCCACTCACAGGAGAAACACAAAGTATGACCCTGGCTCTTGATTTTATATTTTGGGGAGACACTGCATGAAACAGCACATGAAAACAATTAAAAAACCTATCAACAAGTATGATACAGCAGGATGAAAGGCACAAACTGGGTCTGAGAGGGTGATTTCTGCTTCCAAGGGAGCTTTATAATAGAGCTCTGACTCCATGGCAAATTTAAATCCAGTATGAAATTTCTCCTAATTAACATTTTCCTTCTTCCTTCCAAATATCAAATTTATGGACCCTAAGAAATTCACATTACACATACGCCCATGCTGCATTTTCTTTCTGCTTGATCCATTCCAGCTGTTATTAACTTTAATGTCTGATTTCATTAATTTATGAGGAGTTCTGAACTGTAATCTGAAATGCTGCCCTGAATTTTATTAGACTTTTGGGGGGCAAATTTCACAGTAGTTGATGATGACCCTTGCTGATATTTCAGGCAAGCATGTGAGTTGATTGCTCCCTGGTAAATTTTCCAGGGTCCTCCACTGCTGTGTGCTTGCACGCGCTGTCCTGGCCCCAGGGGTCTGCACAGTTAGGCTACAGTAATGCTGACTTCTCTGTTGTCCCTTGTCCGTCTGTCCTTCCCCTCCCACCCCCCTGCCCCCATACCCACCCACACCCACCTGCCCCGTCAATTGATCCAACCCAAGGGCCCTCAGCATATCTTGTCTGGCACTTAGTTCCTGCCCTTAAAATCTAACAAGTAGGTTTTCTGGGTTTTTACAGGCCTGCCCTCCGATCTAGGGCGGGTACAATTTTGGCATTTTGACCATGGAGGCTGCTGAAAATGCGCTTTTCTGGAAATGTGCTTTTCTTCTGTCTGCTGTTAGATGGCTCACAGTAAGAAGGAACTGAGTATAGGGCATGAAACATTCAGGTGCCGTGTTTTTTTACACCAGATTTTTTTAAACTTGAGTCCTTTTCATGCTTGGTTATTGGAACTTAGTATTTCATATTGGTGGCCATGTGTTCTTCTGTCCGGGAGGGAGTGCAGCTGCAGACTGCAGGACGGAAATAGCCCCGTGATGGTGGATGGGGGTGAGTGGTCAGTACTCGGAACTGCCTGCCCTGCAGAGGAACGGCTTTGGAGACCTGCCTTAGATTTCCTGTCTGGAAATCTGCTCCCATGGGACATTCTGAAATAAATTCTCTCTTGGTGACAGTGCAGCCTTGTTCTTTTGATGCCCTCACCTGCTATCAACCCTTAGCTTCGGCATGGCCCTGAGGCATGCATTTGTTCTGCTGTTTCTGTGCTTTTAGCTCCAAGGATTAAGATTCCAATTGGAAGCTCTGGTAAATAGAAATGGAGCCTAATGTGAGAGCTGCAATTGGCTCCTCTCCTGAGAAGAGTGGAGATCCTGCAGGGTGGTGATATGTGGAAGTCTGAGTCCTCCTGTCAAGTACACACACACTCCAGTGTGTAGATGGGGACTCCGGAGTTAGGAGTGGGCCTGGATTCCAACTGGCTGAGAAGCTCTGCAGGCTGTGGTGTGTGATTGATTGAGTTTTGGAGTTAATGAACTTGTGGGCCTCAGCAGTGCTAATGATTGTGTGCGTCATATCCTTACTTGTCCTTATTTAGCTAATAATATCAGAGACCAAGAAAAGATGTTTGTTTCCGAGCGCTTGCTTCGTTTGGATGCCAGCATAGTTCTGCAGAGAGCCTAGGTAGAAACTGAAACATTCCGAGGAGCTGGAGCTTTGTTCTTTTTCCCCTGTAGTCTGATGACATGTTTTTTTATGTGTTATTTGTATTTTAAATAATTTAAGTATTTAAAGTAAATATTCCTAAAAGTTTTTTCTTTTAGAAATTAATATTGAAGGTGGCCATTTTGTGTTCAGTAACTATAGGAGAGGTTTAGGCACTGGGGACAATGGTGGGGTGTGGTGACATGCAGAGAATTAAAGCACTTGATTCTCGGTAGGATGATAAATGAACATTCTTGTGTTCTTTTAGAGCTTATTTTATTTTAAACACTGTTTAGCATCTTTTCCCATTCTCAGTTAAATGCTTTAGAAAATCAACCTGTTAATTTTGGCTCTTCTGTGTCAAGTGATGCTAGGTTTAGTTGAACGATTAGATCTGATGTTCTCAGGATGCCAAAATGGAATAAAACCTGTGAAGCTGTGTGCCTCCAATCTACAGGAGTTCTAAAAGGACTTGACTAGGATTCCGCCCCAGAGTGACGTTCTAAACTGGGAAAGCCGAGGTAGGTACAAGCAGAGTTCCTCCTTGAAACTGGTTTGTAAAAACTGAACAGGAAAAGCAGATTTGTAAAAGCTGAAGTCATCTTTTTATGTGTGTGTGTGTGTATATATATATAGTGATTTTTTTATTACTCTGGTATTCATTTGTTATTTTCCCTAGAAAAGATCCAGAAAGAAATCTTGAAGTTTTCTTTATAATTTAAGTGTGTTGTATTTTTATTAAAATTATAAGTAACGTATGCTCATTTCAACAACTCATGAAGTGCACAGGAGTTAGAATGGAAAGCTAAAGTCGCCCCATTCTTCCTGCTCCAGCCCCAGTCCCAAGGACAATTTATTCTATTTCTGTTTTAGTTTTTTTGGTAGAAAGACCAGAATGTGCTTATACCTTTATTTCCTGACATGCCAGCTCTAGATATTTTTACCCAGTACTATTTATTGACTCTCCAATATAAGCGTTAACCTTTGATTTTCTCACACTGCCTCCTCTTCTTTCATTTTGGTATTATATTATTAATTGTCGAGTGGTTATTTTGATAACTTTAAAGAATATGTTAAATCTCGATAACTTTTGATTTTCCATCTCAAAACATGAGGCTCTTAGGTC
>NW_017732060.1:314232-316367 GCF_001890085.2 Hipposideros armiger
TAGCAGTTACAGAATTGTGGTCCTATTTACTGTGAGGTGTATACTTTTCTGAAGTGTTTAAATATTATGCAGACAGACATAAGACTATGATATACTATAGGCTAGGAAGGTTATATGCCTAGCAAAATACCATGTAGATGATTTTGTTTCCCTTTTCCCTTTGGCTACCAGGAAACTCAGATTTAAATTTGTTGCTCAGATAGTCTAACTCTATCGGATCCATAGCCTGCATTTTCTATTTAACTTTCTCTAGGTGACTATCTAGACTGTTCCCTGACTGTATTTGTATTTATTAGCATATTCTACCTTTTCACATGAATTCTTTAATGCTGCCTGAAATCTTTAGTGAGATGAGGCAAAGTATTAAAATAATACCACTCTTAATCAGTATTAGTCAGTCAGTAAGGAGTGTTAGACTTTCACTAGATGTGAGGAATAGTCACAGAAGTGTTATTAAAGCAATGTGTGGGGACAGACTTGTGTGACAGCGTAAGTAGGTTGTTGAGAAACCATGTATTGAATGAATTTGGATCTTAGCGGTGTTCCCTCTCTTTAAATGGCAGACCTTTTCAGAGAAACACAGACACTGCCCTTCCTCCCAGTATGATTTGGAAATGTCAGACACTGCTAGCCTTTGAGAAAGGCCCCAGAGGGAACTAGTTCATGTTTTAAACTTTCTTCACCTGCAGTCCACGTATGTGTTTAATATTTTTTTCTATCATATTTTTGTTTTTGAAAAATCCTTTTAAAAAAGGTTTCAGGACATTTGTTTGTTGCCATCCTTTTTCAAGTCCCAATGTTCAGTGACTTGGTAAACATGTTTGAATATTTTAGGATCTGTTTTCCTCGTGTTAAAAATGAGAGTATTAATCAAGTTCTGTAGGCTTATTCCTGTGTTTTTAAGCTATCGCAGATATGCAGCTTTCAGATCTTGGCTCCAGCACCATCGAACCCCATGGTAAAGCTCTTTCACATAAATGCACTCGAGTGATACTCTCAAAAATAAGAGGCTTGTCTCCTGAGGATGGCTCCACGTTACGGGCGGAGTATAATCCTTAACATTGTTTTTCTTTGCTTCAAATGGCTGGGGACAGTGAGTCAGGAGTGAGAACTCCCTTTGTTTCATGTCTTTTTCATGGCAGGGGAAGAATGTAGCAGGGCGGAAAATGAAGAAAGACATAAAAGGATCTCAGCTCAAGGAGGTCAGATCCATCAGAGGCTTAGTGTTGCCTTCAAAGATGCCTGGGACAGGTGGCAGTTCAAGAGAGTCATGCAGTGGCCACGGCCGCTGGAGCTGAGATAAGGGCCCTCCTGCAGCAGCCTGCTATCTGGTGCCCACTAGCTTTGATGTAACTTTTGCTAGCAGGACTTTGGGGAGCAGGTGAGTGCCTTCCTCTGCGATGGGCTGCTGTTGTTCAGTCTTTCAAGGCCTCATTATGTGCTCCTTGAGGATTAATCCTCTTTAGGGTTATGTGGCCCGGTTTGGTCCAGAGGCCCCGTCAGACCGTGGATCACCAGCACCGGGACAGCCCCTCGCTTCCTGGTGCCCCTTTCCCCGTTACTGATATTGAGGCAGCAAACCATCAGCGCCCTTCGCGTCCCTTTCTGGTGATGCCTGAATTTTTGGTCAAGACTTAGCACTTGTTTTAAAGTAAGGTTTTAATTCTTCTATTACCAGATTCAGAACGTAGAAATGTTGATTGAACTTGTTTATTTCCAGAAATGGGAAAATAGGCATGGATGGTGACAAACGCTGGCTGGTCTGTCCAGGGACCCCATCAAAGTAGAAGCTGTTAATTGAAGAGCTGATGAATGTGTACTCCACACATTCATATTTAAAATAAATGCCATAATGGGCTTGCCTATTGACTTTCCTTGATATGAATGCTAACATTTTGTTAACATTTGTAATAAACACTGCGAAACAGTAGAGGTATGAAAGTAGATAAGAAGTTTGGAGTAGTACAAGTTTAGTATTTAATTTCCAGATTTATCCTTTTGCTCATTTTGGTTGAAAGGTCTTGTTTGTTGTAGTACAGATATTCCCCATTCAGGCATTTTTCTCCCTGCTGCATGCTTCTAGAAGAGGAAAGATGGGCACTGATGATGTGGAGGCTTGGAGGGAAATTAGATGT
>NW_017732060.1:318132-325753 GCF_001890085.2 Hipposideros armiger
GGAACCCTGAAGTAGGGAAAGAGTTGTGTGATCAAAGTTGGGAGAGGGAAGGAGTGTCACCTGTCCAGTTTCTTCTGACATTCTCTCACTGCCAAACCAAAACCCAGAGTGAGTGCTGGGTGGAAAGTTCGGAGAAGGGAGCCAGTGAACATGGTATCTATTTTTCTGTTGTTTGTTTAAGTCTCTCCCTTATTAACCTATGGCATTCTGAGCTGACGTTTTGTATGTTTTGAACATGTGCCTGTTTAGCACTCAGGTTTGCACGTTGCAATGCAAGAGCATTAACAGACATTCCATAGGAGAAAACGGTAATTGTTGATCCTCCGGTAACGGATTCATGAAACCTCATGAATTCGAAAAGAAAGCTAGTATTTACAAGGTGAAAGCAGATCGAGAGACTGTGCTTGAACTCCAAGTTAAGTAAAAGGCAATAGCCACTGAGCCTATGTGTCCCATTTCAGCTCCTTTCGTACATTCTTTGAAATACTGTTTTGGCCTCTTAATTTAAAGAAATGGAAAAAGCCCAACACTTTATTTCTCTACAAGGCATCAAGGAGAGAGAGTAATAAACAGTACCTTGCTGATGTGTTTTAATAAATACTGGTTTACTGCATGCCACAACAGAGAGCAAGCACATGCAATTACTTGCAAATTTCTCCAGTGTTTGTGCATATAAATCTCTGCCTAAACCTTCCCAGCTGGGAGCTCAGTTAGTCTTTCTGCTGTGGAACAGGGCTTTGTTCTCCTGTTCAGCCCCAGCACGGTCTGGAATAATTCAGAAACGTATTAGGGAGATTGCTGCTCCCAAAAGGCATGAGGAAATAACCTTCGCTCCCAGCCTTAGGGAAATCAGCTCAATCAGAGGTCAGGCAGATTTCTCGATTAAACAAAGAACTAACTGTGCACAAATTGCACCTTAACAATTTGTAAGGGGTCCACCTCAGAAATGTCTTGCAGATGGAAAGCTGATATTTTTTCATCGGGGCAGTGGGGTTGCTACAGTCCAAATGTCACCAGCATTTTCACACTGCTCCGCAATTAGCATCCCCCCAAATTAAATTTAAAGTTGCATTCATAAGCAGCCCTCAGCTTTGGACCCACTACCCTGGGTTGTTGAATGAAGATGGCAACGACTCCCTGTGTCTGTAGAGGGCTCAGGGTGTGTGCACATGTGTGTGAGTGTGTCTGTGTGCTCGTGAGTGTGTGTGGACGACTCAGTTCATCTGGAACACATCCCGGGAGCTTTGGACTGTCAAGTTCAATTTTAGGGAATATCCTATTGGGACCAAAAAGGGGTAAAAAGTTACCGCACTTAATGTTGCGACTTTACGTGCTCCTGGTCAAATTATTCAGAAATCAAAATCAGGTCTTCGTGTCGCAGTGGGATGTTGTGTAGAGCGGGTCGTTTTGGAAAGATTTAGTAGATTTCTGCTGATTGCAAGAGATGCTCGGGCCAATACCCACTCCCTGCCTCTCTCTCCCTCTCCCCGCATGACATTTTTAGAGAGATGTCTGTGTCTTTGGATGGGAAATCTGGGTATATCGGAAGTTGTGTCAGTTCTATTATATATCCATCCTACTTGCAGTCCTTTGTGCTTGAATGCAGTGAAGGGACCCATGTTTAGCGAAAAACTCACAGGCACTCCTAAGCCGTATGCTCTTGGCAAGAACCTCCCTGAACCCTGTCCTTAATTTTGGAAGAGGGCACATGCTAGGTTCGGTCTGGTCCCCTCATCCGGGCCCTGATGAGACACCCCACATCCTTAGCCCAGCTGAATCACCAAGGATGCTAGTTGGCCTGGTTCACCTGGGGCAGAGTTTTGAGTTCTGTTTTTGTGAAAAGAAACCATACAGCTCCACCGAGCCCATGGAAACTTGAGATTCCTCTTGTGGATCTAAAAGCAGTCTGAGAGAAGCACCGCAAGTTTAGACTCTTCCTGATTTAAAAATGGTTTTCCCCAAATATTCTTTTTGGTTTCCTTTTGTTTACATAGAAATGCGGGCATTGGACAGATTCATCAAAAAGGTCTCTTTTTTCCCTAATAAATGTCTGAAAGAAAGACTCCTCCACGGAAGTTGGAAGACCTGGGTTCCAGCCCAAGTCTTGACTTTGCAGGCTGGCTAAGTGAAGTGGCTGCTGGTCCGTCCGTCGTCACAGAGAGAAGCTGATAGCAGCCCCGCGGCCCCATGGCTGTGGGGAGTTGATGTGAGAGGGCAGATCGATGGGAAAGGGGTCACAAGCTGGTTTGGGGCGTTAGTCTTCCTTTCAGAGTTTCAGGACACTTTTGGAATGCTGGTTTTACAGTTTTTATTTCAAAGCGGTGGTCTGTGTGGTGTAGCCCCATGCCTGTCCCACTTACTGTAGGGGCCTTGACACGATGGGACTGTCAGTCCATGCTTACTGTATCAAGTGAGCAGGTGAAACTGGTGGGCACTTAGTTCACTCACTGTGGAACTCTGAAGTACCGGGACCACTGGTGAGCTGAGGGAGTAGCTGCAGGTGAAGGCTCAGGGCTATGTTTTAAGACTGGGTGGAATTAGAAGGCCCATTTTTAGTCATGGCTCTGTCAGTTCCTGGCTCTGTGGCCTTGGATGATTGATTGGTTTCCTTTAAACTTGAGGTTCATTGCCTGGAAATCGGGAGGAAGTGTGCTGCCCCCCAGGTCTGCTGTGTGGAGTCAAGTTAGATGACACATATACAAACCTCTTCACCCATGGGCTCCATGCCTCAACACTACAGGCAGTGGAAGCTATTTTGGAGCTAAATTACACATGAAAAAACTTTTAAAAAAAGTGAAATTTTTTGAATGAATTTCATTAAGAACATTAAACTCTAGAGGGAATGAGAATATTCGCAAACCTGAGGTTGGTGTTTTTTTAAAAAATTTTTTTATTTTTTTAAAATCCCCATATTAAAGCCAGATTCATCTTACCTGTGATGTGTTTGATGTTTGGCAGGACCTTGTGACAGCTCTTGCCTGTATAATGCACTGCTGTGTGGGCCAGACGGGGGCCTGCCATCAGTGGGGCGTCTTGTGACCTGCAGTGCCCTACTGAGGAGACAGCCTGCTCCTCAGGGCACGTCTCCCCTCCATGCCAGCTCAGTGGCATATGGGGTAGGAAACCTCCAACCTGGTTTTCTTTTCAAATGCATTTCATTGTCTACCGGATCCACATTCATCACTTTAAACTCTATTGTAAATTAATAAGTATGGTCTGTGCAATCACACACTTTACCAGAAGTCCTTTCATGTGATTGGCAGCTTCAGTTGGAACCGTCATTTGTTGCATTCACCAGCAAACGCAGGCATCAGACAAGTCAGAACTCTTCTCTGTGAGGAGTCCTGGTCTTTTTAAAGCGAGGATGTTGTCAGCGTCTGGAACACCTTCTCCACAGGCTCTGCTGTCACACACGGTGGCTTCACTGCCCACTGCTCCCCTCAGGCTCGTGTTTTCCTGCTCTTCAAGGCATGCACACTGGAGCAGCCCTGCCTGGCCGTGCTGGGTGTCTTCCCGCTACCTTCCCGGTGCCCGTGAGCTGCCCATAGTGGCTGTCTTCCATGGAGCCTTCCAGTTTACCTGCTTTGCTCGCAATGCTGTGATCAAACCGTACACTGTGCTCAACCCCGAAACTTGGCCACCTTCCTCCTGGACTAAAGAGTGAGCTGACGAAAGGGCGGAGCTGGGGCAACCGGCCCCACTGTGCTCAGTCTCACACATACTTAGATGCTCTAGAGCTCTGTTTCTTCTTGCTGGGTCTCCTGCACCTCACAATGACTATTCCAGACATTTTCTGCTCCTCCCATATAGCCCTTAGAAAAACAAAGTTTTTTTAAAGTTACCACTTCCATCCTATCCCTAGTGTTCAGTTCATGCTTGCCGTATTGCATCTGTCTTTGGGCTTTCTATCTCCAGTCTGTCCTTATGTTGCTGCCTCATTGATGTTCTCTAAATGCCCCGTGGAGCATGTTACTCTCCTGCTTCACAGCCGTGCTCTCCACTGACAGCATCATCCAGACCCCTTGATCTGGTCTGTGACTGCTTGCCACTCTGACCTGTGAAAACCCTCTGCCTTAATCAGACTGTTCAGCATGTAAGTCTGCCCTCCCCACATCGGCATGCCCTCTGATCCTCAGGACGCTTATGAATGCTCTGCCCTGGTTGGGCCACAGCCCAGTCTTTCCTCCTCCCAGAGCCTTTCCTACAAAGCTGAATGAGGAGAATAGTTGATGGACCATGCACCTCCTTACTTATTATTTATTTCCACCAACTGAGGTAAGCCTTCTGTAATCTTTCATAGTCCTTTTCCATGCAGCTGGCAGGCTGGCGCCATCTTTCCTGTGTTGAGCCCTGACTCCCCGTCACCCTGCCCAGCATGCTGGGGGCCAAATATGAATCTGATTGGCCTGGAGAGCTCTGCTGCTCCACCTTGCTGGCTCACCCAACTCCATACTGTAGGAGGCTTTATCAGAGGCTGAACCTTACGGGAGCCAGCAACGGGCAGCAGGTGGCAGCAGGCCTTGGGGTGTCCTGGCTTCCTGTGTAGCTACTCCAAGCCCGGTGCTGGTGGCAGCTATCCTCGATTCACAGCATGGCCTCTCCCACATGTCTCCAGGTCCAACACAGATAGTGAACAACCATGGATCACATTGTAGCACCTACCAGGTAGTCCCAGGCTGGTCACAGGCAGTGAGTGACCAGGGCCTGCATCGGAGCCCCTCC
Organism: Hipposideros armiger; assembly: GCF_001890085.2. NCBI lineage: Eukaryota > Metazoa > Chordata > Mammalia > Chiroptera > Hipposideridae > Hipposideros > Hipposideros armiger. Next base: position 322,855 of record NW_017732060.1, read on the forward strand.
CAGGAGGCCCCAGACCAACATGCTTGCAGGTTGGCTTCAGACCACAGCAGAACACTATCCAGTTAGCCCCACAAGTGGCACAATCAAAGGGTGGTCTCAACTGGCACCAGAGCCCACTGGGGTGAATCCTACTCAGTGGGGTAAGCCTCCCTTACAGCAGCCTGTAAGCTGTGGACATGGCCAAACCTCACAACCAGTCAGCCTGAGGGTCAGTTCCATCCACTGACATGCCAACAGCAATCAAGGCTCAATTATAACATGAGGGCACACACAGCTCACACAAGGGACATTCCTGGAGCACCCAGCTCAGGTGACCAGGGAGACTGTTTCACTGGGCCCCACAGGACACCTACTACATAAGTCCACCTGGCAAGACTTGGAGACATAGCAGATCTACCTAATACATAGAAATAAACAGGCAGCCAAAATGAAGAAACAAAGAAACATGTCCCAAATGAAAGAACAGGAGAAAACTCCAGAAAAAGAACTAAACAAAATGGAGACAAGCAACTTACCAGAGATCCAGTTCAAAACAATGGTTATAAGGATGCTCAAGGAACTTAGTGAGAACTTCAACAAAGAGACAGCAAGCATGAAAAAGAAGCAGTCAAAAGGGAAGAATACAATAACTGAAATGAAAAATGTACTAAAGGGAATCACCAGCAGACTAGATGAAGCAGAGGATCGAATCAGCAATTTGGAAGATGAGGTAGCAGAAAACACCCAATCAGAACAGCAAAAGGAAAAAAAGAATTCAAAACAATTAGGAGAGTTTAAGAGACCTCTGGGACAACATGAAGATTAACAACATTCACATCATAGGGGTACCAGAAGGAGAAGAGAGAAAGCAAGGAATTGAGGACCTACTTGAAGAAATAATGACATAAAACTTCTCTAACCTGGCAAAGGAAATAGACATATAAGCCCAGGAAGCACAGAGAGTCCCAAACAAGATGAACCCAAACAGGCCCACACCAAAACACATTAGAATTAAAATGGCAAAGGTTAAAGACAGAAAGAGAATCCTAAAAGCAGCAAAAGAAAGAAAACTAGTAACTTATAAGGGAGCTCCCATAAGATTTTCAGCTGATTTCTCAACAGAAACTTTGCAGGCCAGAAGGGATTGGCACAAAATGATCAACGTGATGAAAAGCAAGGACCTACAATCAAAATTACTCCACCCAGCAAAGCTATCATTTAGAAACCAAGGACAGATAAGGAGTTTCCCAGACAAAAAGCTAAAGGTGTTCATCACCATCAAACCAGTATTACAAGGAATGTTAGAGGGATTTCTTTAAGGTGAAAAGTGTGTGTGTGTGTGTGTGTGTGTGTGTGTGTGTGTGTGTAATGAATAGTAAAATGGCAATAGTTACATATCTATCAACAATTACTTTCAATGTAAATGGATTAAATGCTTTGATAAAAAACATAGGGTGGCTGAATGGATAAGAAAACAAAACCCTTACATATGCTGCCTATAAAAGATCAACTTCAGATTGAAAGACACACACAGACTAAAAGTGAAGGGATGGAAAAAGTTATTTCATGAAAATGGGGGGAAAAAAAGCCGGGGTAACAATATTTATATCAGACCAAATAAACTTTAAAACAAATGCTATACCAAATGACAAAGGAGGACCCGATAATCTCAGTTCTGGGTATTAATCTGAAGAAACTCAAGGTACTTCTTCCAGGGGATGTGTGCATCCATATGTTCATTGCAGCACTGTTTACAATGGCCAAGATTTGGAGGCAACCTGGGTGTCCATTGATGGATGAACAGATAAGGAGGATGTGGTACATACTGAAGGTGCCAAAAAATATATATACACATTTTATTTAAGAAAGAAAAAAACTATTAAAATTGTAATACTCAATATATACCGATAACAAAAAAAGATGACTCCAAGTCATGTTTGACTTGTGCAATTACAAAAGGTTCTCAAAGTGGTTACCATCAGCATCCAGACACTTCTGATTACAGCGAAGTAATGCTTGAGCAACGTTGACCAAAGTGTCCACTTGTATACATTTATTTGCTACCCACAGTATATATAGTGGAATATTGCTCAGCCAGGGAAGGGAATGGGTTCTTGCCATCTGTGGCGGTATGGCTGGACCTAGAGGGTGTTGTGCTGAGTGAAATATGTCAGATAGAGAAAGACAGATGCAGTGTGATTTCACTTATTTGTGGAACCTGAAGAAAATAAACAAACAAAACAGAAACTCAGAGATACAAAGAATATTTTGATGGTTGTCCGATGGTTAGGGAGTGAGGGTGTAGGTGAAAAAGGGGAAGGGATTAAGAAGTACAAATTGGTTGTTATAAAGTAGTCATGGGGAAGTAGGGTATAGTGCAAGGAATATAGTCAATAATATTGTAATAACTACGTGTGGTGTCAGATGGTACTAGATTTATCAGGGTGATAGATAGGTGGTTTGAGGGCAGGGTGAAAAAGGTGAAGGGATTAAGTAATATAAATTGGTAGTTACAAAATAATCATGGGGATGTGAAGTAAAGCATAGGGAATATAGTCAATAGTATGGTAATAACTATGTATAGTGCCAGGTAAGTACTAGGCTAGTCAGGGAGATCACTTCTTAAATTATACAAATGTCTAACTATGCTGTACACCTGAAATTAAAATAATATTGAATGCCAACTGTAATTGAAAAAGTGGGGGAAACGTGAAGGTGAATAGGAGGTTCAAATTTCCAAGTATAAAACAAGCCATGGGAATGTAGTGTACAGCATGGGGAATAGTCAATAATATTGTAATAGTGTGGTAGGTACAGTGTCAGATGGTTGCTGGACTTATCATGGTGATCACTTCTTTAGGTATATAAATGTTGAATAACTATGATGTACACCTGAAACTAATATAATATTGTATGTTAG
>NW_017732060.1:328432-369629 GCF_001890085.2 Hipposideros armiger
TCCAGGTCGAGCTGCTGTTCACCATTTTAGTTGTAGAGGGCAGTGTCACTGGCCCTCATGTGGGGTCTGAACCAGGGCCCTGCTACTTAGAGCTGGCGTCCCAAGCCAGCTCTTAACAAACGCGCCACTCTGCTGGCCCAAGTTAAATTTCTTTTTCAAGTGGAAAAGCTTTTCGTAGTTACTGCTGTTAATTGTGCTAACTTTCAAACACTTTCTCTTTACAAAGATGCCATCTAGGTCCAGGATATGGGATTTGCATCTTTATTACAAGGCATCTCTTCATCCTATTTGTTGATTCCTCATTGTTCTGAAACCTCTTACCAGCAGCGTTATCTCAGTCCCCTGGGTGACACAGGTCCCTCTGGGTGACACGAGTCCCTCTGGGTGAAGTCCACGTCCACTCTGCTGTGTTTTGTTCATTATTTTCACTGTCAGCTCAGAAAGCTCAACTGGAAAACTCCAGGGCCCGTTGGGTTTTCTGTCGTCATCTCAGCTCCTGATTTTGTGGCTTAACTACAGTACATTATGCTGTTACTCATACCAGCCTCTAGTCCACTTTGTTCTTCTGGCTTTCTGGTGCCTAGCAGCCCAAACATCAGCTGTGTCTTATTACAGTCCCTGGGGTTTGTGTGCCCTTTACATTTCCTGAGGTTCCAGACTTCCAGACTTTTCGAGGCATGGGACTGCCTGTCCACGGAAGCAGGGCTGTTGCTCATCGGCTCTCAGCTGCTCTGCAGTTTCTGTGACGAGCCACAGATGTGCTCATGGACTCATCGGTTACTTTGCTTTTGTGGGAGGGGTGGGATTAACACAAGGTGCTTTTATTTAGCTTGGAAGAGAAAAGATTTGGGGGCCATGATCAGGTGTCTTCAAATACTTAGAGAGCCATTACAAGGAAAAGCCACCGCACCAAATGTGGGTGGTTTCAGAGTGCTGAGCTGGGACTGACTGATGGGTGAAAGCTGGAGGGAGGCAGCCTGGCCAGCAGAGAGGGGCAGAGTTCTTACACACAGAGCAGTGCGTAGGTAGCGAATGGCTTCTGCAGACACAGGGGTGGGTGGCGGGCACTGGCTGAGGGAATCTTGCCGTGATTGCAGTAGATACATAGATAACTCTCAAGGTACCTCCCAGCTCTGAAATCCCATGGTTTTATTACACTAGGTAAGTTAGTCACTTTAGGACAGTTTTCTCTTTTCTCCTTGAACAGGGATTATCGATTTTTTTTGGTGATTAAAATTTAAAAAGAAGTCTTATCATGGACCAATTCTTATCCTCTTGCTTTGAAATGGTCATATTTTTAGTCAAGTTGTGTTTAGACACTGCAGAGGGAGGCAGGGCCCCTGAGTATAGCTGTGCAGGCGGTTCACTGCACAAAGGACTCAGCTACGAGCAGGCACTCCGCTTACCAAGCTAGGCATCTACCCAGAGGAAGGGGCCATCTTTCTAATTTGCAAAAAGACAGCATCAGCTCACCAAGCTGAGTGCCAGGGGGGCTGGGCCTTCCCCCAGGAGGCCTGGTTTTCTAATACGTGTGCAGGTACTGCTCCTACAGCTNCAGCATCAGCTCACCAAGCTGAGTGCCAGGGGGGCTGGGCCTTCCCCCAGGAGGCCTGGTTTTCTAATACGTGTGCAGGTACTGCTCCTACAGCTAGAGGGACACTAGAGGGACATATGACATTTCATTCTTAGTTTACCAGTAGCAGCAAAGTTAAGCCCAGACACACCTGTGATTTTATTAATGGGCTGTCCTAAGCATAGTGCTGACCATTGCATCAGTAGTGAGAAGTTCCATGAAGCATCCAGATGATTTTGTCAGTCCAAGCGTTCTGGTTCTTGGCAGCATCTGGAGGATTTGCCGCATTTTTCAATTTTAATCTGGTTCTTTGGTGTTGTGTGGACATAGCCCTGTGCATTCTACTTCTGAGCCCAGGAATTATTATTTTTTTTTAAAAGATTTTATTGGGGAATTGGGGAAGAGGAACAGACAAGTTGCTGTCCTTTTGTTCTTCAGTCTAGTTGTGGAGGACGTCGCTTCACTGGTCCATGTTGGTATTATCATTGCGCTCTTCCTGGGTGAGGCAGATTGGTCGCTGGTCACTGGACGGCTGCTCACGGCCGCATTTGGCAGCTCACGCCAGTTGCTGCCCACTCACAGTAGCTTATGGCAGCCCACTGCAGCTCCATTGCAGCCTACGCCGTCGCCGGCGACTCATGGCAGCCCAGCTCCAGGTCGAGCCGTTGTTCACCATCTTAGCTGGAGAGGGCGCAGCATCACTGGCCCATGTGGGATCTGAACCGGGGCCCTGCTGCTCAGAGCTGGCGTCCCAAGCCAACTCTTAACCAACGCGCCACTTGGCCGACCCCAGGAATTACTTTTGACTCTTCTGTTCATCGTCAGCCTGTAGGGACAATAAAATTGGCTGAAACACTGCCGAGGATTTATGAATGTCAGGCATGTGAAACTTTCTTGGACTCTCAGACTGTCTCTAACCTAAGTTGTGAGTGTGCGTGTGGTGAGGAAGAACATTCCAGAATTCAATGACTGTAGGCAAGATTGGTTATTTAAAAAAAAATAACAGCAACCTGCAAAATGAAAACAAAACACCCCCGGGTTGCTATACAGAGGAGCAGTTCTTTGACCAGCCGTCCAGAGGTGCCAGGCGTCCCCAGAGGCCAGTTCCTTAAGCATTTTTGCACCCTCAGCACTTGTTACTGTTCCTCCCTCCTCTGGAATGTGCAGGAAGTGAATGTTTCACACCCACCCATTCACAAAACCTCCAGAAGAGAGCTACCTTTCCTCCTCTGTTCCCCTCTGCCAGCTCCTGCTCTGTTCCTGACTCCTCTGTTTCTGTGCCCCCGTCCCCTACCCTCAGTGCCATCCTCAGGCTATAAGGAGTGGGAAGTTGAGGACTTTGTTTTGTCTGCTGCCTCAGCCCTGTGACTATGTGACTATAGCTGCATGACCTATTTCTTAGGCCACACACACGCAGTGTCCTGACTGCAATACTCTGTTCATGCGTGAGCTCACTCATGACTTGGTGCTGTCGCTTTTCAGTTATCCTGATGCTTCTGTGTTTCATTACTGTTTCTTTTTTTTTTATTGGGGAATTGGGGGGATGGGAACAGTGCTGGGGAATTGGGGGAAGGGGAACAGGCAAGTTGCTGTCGTTTTGTTCTTCAGTATAGTTGTGGAGGACGTTGCTTCACTGGCCCAAGTTGGCACCATCATTGTGCTCTCCCCGGGTGAAGCAGATCAGTCGCCGGCTTCTGGACAGCCGCTCACTGCAGCTGCTGGCCGCTCACGCTGGCTGCTGGCTACATACGGTAGCCCATGGCAACCCACTGTCACAGGGTCTGCAGCCTACGCAGTCATCGGTGACCCACGGCAGCCCAGCTCCAGGTCGAGCTGTTGTTCAGCATCTTAGCTGTAGAGGGCAGTGTCATTGGCCCTCATATGTGGGATCCGAACCAGGCCCTCTGGCGTCCCAAGCCAGTTCTTAACCATCGCTCCACTTGGCCGGCCCTCATTACTGTTTCTTAACTACTAAAAATCAGTACTTCCGAGAATTTTGGCGATATAGGTAAAAAAAAAAAATACTGTGGGAGAGACCAACATAGGGATGCCAGATCCTTACTTGTCCAAATAAGGATATGAGGGCTAGCGTGATTTGGGAAGTTGGAAACGTAAAACAATAACAAAAACATCACCTGTTGTTGCCATCAGTTCTAAATAAACAGGCAACTTTTACTCCAGAAGTTCAGAAGAGCACATTATTGAGCAGAAAATACTCTTTTAAAAAGAGTAACTTTAGCTATGTGGAACATTCACCCCTTTTATTCTAATTATTCTCATTTAGCTTCTGTTCATCCAACATAAATTTAGATTTCCCACCAGTATTTGGAGGCAACTGCTGCAAAGGATTCTAAAAGAATGAGCTCTTCCTTTCAGCAGCAAAACCAACATACAGCCACCAGGGCGGCCCACCTTTCCTAGGCAGGAAGGCACGCAATGGATGCCTTGGCCGGGGTCTGTCCCTGCTCACGTGGCCATGAGAGCAGAAGCACTGGAGTCCTGTGGTTTCCCAGGCCTGAGCTAACCTGAACCCTGACCACTACCCCCCAGCCCTAGAACCTGCCATGACTGAGGGTCCTATTGCTGCTGCGGTGTCCGTGGCAGCAGCTCAGGGGACACTGAGAGATTTAGGGACACTGTGCATCAGGGATTTTGGCCAGAGCAGGTCACGGTGGTGGTGGGTCCTGAGGCCTTAAGGGCAAACAGCCCTGTTTGGAAGGTCAACCCACATGCCCACCCTCTGGGTTGTTCTCTCTCAGAGAAGGTGCAGATAGCATTTACTGTTAGCAGTGTGGACGCTGCAGGCCATAAGAAGAGGGTGCCTGCTCCTGGACTGTGGCACACACCAGAGCTGCCAGGAAACGGGGGCCAGAAAAGCATAGGCTTCCCGCCTGCTTGTTCAGCCCCTTCCGCCCCAGCCTCATTTGGCTGTTAAACAATTTAGCCTGTTTGGCTGGAAACCAAACGTAAAAAGGCTAAGAGAAACCTTGAGGGACCAAAAGGAGGGCTCAAGGTTTAGGTATGAACTGAGAAATTTGATTTCCTGGTGGGGTGTCTGGGCCCTGTGTATGAATGAGCTGATGATGCCCTTTGGGCATCAACTCATACCTTGCTCATTAAAGTGGCTCTAATGTGCCCGTGGCCAGGAAGGTGCTCAGATGTGATGAGGCAGAGCTTACTCTTGGTTTGAGAAAAATTCATTTCCAGTCAGCAGATGTGTATTGAGAGCTGGCCACTGCCCGCCGGCGCTGGGCTGGGCTGGGCTGGGCTGGCTAGGCCTGTGTGGAAGGACTCCAGGTCGCAAATTCTGCTGTTTGCGTGAAGAGGAATGAAGGAATGCCGCTGTTTCATTCAGACATACATTTCCTGAAAAGATTTTCTATCATCTGTATGAACTTAAGTACAAATTACCTTCTTTTTAATCTTCCCCTATTTTCATTTTCCTTCCCCATTGCCTCCTCACCCCCACCAATTTTCTTCCTATGCCTTTCTGCTACTCACTTTTCTCTTTTTTTTGCTAATACTTTGTTTTCCCCCTGTGGAGTTTTGTTTTCATATAGTATACTTTTTATATCTATTTGAAACCAAATTTGTGCTTCTCAGAACCAAGATTCTTTCTGAAAAATAATTTGGGGGATAAAGTTGTAATCCAGTTCCATATGTAGATGTAAAATATGGAGCAGAAAAAGAAACAACCATTTTGAAGCTGATTGTCAGTCTGCATAAAGGCCAATGCAGGTTGGCCTCCTGAATTTGCCCATCTGAATTCAGGGTGTGTAAGTGGCAGAAACATGCCAGATTAGGAGTTCAAAACACAAAATTTCAGGCATTTTCTTATAAGCGCACTAATCCAATTCACGAGGACTCCACTCTCCTAACCAAATTATGTCTCAAAGACTTTATCTTCTAATACCATCACATTGGGATTCACAACATATGAATTGGGGGTGGAGCACATTCAGTCCATAAAACTGGCAATATCTTAAAACTTTAGCCCCCTGAATCCATTCATCTGTGAACATAAGGAATCCAGGAATTTTAACCTTAGAAATAGGTGTTTATTAAATGATGGTTTCATAATCTCACACCATTACACATGGTAATCTCAGGGGTGGTTTGTTAATTCAGTAAATATTTGGCAATGCCTAATATTATATATGCTAGATTTCCTACTGGGTTTATGGGACTCACAGGTCAATAAGACATTATTTTCCTGCTCTGTCGTTTTACCCATTGCAAAAATGGAAAGTAGGAAGTGCTAGAACTGATGCGTGAATAAAATGGGACAGTGGGGATGTCAGGGCAAGCTTCATAGAACAAGGGGACATTTTAGTTGGGTATTAAAGGATGTTGGGCACTGAGTATCTGTAGGTCAAGATTTATGTGATACATTATTGCCTTTTCTAATATCAGTCTTTGGTTTAGGTATAAAATTGACTGTCAAAGAAGTTAAGTACAAGATTTCAGTGAGTATGATAGGATCTCAGCTAGTGGCCTATCAGGCGGCATTTTACTACATAATACTTTTATCCTCTTCAAGTGGAGGAAATAAGCACCTTCATACACATGGCACCCCAGGTCCTCCCAGGTATTATGGTGGAAGAAAAGAATACACGGTAAATACCAACAATTCAGTCAGCCGCTCTCCTGATACAGCATTGTAGGGTAAGCATGTTGGTCATCATTGTGGCATCGTTACTATTATGTGATTATTAACTTTGCTATTATTTATGATGAATGGTAATGCGTTATCAAATTGTGGTGCTTTTTTTTCTACTTTTTACTTTCTTGTGAATCTTTTCATGGGTCATTTTATCTCTGAAGAGGCAGATTTAGGGTCTCAACCCAGCTCTTGCGTAACCTTGGACAAGTTATTTAACCTCTTTGAGGCTCAGTGTCTGAAGGTAGAAAATGAGGATTCAAATATTCACTTCATTGGAATTTTAAAGGATCCGGACGGACAGTGTATGTAGAGCAGTTAGCACAGGGCTTGGCCAAAGCGTAGCCGCTGAGAAAGTGGAATCCCAGGGAAGTTCTCCAGTTATCTGGGTCATTACTGAGCTACTATCAGAACTTGGAGCAAAGTCACAGCTTTTGGCTCCCAGCCCTCCTTCCTTTCTGATAGGGTACATTGGATCTTTGAATCATTTCACTAGATGTATTGGAGATTAGGTAAATGTAGCTATTTATGGCATTGTGTGGTTTTACAGATATGTCCACACATTTTTTTATTCTCCTGCCTGCCTCAAAAAGTGGGGTTTATTAGCTTGTCTTCCCTTAAGTAGGGGCTGGACTTAATGACAGTTCTAGCGAATAAAGCATTGCAGAAGTGATAGGTCTCACTTCCAAAATTAGGTTTTGAAAGGGTGGCAGCCTCCACCATGGTGGCTTTCTTGCTGTTTCTTGGATCCCTCACACTGGGGGAAGACCGCTGCCCTATGTTAAGGTCACTCGGGCAGCCTGTGACTTGCCAGCAACTCTGAAAGGTTGCACAGCCTCCGGAGTCAGGCCTTCAGATGGTCATCGTCCTGGCTGACAGTGTGACTGCAACCTCATGAGAACCCTGAGCCTGAACCACCCAGCTAAGCTGCTCCCATGTTCCTGATGCAGAGAAATCGTGAGACAATAAGTGTGTTGTGTTAAGCTGGTAAACGTGAGGCAAATTGTCATGCAGCAGTGGATAGCTAACACAGGGTCTAATCTGCAGAATGGAGTTGGAAGCCTTTTGATCTTTGAATCTGATGTATGTTGTCATATGCCTCAGTTGAGCCTCCCTGCACTGGTATGGTTGTTCGCTGAGACAGCACCCTGGGTACCTGTATTCAGGTGGTTTTTAGGACCAAGTTTTCAAAAGACCCTGCTCAACTTTGGGGCAAGCCAGGCAGGACTGCTCTGTACCTACAGTTAAAATTTCCATTTTCAAACCTTTGATAATTCACTTCCTAAGCAGAAACATTTAGAATCGTAAACAACCTAACCCTAGGCCTAGGAAGAGAAGTTGGGGTGGCCTGCCTCAGACCCTGCCTGCAGCAGGGGAGGTGTTATCCGGATGGGGCTCGGAAGTGACTTGCCCCGCCTGCTGCCCTGGTGGGTGGCTACCTGTATGCTTTCCTTCTTGTGTCAGTCAGGGTCATTTGATGACAAGCCATGAAAACTGGTTCCAGTTCTAGCATCAGCAGGAGTTGCTGGGATGACATTAGGAGCTCGAAACTCTCCAAAAGTCCAAAGAAGCAGGTTTCTGCAGAGGCTGGAAGTGGTAGGAGCGGCTCTCAAGAGGGATAGTGTCTTCTGGATAAATGAACTCCAGCCAGTTCTCCTTTTTCCCAAGACTCAGTTTCCCAGGAGAGACCTCAGCTGTTCGAGCCAGGTGCCCTGCTGTCCCAGAAGGAGGAGGGAGGGGGCTCATGGCTTTTGGAATTACCTTCTTACAAAGCCTCAATACAGTAGAAAAGGCGTAATTCCCCAGGAAGTCAGAGTTCTTTGGGGAGAAGGAATGGATGCTTTACAGCCAAAACAATGGCAGAGGCTGACTGCACATGCTTTTCTCTTCTCAGGTGTAAATATTCACCACCGCTGCTGCCCAACAGGAGAATAGCACGCGGACTTCTCCAAATGTTATTGCTGCACTATAGTCCTATAACAAGATTGCAGCATTTCCTAGGGCTCCCAGAACAAAGTACCCCCTGCTTGAAACAACAGCAGTTTATTCTTTCACAGTTCTGGAAGCTTGAGTCTGGAATCAAGGTGTGCTCCCTCTGGAACCTTCAGGGAGGATCCTCCTTGCCTCGTCCAGCTTCCGGTGACTGCCGGTGTTCCTGGGCTGTGGCAGCCTCTCTCCAGTCTCTGTCTTCCCATGGCCTTGTTCCTGTGCGTGTCTGTATCCTAAGCTCCTCTCCTTAGAAGGACGCTAGTCATATGGATTGAGGGAGCACCCTAATGACCTCATCAAACCTGATTACTTTCGTAGACCGTGTCCACATAAGATCACATTTACACAGACCAGGGACTAGAGCTCAACATACCTTTTTGGGAGACACAGTTCAACCCACACCACCAGGTGACTCATTCCGTGCTCATTGCACAGCACAGAAGGGGCGCGTGCTGCTGGCTTTTCCCAACCATCAAGGGCCTTTATTTATGCTTGGGCTGCACTGGACAATGCCCATCGCATGGCTCTTCGCTTTGTGAGAACACACTGGGGTCCCCTGGTTTTGCTTGACATGGTGCTCTCACTTGCCCTGAGAAGGCTGCCTGTGCTGAGGCTGCATGGACAGCATGGGAGGATGACACAGGCTCTAAATACATACTCGAACAAGAAGTTCTTCATTACCGAGACATGTTGATGCCGGTTACAAGGGCAGAAAGTGGATTAGCACTAAAGGGGATAGTGTGCTTGTGGAGAGGAAGTATTCTGGCATGAGCACGCTTTTCACAGATGATTCTAGAACGTCAGATTCTGTTTTGAAAATGCATTTTGTTTTAAATTTAAAAATTTTGTGTTTATTGTAGAAAAATGTGAAGTTACAGGGGAAAACAAACCTAGTAAATGACATTGTTACGGCTATCTTAAAAAACTAGTCAGTATGCTCTGTTTTCTATATTGATTGATTAAGTCATTGATTGGTTGTTAGATTGATTTTCTGTTGTAAAACAACATGGGAGATGGCATTGAATTCAAAGGAAGTAATCATTCAAAGTTAGCATCACGTTGCAAAGGAAACCTTGGCCTGCATTTCTATTTCCTACTCCTCATTTTTGGCACTTAGCTCATCAAACATGAACTTACTATTGATACAGCATCTGGCTTCTCAAACAATGGCCCATGATGTGAGTTCCCTGTGAGGGTGAGATGGAGGTGGTGAAGGCTGAGTCTGGGGCAGAGCATTCCCGGCCTCCTCAGGTACTGCTGCTGACATCACCACGGTCTTCTGGGCAGAAGGGTGGGAGCCCTCCATCCCTGAGGAGGGGCTGCAGCACGTCTTTTTGTGCATGTCCCACTATAGGGTCCTGGAACCATCCACAGATGTCATCCCTCTATCCACCCAACCTTAGGTGTTCCAGCCTCAAAACACGTGACGAGAGTGAGTGGGAACTGGGCTGACGTTTGCGACCCATGCTCTTTGGAGCCAGGCAGAATAAAGGAATCGTGTGCTGTCCTCATCTTGGGCATGGTATTAACTAACTTTGGTTTCTGTTGCGGTCACTGAGCAGTCAGAACCATTAGGGAATTAGACATTTAACATTTTTGAGTAAAAAGCTCTGTTAGAAACAGGGCTTTATCATAGTTCCAAATGATAGGAAGGAAGCTACCCCAGATTGACGTAGCACTTCCCAGTGTTTGCAACACTTTTATACACATGATCTTGTTTTTTATCTGGATTCCTGAAATGAGCTGTGGGTGGGTGCATCAGGGCTTATACCTAAGAAAGTGGGTGTTCTAAGAATAGAGTGATTGGTGCAGGTTGTGGGGGGCTTCCTCAGGGCTCTTGCTGCACACTGCAGTTATGTGCCGTGAAGTGGAAATGGACTAACTCCCCAGCTGCGAAGGGGAGGAAACTGGGACTCAGAAATCTCAAGAGGGCGGGTTCCATTCCGTAAGTGGCTCAAATGTCCTAAAACCTAGAGCTTCTTTTTCCATTAGTATGGATCTCTCTTTGATACATTGCACAGAGACAGAGAGAAGGGGGCAATGAATTTTTTTTTTTGTCTACACATGTGGATTGTTGAGCCAGTTTCTGAAGGACGTTTAGCATACTTTTCCATTTCTCTGTGGACAGCCCCAGGATGCAGTGCGAAGCACATACGCCCTAGAGCCCGGCATTCTGGGTTTCCATCCTTATGCAGGAGCTGTGAGACTTTGGGTCTATTGCTTACTCTCTCTGAGCACAAATCTCCTTATTTCTGAAGAGAAGATAATACCCCATGCCTTCTGGGAATGTTGTGAGAATTGAATAAGGGCTAGGCACTCAGTAGGCACTCAGATAATTTTCCTTCCCGTGGATGTCCAGCATAGAACATACCGTGCATCTGTTCTGCCGGGTTCCACCAGTGGTGTCCTAGGTGGGCATGGCAGGAGCAGAACTGAGACCTTTACTCAAAGGATGTCATGGAAAGGAACCATAAACACAAGTTCGGTGCAATCGTGTCATCACTTTAGCATGGAGAAAAATGACGTAATTTTCTAAAACATTTCTTTCTAATCTGCCTGTAGGCCGAAGGCTTGGGAGGGATGTTTTGTTAAAATGTAGATCAGTAATATCTCAGAATGGAGATGCTGGCCATTTCCTTGGACACGGAAGCCTTGGCGGGTAGACCTGTGCTCCTGGCTGTGGATGGCAAGGAGGGCTGCCTGTGCCCAGGGGAGGGAGAGCTCTGGGCCTCCCCTGCCTCTCCCTCCAGCAGCACCTCCTGCTTACGGAGCCCGGGCCAGGGCTGTGGGGCTAGAGCGTCTGGGTCCTCTGCCTGCTGCTTTGTGCCTGATTTTCCACCCCGTGCCTCCCTACCTTCCAGGGGGAGTAACCGACTCTAATAGGGTGGCTGTGACAGATGCTGTGGGAATTCTGAGTTTGGGATAATGAGCTGTCATATGTCATTTCGCTTAAACATAATAATACAAATATTTTGATCAAACATTTTCTCCAGCTGTTGAGTGAAAGCAGTAAAAGCAGCAGGGAGAGGCCACAAATTCACTGCTCTTTACTCCCTAAAAGCTGCTGCCTGTTAACTCCTTCTGTCTCTGCTGTCTGTCTCCCTTCCTGCTCTTTCTCCTGGGCCCTCTGATTTCCCATAGCATGTCCAAGGCCATAAATAAAGAATCTGAATTCAGAGCCGTGAAGGGGGTGAAACTGACCACAGCTTTTATTAAACCTCCCTTCTGTTGGCCCTAGAGCAGCTGCTGCCACCTTGTAAAACTGCCCAGTCTGACCACAGCGGCCACCCCCCCACCGCCCCAGTTCCCCTTGGGCCTCTGGCCCTCTCCTTGGGTACAGTCCTGAGCCTGATGATTCTGGGCTCACTTTAACTTTTGGGGGCACCTGGTGCTAGGTCCTTCCACTTGTGTGGCTCTCCATTGTGGGTTTCTCCTTTCTGTTTGCTCTGCGCGGCTCTGACCTGGCTCCTGGAATCGCTCCCTTTCTGTCTAGGTGGAGACGGAGGGGGCCCCACAGCGAGCGTGTCCCGACCGAAAGGAGGTACACTCCTGGGTCAGGGATCTGGGGGGATCTGGAGCATTAGCTCCCGGCTGACTTCAGCGGTTGTTCGCCAGCGGGAAGGAAGGAGGAACGGGACCATTCTGAGTACGTCCTTCAAGCTGAAACTGCTAGGGGTGGGGACAGATCAGGTCTTTTCCTTAATTAACACTCGTTAAGTCACCCCTTTCTTTTCTGTCCCATCCCCCTGATTTCAGGGAAAGAATGGGCTAACCTGCTTCCTGTTCTGGGTTCTGGGCAACCGGAGCCATCCGTGTTCTCCCCTGACTCTGTCTGCCAGCTCCTGCTGTGACTGGTGCCATCCCCTCACCTTAAAACGTGCTCAGAGGCCTCATATCCATAAATAAAGTGAAAACACGCACACACTTCCTTCCTGACCTCCTGTCTTCTCTGGCTGCCGCCTGCCTTCTCCCCTATTTTTTTTCTCTGCAGCCAAACTTCTGAGGGTGGGACGTGTCTTTGTCTTCACCTCCCCAGGACCCCCTCACCGGCCACTGCAGTGCACGTTCCCTGAGGCTGCCCGGGGTGGGGGAGGGGGGCACCTGCAGCCGCTGCTGTTAGCCTGGAGCCGCCTTCCCCCACCATCCCCTGCTGGTTCCCTGGGTCTCTGCTATTTCCTCCTCACAGTTTTGCTTTGTCCTCTCGCCCTTAACTGTTGGCCTCCCTCCAGGTGTCCCCTTGTCATTTGTACCCTCCCCCTGGCTGATTTCAGTCACTCTGATGGCATCCTCAACTGCCCTGTGATTCCATCTCCAGGGCCAGACTTGGCTCTGGAATTCCAAATCCGGACCTACCAGGAGCCTGGAAGCTGTGGTCTCCGCCCCCAGCCACCCCAGAGCGAACCGTCCTCTGCTTGCTGCTTTGCCCTGGGCCCCTGCCTGCCTGTTTTCCCTCTGAGTTCCCACCACTACTGTGGGGCTAACACAGTGCCCCTATCAGGGGAGGCCTGCCAGTCGGCCTAACCTTTCTTTCTCTTCTCACCCACATCCTTTCATCCTCCGTTCAGTCTGCCTTTCACCCATTCGTTTCCATTCCCATTGCCCTGCCTTCATTTTTTGAACCTTTACAGCTCTTCCTCCCCACTTAATTTCATCCCTCTCCAACCCAGTCTCTCCATTACCACAAAATAATATTTCCAGAATGCGCGCTGATCATTTCAGCCTCTCATGTACAATCCTCCCAGCCTTTCTGCTGCTTGGCTCTAGCAGTACTTCCAATGCAGTGCCCTGGACCAGCAGCACCAGTTCACCCGGAACTTGTTAGCAATGCAAATTAGTGCCCCCACCTCCCGCCTGCTGAGCTGGAGTGTGAGGGCCGGGCCCAGCGTTCCGCGAGCCCTCCCGGTGATGGGCACTGTGAGGGTTGAGGACCCATGCACTGAGGCGGTCCTGGGTCCTGAGGCATCGTCACCAGACACAGCCTGCTGCGTCACTCCCTCTGCCTGCAGGTTCTCTCCCCACGCCCCCTGCATCTTTCTGAACACAGGTTCTCTGCGAAGACAGGAGGTTTCTCTGACTCGCTTTCTTCCCCACCTGAGTGCCATCTTTTCACGAGGACTCTTTTGAGCTGGTGGTCTTGTTAGTGGCTCTGTGACCCATGGGTCCCTTTGCTGTTTGGGGGCAGGACTGCCTCTTAGGCTCCCCTTGTCCTAAGGGCACTCATGGTGCCTGGGACCCAGCAGTGGTGGTGAGGTTAGTACCGAGACCTGATTTTTACGTATTCGTGTATTTATCAAGAAGTTACTGAGTCCTGGGGTGTATCTGCTGCAGCCCGGGAAATAACCCCTGGTTCTAATTATCCTAGTTGAAATGGAAAGATCAGGGTAGTTGAAGAGGTAAGGAAGAACAAGATGTTGACCACGGAAGCAGTTATTTGAAGGGAATGACACCCTGCTAGAACTTCCTGTCCATGCTGACACCTGCCCCTTCGACACGGTTTCTCCTTGTCTCCTACTTTACATCTCACTTTGTCCTTTCTGATTTTCTTAATGGGATAATGCAGAACCGAAGTAAGTTTTTGGTGGTGTTTCTCTGCATTGAAGAGGGCCATTATATCTTTGGCTCTTGATTGTGAGTTTGGGAATGTGGCCCTTTAATGATTTCTTTTTTTTTTTTTTACCCCCTTGAGTGAGGACCACTGGTTTTGGATAGGAAAACAGAGACTTTATTTCTGGGGAACAAATATTTGTCTTAAAGCTCCAACACCTGAGCATTCCATTACCCTTAAGATTCTGCATTATTGTGTGTTTTTTTTTCTTTTGTAGATTTATCACATTAACACTTAATTACTCTTCATGACAGTATTAAATTTCATGGGTGATTTATAGTTTTAATAGAGACTTGTATGATTTATTGTAGTTGGCATTTGAGGTTTACCAACTTCTTAAAAGCCATGAGTACTAGAATTGCTTAATCTGACCCTGTCCAGCACAACCACAATATGGGTGAAACCCCAAATTCAGGTATACTAGGACGCCTGCCCAGATCATTTTGGTTGACGTGACTGGTGTAATATGTGTATGGTGGGGGGCAGCAGTGGGGGGCATATGTGTGTTCTTAAGTGAAAAGAGTGGTCTCATCTGTGTTTTAAATATGAGCCCCAAATGGTTTTCAATGCCCTGGATGGGCACACCCGTGACGTGAGATACTGTGGCATGGAGAATGCTGGTGGCAGGCGCAGGGCGCTATCTCTGTCTGCAAAAGGGTTCCAGGACCATGCCTTATACTCCTGGTTGGAGCAGGCAGGATTTGCCCGTTCTCCCACAGAAGGCTTCAGGGGTTAGTGGGCCACTGACACGCCTGCCCAGGGCCTCCCAGCTGCTGAGAAGCACCGGAGGACCTGCCCATGATCCGTCCCCCTGTTTTTTCAGCGTGCCCCACGTTTTTTCTGGGAGAGCTTTGACTCCTGCTCCTGGGCTGGAATCCTGAGAACATGCCGCAAGCTTAGCCCTTCTGCCCTGGCCCGTCATGAACTTGCCATCCATGCACTCACTTGCTGCCCCAGCCCAGGCATAAGTTGCAGCTGTTGCTAAAATGAGTATTGTTTCAAAGAGATGTTACTTCGTTATACTGGGGATAGCTGTTCACTTCAGTGTTTGTCCAATGACTTTATTGACTTGCATTTCTAGAAAAAAGGTGTGCCCTTTCCCTCTGCTTTCTCCAGAACGCCCCCTACGTAGACCCAGTAGATAATATGCTCTGGGCCCTCAGCCCCTGGGCAGATAATCTCTTCGGGGTTATCTGTTAATTAGCAGTGAATGTGTGAAGTGTTCGTGAAAAGCCTTTTGAAGTGATTCCCGGAGCTGCTGCCTGGGCTTGAGCGCCAGGCCCCGTTTCGGGGAGGAGGGTTTTGCGGCCCTGCTTGGTTCCCCTCAAGTGCTGGTATTCTGCTAAATTGTTTGCCTTTCCAATTAAGTGAACTGTTTGTTTGACTCTGCGAGGAAGGTATTTAACCAGGCACTAAAGTAAACGTTGGAGACATTCAAATAAGCCATGCAGATCTGCTTTGTGAAGGGAAGGGAAACTGTTTGGCCTCTTCACCTCCGGGAAGAGTTGTTAAAGAACTGTTTAAATAATAAACGGAACCCAGTGAGCGGATATTGCCGGGCCCGTCGGGGGCTTTTGTGCTAGCTGGGCGGGCCTGGGAATGCCTCTGCTGGACGGGAGCAGAGCTGCTCACGTCTCCCAGTTAGTAATTGTGATTCATTTACGTGTGGAGGGACCTCTGCTTCATTCAGTCTTGGTTAAAACACGCCAATTAGCCCTCAGGATGGCTGGCGGACAGGAGGGCAATGATTTTGTTAGCAATGGAGAGGACAGGCAAGGGGGTGGCATAAGGGTCCAGCTTGTGTCCTCTCAGGCCAAGCACTCTGTGGACCTGTCTGCCAGCTGGGTCCGTGTCTGGGAGCTGTCAGAGGTGCTGGGGGTGACTGGACCCGAGAGTGTACAGAGGGCCTTCTAAGAGGGGCGTCTGGGTTGCAAGGCCAGACAGCCGGCCCACTGTAGCTTCTGGGGCTCTGCAGGCGGGCCCTTCTAGGCCTGAGGCCAAGCTTTGTCGTTCCTGCCTGAGTGCCTTTGACTTGTCTTCTGATCCCTGTCTTCTCATTTGTGGAACTGGGATAATAATTCCAACTTCACTGAGTTTTCACATAGTGTAAATAAAAAGTACATGAAAAGTGTGTGGGGTGATCCCTTGGCACTGAGTCAGTGCTCAGTAAATGGTAGCTGTTTATTGTTGGACTGTATCTGCGGCTGTAGTTTTTTCTGTCCTGATGGTGAACTGATGACCATGTGTGGCTAGTCTGGGGTTCAGAGGACAGAGCTTTGCTGCACAACTTACTCAGAAACAAAGTGGAGGCCCCTCCATGGGCCTCGTGATCGGCAAAGGGAAAACATGGCTGAGCAGTCATATTACTTACGATGCTGAAGATACTCAGGTGAAGATGTTGGCTGTTGTCAACATAAGAAACGTCCAAACCTCTAGAGAATTGTTTTTTTAAGATTTTTTTAATTGGGGAATTGGGGGAACAGACAAGTTGCTGTCTTATTTTGTTCTTCAGTCTAGTTGTGGAGGACGTCGCTTCACTGGCACATGTTGGTATTATCATTGTGCTCTTCCCAGGTGAGGCAGTCGCTTGCTGGCCATTGGACAGCCACTCACTGCAGCTCACAGCAGCTCACGCTGGCTGCCAGCCACTCACTGTAGCTCACGGCAGCCCACTGCAGCCTATGCCATTGCCGGCGACTCACGACATCCCAGCTCCAGGTCGAGCTGTTGTTCACTATCTTAGCTGTTGAGGGCAGTGTCACTGGCCCGCATGTGGGATCCAAACCGGGGCCCTGCTGCGCAGAGCTGGCGTCCCAAGCCAACTCTTAACCAAAGCGCCACTCAGCCGGCCCATCTAGACAATTTTTATGAGCTTATTTGAGTCAAACTGATAACATATGCCCGGGAGGAAGGTCTAAATGCTTAGGAGAATGGCAGTTTTGCAGCTGATTTTATACATTAGAGTCAAAGAAGGAGCCGTAAGGAAGGTGCATGAAATCCATTGGTGGTAGATTAAGGGGGTGGGAGAAAGTAAAGTGGGTAAATCTTGGTTTGGATAAAAGGCAAAATGGAGAGACACAGACTTCTTTTACATTGGTGGGCACAAAATAGTTAATAATTAATGTTTACAGCACATAGAGGTGGTATGTGGGGAACAGGATGACAATGAGGGGTTATGTGGTCTCATCCTCTGTTGCCAGCTGGTTATGCCTTTGAAGGGCAGGAAAAGAAAATGACTGACATTTCAAAGGTATGTTATTCTAGGTGCATAAGAACAATGGACAGGGCTTACTTAAGGTAAGGACTGATCTTTGCTAAGGAACCTGTAGGCCTGGGAGTGACTGCCCATTGTGACCTGCCCAGGTAGGAATCCATGATTAGACCATCCTGTGTGGTTACTCTCAGTCACTGTGGGATCTGCCGCATGGCCCTCCTGTGCTTGTCATGTCAGGTTTATTGCGTAGCCTCTTTTTCATTCTCACTATCGATGTTAACTTGGCCATTGGTACTGAAGGAGAAACAAAATGATCAGTGTCCCCTTAAATGTGAGTACCTTAAATTTATGAACCACCTTCACATATGCTACTTGGCCCCTTGGTCTCATTGGCTTTAAAAAATTTACATTATGATAATAGTTGTTTCTCACATTGGTTTCTCTGTGAATCTGTCCGATATGGTATAAAATGGAGAGCATTCTTGGCTGCATGGTGAACCAGGTGGTTGCCGTGGGAAAGGCACACCAGCAGCCATGGTCTGTGAGCCTGCTGCATGCATTTCTCAGTGGCTACATGTTGCCCTCCCCCTGACTGTGGAGAAGGGCAGGCTGAGTGGGCAGGTTGGGTTTCTAAGGTTTTATGCTGAGAGGGTTATACATTTTGTACAGATACTACATGTTGGCTCCAACATGTAGGTGACTAGTAGATCACCATCAGTCACTAAACCCCTGCTTTGTTCTAAATACCAGGGGTGCCCCCAAAAATGTATACACATATTAAGAGATGTTATCTAGGTATTATTTTTCAAAGTTGAATTGAATGACAGCAGCAATGTGTAGTATGATGTTCGCTCAAAAGATGGTGTTAGATGAATGCTAGCTTCACCATGCAACAGGCAGGACAGTCAAAGAAAATGGCGGAAGCATGGTTATCATTCGAGGAGCGCAAGACCATTTTGAGGTGGTATTTGAAATTTGAGAACATTCTCCTGACTTAATACCCCTTGACTTCTACCCATGGGAGACCTTAAGGGGTGTGGTATACCGTAGAAAGGCAACCTCACCTGTTGTTCCTCGGGGAGGAAATTGAAATGGCTTCGGAACCATACAGGTGGGCACCTTTGGTAATGTTGCCCCAGCCGGTATTCGCCATAATCAGAAGTGTCTGGACGCTGATGGTAACCACTTTGCTCACCTCTTGTAATTGCAGAAATCACATATGACTTGTATTTATCTTTTGTTATAGGTATATATTGAGTATAATAATTTTAATACATTTTTTTCCTTTCTTAAAATGTGTATACATATTTTTGGCACCCTCTGTACATTGAGGCTCATATTATCACTCTCTGAGTCTTCATTAATACTCGCAAACAGCGAAGTGTGAGCAGCAGCCTTGGTCCCTAGAAATATGTCCAGACTCCATTCTCTGACATGTGGAAGCTGGTTGACAGAGTGCAGGATAGGGCCACCCCTGTGAGGGTATGCCCACTGTTACGCGGGGACATGCACAACCATGTATAGAGGCCGTAGTCCCTAGGGCTGTAGGTGGAACCAGGTGGACCAGGTG
Source organism: Hipposideros armiger (assembly GCF_001890085.2). Taxonomy (NCBI): domain Eukaryota; kingdom Metazoa; phylum Chordata; class Mammalia; order Chiroptera; family Hipposideridae; genus Hipposideros; species Hipposideros armiger. Next base: position 347,044 of record NW_017732060.1, read on the forward strand.
TAGATATGCATTCCAGAAGTAGATCATGTTCTCTGTCCTCAGCGGCCTGTGGTAGTGAAGGGACATCTTTGAGTTTACACACCTACCAAGTGTATTTTGTAAAGACTGGGTCCCAGGCACTTGGTCTGGAAACCAGGGGCACTTTGGGGAGAGGGAGGAGAGGACTCAGGTGGCTGTCACATTGAAATCAGGTAGAGCCTGGGCCTTTTTGACCAGGTGAGGAGCTCCCGAGTGCTGATGAAGGTCTTGGGAAGAGCCGACCAGTTAGGTCGCCCTCTGAGGCAGTGTGTTTGTCAAGGGTAACTGTAGAGATTGCAGGTAGGACAGAAGCAGACGGAGCACAGGCAGTCCCCAGGGGCAGCAGGGGAGCTCGCACCTCAGGAGGCACAGGCACCAGGCCCAAAGCCCCTCCTCAGTGGAAGCAGCCTGGGAACCTCTGGCCTCTCCAGGAAGAAGGGTCCCCAGCCTTGCCCAGATGAATAGGCTAGGTTTGTTGACACCCCCAAAACTATCATTCCTCCCAGTCCTAAAGGAGAATGCTGGAAATTGGAGTTCCTCTTGGATATTTCTGAGTAGTTTAGCTCTCTGGGCTGTAAGAAACATGGGCGGCAAGAGTGAATGCGTGGCCTCTGTTTTCCGCCGGCAGAGTGGGTTGTTGTGTCAGAAGCGTGGGGGCCCAAAGCGAGGTGCCACTTGCCTGCAGTAGAGTTCAGACACCCAAGGGCATAACCAGGAGAGCAGGTGCTCCAAGAGCAGCACTAAGAGGTCATCTGAAAGTTATTCAGCATTACAAAAGGAATTAGGCTAAGAATCAAGCTCTGAGGTCAGAGGAGAGGGGTGGCAAAGGGAAGGGAAGCCAGTCCGAGAGGCGTCACAAGGGTGAGCTCTGAGGAATGTAGCCTGGGGTAGTTGGGGACCACCTGTGGGCAGTTGGGGCTTTTTATCTGCACACCCAGGAACACATGGGAGGCTCGAGAGGACATTCCCTCTGTCCGGCTTGCAGCTTGGAGCTGTGCATGGATGGTGAGGGAGGGAGGTGGTCAGGGAAGCTGAATGGCCCTGTGGGGAGTTGGGGACAGCCAGGTGGGCCCCACATCCCAGTATGGGTGGAGAGAGTTCAGTTGTGGTATTATGACAAACTTAAATAAGTTTTTTTTTTTCTCTTTGAATTTCATGGGTCCTTGCTATCAGTGTAATAATTTGATAAACTCAACTCTGTTAATGAACCAGAGGAAGAAGTCTCAGGCATGAGAGTTTCCCTACTTTGGTCATCTCAGTCATGAACGGTGGGATTGCAATAGGTGCAAATGCCACTGCTTGTCGTTGGAGTACCTTTCTTAAGCAGAGAGATAGTTCCCTCAAGTGATGCTGTTTGCCATACACTCACATAGCCAGTGTCTTTGAGGGCGTGTGTAAAATGTGTGTCTAGTAGCTAATGTGGGGTTGCGGAGGAAAAAGAAATGTAAGAAAAACGGAATGTTTAGGTACTTGCATTCTCATGGCCAAGAAATGTGAAGATTCTTTTCCCCCTTAGCAATGGTAGATTCTCTCCTTTCTTTCTGATTTTCTTGCTCATCCTTGCAAGGGAATCATTTAGTGTGCTTTATTATTTTACAATCACGGCGAAAGAGCCACCGAAAATAAACTTTGTGCTTAAAAGCTTTGTGTGTTCCTGCTACACAGTGAGAATTCGGAGTTTAAGGGACAGGAAAGTTCCCAGTGTGCAGTAAATGTGCTGGCAGTTCAGTGGTTCCAAAGGTGGAACAATAATAGCATTAAGAATAGGCCAGGGCCTTTGAGGTTATTGACAAAAATGGGGCAGTGGAGGCGAGGGGGCCCTGTTGTTTCTGTCATGAGCTTTTAAACTTTTGACCTCCAACCTTTTATGTCAAAGAGCTCTTTCCACATGGGTCCTTGCAGGCTGCTCAGGTATCCCGAATTCACTGGAGCACCAGCACTGCCTCTGTGGGAAAGGCCCAGTGTGGGGAGGTTATTGCTGAGGGCCCACCATTGTCTGCCCTGCCTTAGGGGTGGCGGGGGTGGGGTTATGACTTCGTATGCCCACATGAAGTGACTCACTACTGGCAGGCAGCGGGCAGCCTTACAGGGCTAGAACATGGACTTCAGAGCTAGATTTGGCCCGGTAGGCAGGTTTCTGCTGGGAGTTGCCCCTGTGCGTGCTCTGAACATGGGAGCACCCGGAAACCTGTGCAAGGAGGATTCTGCAGAGAAGGTGGGGCCTGCCTTTGGGGTCCCTGGTTTGGCCTTCATTAGGGAGATAGAAGGTCCGCAGTGCCCAGGAGGGAGGCTGGCCTGGTGCATGGCTGCCGTTGCATAGTCTGTTTCCTTTCTTGGCATTCCTCCCTCCTTCGCCTTTTCCCTCAGAAACATTGATTGAATCCCTACTGGGTGTATGGGGGGATAAGTGAGCCCCTCTGCCCTCGTGCCCTAGGTACTAGGGGAGGGGAAGGAGACAATTCTGACCTGGCCATGTGCTCGGCTAGGGGCGTGTCACCACGTTGCCTCGCGTGGGAGTGGGCATGGTGACCACTCCTCTCCATGTGATTATCTACTTACAGCTCAGTACAGACACTACTCGTTTTATGGTGGGGTTGTGTCCTGATAAACCCATGTAAGTTGGAAATATCGTTAAGTTGAAAATGCATTTAATACACTTAACCTATCAAACATCGTAGCTTAGCCTAGCCAGTTTCTACTGAACGTGTATCACTTTTGCACCACTGAAGTAAAAAATTCCTAAGTTGAACCATCATGAGTGAAGTTGAGGACCATCTGTAGTCAGTAAACATGTACTTGTGTGAGGGAAAGTGCCTGAGTAGGAGCACGAGAGACGGGCCATGGTGAGGACTCAGTGTGGGTGCAAGCAGAGTCTCACACGTTGCCCGTGGTGGTCCCCCATAACCTGAATGATGGAGAAGGGGGGAAGGAGCAGGTATTTCCCTGCGGCCTCAGGGTACCTTGGCTGATGGGGTGGCATTTGCATGAGTCTTGAAGACGGAGTTGCACTTGGCAAAGAGGGACTTATTTTTCATCAAGGGGACAATATCAGCTGGATAGGAAGCACCGCCTTTTGGACAGATGTACCCTGGACACAGCTAGGTTGCTGGGGGCCGTGAATGCCACAGTAAAATGCTGAGCTGGACTGGGAAGCATGTCCTGGGCCCCTGGAGGTTTGGGGAGCAGGGAGTGACACAATCCAGTGTAGGTTTGAGAGACGTGAGTGTGGAGAATATAGCTTAGATAAAAGACGATAAAAAGCCAATACTCTGACGGTGTCATGATAAGAAGTGGCCTGAGTCCTGGCTTTGAAATGGAAGGGACACCAGCTCTGCTGCTCTCCCCGCATTTCCTTAGACAAGGGCCTTACCCAGCTCCCTTGTCCAGAAGACAAAGTCTTCCAGGGTCATAGGAAGAAATAAGTACCGGTAAGTGTACACAGGTGTAGTACAGTGCCTGACGCGGATGAAAGTATTTAGTGAATTGTACAGCAGTCCACCCTTATCTGAGGTTGCGCTTTCCCTGGTTTTAGTTACCCACGGTTGCAAAATATTAAATGGAAAATTCTCCAAATGAAAAATTGATGTTTTACATTGCATGCTGTTCTGAGTAGTTGATGAAATCTCGTGCCGTCGGGCTCCAGCCAGCCTGGGATGTGAACCATTCTTTTGCCCTGCATATATACAATACAGTAAGATATTTTGAGAGAGAGAGAGAGAGACAGACCACATGTACCTCACATTTAGTATGATGTTATAATTTTCCTGTTCTATTATCAGTTATTGCTATTAATCTCTTACTGTGCCTCATGTATAAGTTAGCGTTATCATTGCTATGTATTCGGAGAAAATGCAGCACACGGTGCATAGGGCTCGGAACTGTCTGTGGTTTCTGGGTCCACTGGGGATCTTGGAATGCATCTCCAAAGGATAAGGGGATGTACTTATACTAGTGATTGTGTTTTTAAAATTATTAATTACTGTTAATGGGTCAAACTTCGGAAGACCTTTATTGATTAACAGGAACTAGAAATGGGTGGACAGTGGAGATGACAGGGAGACTAAGTTAACCTATTCTCCCGCTGATTGTGAGGGGGATTAGTATGCGCCTCGTGTGTTTCTTACTGGCTACAAGGATGCATCGACCAGCACACTCCTCAGGTCACCGTGGGTGTTCCAGGGCCTTCAGTTACCTTCCAGGGTGCACCTGGATGAGTGTTCCCCAACACTCTCTGCTGGGGAACTCTTATGACAGGGGTGAGCTCCCTGAGGCTCAGGCTCAGCCCAGTTGGTCTCCATCCCGGAGGCCTGGCTTTGTGTTCCTGCCTCAGAAGCAGGATTGAGGCCCAGTGGTGCTCCTGGTGATGGTCCTGGAACATAATCCCCTGACAGATTGCACTGGGAGTGCCGCCTCCAGGGTGCCCTGCAAGGGGAACCAACTTGCAACACAAGACCTTATTTTTGCGAGTTTGGGTAGATCATTGAGCTTTTCTGAGCAGGTAATGGAATTTTCCCTTCTCAGTTCTCAGAATTGTCATAACATAGGAAATAAAGAGAAACAAGACTTAGGGGAATAATAATAAAATTTAGGAAATGATGATTTTAGGGCTGTCAGGAGGATCATGAGGTAATTAATGTGCGTGCGTTTTATAAAATGTAAAGCTTTGTATTCCTTTGCTTTCACACCTCACTACCTGCATCTGCTAATTTTGCAACATTGAAAAAGAACTTAGAAACTCTTTTTTGAGTAGGTTTATTTTGGATAGGCTATAACTTCTAGACTTCACCTTGTTCCTTTATTGATTAATGGTTAGTTTACTAACTAAACCAGGCACCCTCTGAGTCCATTGTGTCACCAAGGCCTCTGTAGTTCCGTCTGAGATACCAGACACTTTTCCTGGAAATGTCTCATCCTCTGCTTTCATTTCATCAGCATTAGGGATACAAATGTGTATTTTTGGAACTATGAAGTTGGTTTTTGAATTGTGCTATACAAAAATATGGTCATCCATATGAGAATATGTTACTAACAACCAATTTCCAAGCTTATTGTCATTGAAAATACACCATTAGCATATTTAAAAGTAAATGGACTTGTCACTTTTAAATGTAGTGATTCCTCATATGTTTTCATGTGATTTCCCTCAGAGAGTTCTGCAGTTTAGGTATAATGCTTCTCTTATTTCTTTTTGCTGCCTTTCCCTCTGTTGATTTTTTTTTTCTCTCTTATCCTGGCAGGAAAGCTAGAAACAACAAAAATGTCATGGATGCATGTATATATTTGGGACCATAAGCAAGATATATTCCAGAGACTGGGTGGAAGGATCTCATGGTTGCCAATAGGTAGATGTGGTCTGTCTCTGCCCCTGAGAATGCCACGATGTGCCTTTAGGTGAGAAACAAGCAGAGAAGAGGCCAGAAAGCGGAGCATCAATTGTTTGTTCATTACCCAGGACATATTTGAGGTGGTAAAGACGGAGATTTGTTCTGTCCAAACTTTCAGAAGGCTATTTCTCATTTTCTTGTGGAAACACATACTTGTGTTTGTTAAGGAGGATGGCGTGGATGAATTGTGGTATCACCAGACTATGGTGTGGGGTAGCATTTAGGTCTGAAATAGAAATTAAATGAATTGAATATACCTGCATGTTTGCACAGAAGAAATGACAGCAAGATCACTGCTTGAGTAGTGGGGAATGCTGTGGAAATTTGTACAAGCGACTTAGGAACGTTGCCAGAAGTACACAATTACTGGGCTTCAGACATAGCATAGTTTTGTTGTTAATTACCTTTCTATGTAACTTTATTTTTTATTTAACTTATAAGGAAACTAAAACTTACTAGATTTGTTGTCAATGTCAAGCACTGTCGTTCTTATTTTAGGATTTATTTGGGGTACATTTTGCTAAAATCACAGATAAGTATCCCTTTTCTGAATAATTACTAGTATGGATACTTCTACTATAAAGATATTTTTAGGTCACACAAGGAGTCATATAAATATTTTACATGTATAGTGTTATCACTCAAAAACTACATATTCATAAAGAAGAAATTGATGTATGGTTTTCTGAAATGTAAAAATGTCAGAAAATCACTTTGTGGTGGTACACCAGGACAGAGCTTGTCAAACTGTGTTTCCGAAAGCCACACAGTAAATACGCTGGGCTTTGGGCGCCACGTTCCAGTTCTGCTGGTGTTGTGTGAGAGCGGGCACAGACGATGTGTGGACAAAAGAGCACACCTGTGTTCCAGTAAAAGTTATTTGCAAAAAGTGACCCGTGCACAGTAGTTTGCAGATTTCTTGCATAACACGTGCTGCCCAAGTTAAGGCTCCTGCCATGGTATAAAGTGATGAATGATAGATTATATCAAGGTATCTGTAAGATTTCTGGAGTATACTAGAACTACGGTTTCTTAATGCTTTGCATCACATTACGGAGGGTCTTACAAATAAAATGATCCGCACTAATGACTTGGGAGACAGCTCCAACTCCACACAACATACCTGTAACACCTGATGCTCGTTGGGGTCATCCCACTGTGATGTCACCAAGTCCATAGCTGGTTCCTGGGAAGTGCCAGTCCTCAGATTCTGCTCGTAGCAGAGCAGGAAGGCCACAGACTGCCCCGTTGCTATAGACACTCCTGGTCAGGCATCCTGGGGTGTCCTCACAGGGGTTGGATCAGCTTCTTTCTTATTGTCTGCAGGCACATCTGTAGGCAGGATGTCTGAGCGAGGGAGTTTGTGTAGGTGTTGGAGTCAGTCCACATGATGACATCTCCTGTAGGCAACTGAACCCTGGAAAAGGTCTTGTTAGGTGCCAAGGTGATGAGGGGAGATACCCAGACAGGAAGAGGCCCGGGGTACCTCTCCACCCTGTCATTGGAGTGGTGACAGCATCTCTCTCTCTCTCTCTCTGTACCCCCTTTTCTCCCACTTGAGACCTCCTTTGATAGATGCTGGTTAATTCTTTTGGTTTTAGCACAGTGGATGTTGTCCACATGGAGTTTTCATGATGTTTCTAGTGATGACAGGCACGTGAGTGAGTTGGTGGAGGCTGGGCTGACCCTAATGATAGGAAAAATAATCTCTAGTTCTGGTCTAGACTGAATTCCAAAGTCAGTGGATAGACAATGTCAGTATTTAAATAAGCCAGGAGAACCTGTGCACTAGACAGTTTACTCTTGTCGGTTCTCCTGTACTCTTTGCTGGACACTTTCAGGCTACTCAGGTATCATTTGGTGAATTACTCCTTCGCTGACTTTCATCTCTCTTTTTTAATCTACAACTTTGTATGTAAATTTTAAACTTTAAAAGATAGTTTCCCAGAATGGTATCCAAGAGATTTTATAGCCTGAGGAACTAAAACTATTTCTTGAGAGAATGATGCAACTGAAGATAAATCTCCAAGTGTCTTTCTCTGGCTACAGGTTATGATCAACCAAGGCTGTTGTGAAGAAACCTAAAAATCAATGCCTTTCATTCCTAATGAGACCCTTAATGCACTGCATGACAGCAGCCAGCATGAGGTCAAGTACTGACAACTGTACCCAGCACAAATATTTTTACTATGCATTTCAATTTAAACATGTGTGGAGCCAATTATGTATTTATGGGGTTTAGACTTTTCTGCTCAAGCTTCAGATAATATGCACTCTTCAAATCTCAGCATAGTGTAGAGGATTGGTCCAGTAGTGAAAGCTCTCGCAAGTCTGTAATCAATCATCTTTGCGACCATAAGCGTGAACAGTTGACTGGTTACCACTGTTCCACAGACTCACCCCACCTGGTAGAGTTTTAATTCCCTCAGTACAATTGATTCCCCCAGTTCTGCACATTATTCTCCCTTCTTCCATTTAGCCCGTTAGTTTGCTGACAGTAGAGTACACAGCACTTAGCAGCTGGTTTGTGGAACCATCAGTCAGGAAATTGTATGATAAATAGGAGGTAGCCAGGTTTAGTGGCACTTCCTTCTGCTTCAGCAGTTTTCGCCTGAGTTTGGAAAAGTCATCATGTGGTGTTTTGTCAAGGGCCAGAACAGGAGATGGCTGCAGTGCGGTGACTTATTACACATACACTTGAATTATGATGCAGCACAGCTGCGCTGCTCATGTGTAAATAATAAACCGTGAGCTGGAAGATTCCGGTGACTGCTGGTGGCAGGGTCTGCTCTTGTCATATGGGCTTTCTCGGCCAGTTTCTTGGGCCCATGATGGAATATGTGGCTGAGCCTCCGATAGAAACAAACCAAGATGCAAGGGAAGCAGTCAGCATTTGAGGATTAGGGCTTTTTTCTTATTCTTCTCTTGTTTTAGAAATGTGAGAGGATGAATGCCATGTGATGCCATGTATCACTCAAGGGCATGCTGTTTCTGGTTTTCACTCTTCGTTTATATTGTTAAGCTGTGGTCAGGCATGACTTTAATTGGAAGAGCTGTTCATTGCACTTTCTCAGAAAGTGACTTAGAAGCGTGATTTCCACTGACACAAGGTATTATTGTTTGGGTAGACTTCATCAGTCCAGGACAAGTTATTTTAGACTAAATCAAGAGGGAAACAAATAGCAACAGTGAAATACTTGAACGAAAACCAGATGTCTTTGGTAAAGTCAGATCATATCCATAATTTTTTGTTCTTTATTTGACCTAGTAATTCTAGAATGCAGAATTCGTAAATTTCCTTGGGACATAAATAAACACTGGAAACAATGTTACAAGATGCATCACAAATTTTCAGTCAGAATTAACTTTGAAACAAAACACACTCAACAGTGAGAAATGACTATAGTGATTGTGTTTTATATTTTCCTCTCACATATTTTTGCAGTGCTTGGTCTTTGTCATTCATTCTGAAAGAAGGCGAGATGGTGAGACAGTGAATTAAAATCCTGTTAGAATAATTTCTTAAAAATGAGAAGACGGGGCTGACCAGGTGGCGCAGTTGGTTAGAGCATGAGCTCTGAGCAACAGGGTCGCCGGTTCAATTCCCACATGGGAATTGTGCCTGAGTAATTGTGCCTCAGTAAGCTGTGCCTGAGCTGAGCTGCCGCTGAGCTGCCAATGGATGGCCGGATGGCTTAGCTGGTGAGAGCATGTGCTCCTAACAACAAGGTTGCTGGTTCGACTCCCTCATGGGATGGTGGGCTGCTTCCCCACCCCCTGCAACCAGATTGAAAGCAGCGACTGGACTTGGAGCTGAGCTTGCACCCTCCACAACTAAGATTGAAGGACAACAGCTTGACTTGGAGCTGAGGGGTCCTGAAAAAACACAATGTTCCCCTTCTCCCAATTCCCCAATAAAATGTTAAAAAAAAAATTGAGAAGATGGCAGTGCCTTTTTAAATTTTTATGATAGTGTTGTAGTTTACCCTTGGGGAAGAGTGTTTTATAATGCTTGGGTACACGTCTTTGATTTTATAGGATTAACTGGTTGGTCTTCAACCATGTGCACATAAATCCCTGCAACTTCGTTATAAATACCCATATAAGAGATAATGACTGTTAGTTCCTGGACCTATGAGGCATATATTGACTGTGGAATGAGTTCACACATTTTCAGCCCTGTGTGTTTGAAAACTGTGGTATGTGCTTTGTCATAATTCATAGGCGTACCCACATAGAGAAAATCGCATAGGTATCTATCTGGTGTAGAGAGTTTAATGACGTAGAACACAGCCAAGAGCCAAGAAGTAAAGAAGTAAAAATATCTTCCAACTCTGACATAGTTGTCACAACTTACCTCAAAATGGCCACAGAAAATGGTGCATAGGGGAAGCCTTTGGGAGGTGGGTCGGTCGTACTTTATTAATGCTTAATTTACACACAGTTCTAGTAGGTTATTTCTCTGAGGACATGTGTTAAGTTTGAAGGCCGCTGGAGGTGAGCACACTTGCATCAGCAGTGACTGCTAAAAGGAGAGGAAGAGGAAGAAGTCATGACATCTGATGGCCATCGACCTGACCTGAACTTGAATCTGATTATTTGGGCCTGTTTCCAAATTTAAAAACATTCAGTGAATTGAGTATGTGTCAGACTTTCAAACTAGTGAAAAAAGATGATTCCACTTAATTTCATGTTGTTTTAGTAAGGGTGAATAATTTTCATCAAAAATGGTTAAGTAGGACATTTTGGCTCTGCAGGATTACTGTTCTGACAACAGTGCTGGATAAACTTTCACACTTGGCACACCAGCTATCTAGATTTCTATTACAAAAACCCAACTCCGACATCCTGTAACATTAAGTCCTAAGAGGTGCACTCAGAATATCATTGGTTTTTTTCATATCAACTCTATAAAATGTATAAAGTGGGATAAATGATCAGGGAGTCAGTATTGCCCTTTTGTTGAATCCCAGCATTGTTGTATATCAGTATATCACAGTGACTGATATGAAAATAGTGAGATGGTTCCTTTCCTCCTTCTGGACCACCCTCTCTTCTCTTTATCTCACAATAAGCACAAAATACCTCGATAGCTGACATTTTCAGTACAACAGTAATTTTCAGCCACAGAAGTTTACTAGGTTCTAAAGCTGGTGGAATGACAGCAGCGTTGAGTAATTTCTTGGGCCTGTCTATGCTATGTTAATAGCTTTTCGCTCTTATTTTGTTTTCTCATAACCATAGTATTAGATTCTCAAAAGAAGGGAAAAATTCAGAACAAGGGAAGTAAAATATAATTTTTTAAAAAGTTAATGTTTATATTCTAAAAGATGCTTGTTGAAAAAGATTTAGAAAGAAATGTTTGGCAAGGAAAATGAAAACCACCTGAATTCACCACACACACACAAAATAGTCCTCCGCTAAGACTTAGAGAACTTCTCAGTGGGGAGTACCGGTATACCCTTGTCTGTGTTTGGTGGAGCCCACACCCAGCACCCCTCAGGGGGTCCTGTGTCACTTCTCCATCCATTGCTCAGAACCTGTTCTCTGGCCTATTTGGAAATCGCCTGTACGTCCTGCTACCCTGAGGCGTAGCAAATCTTCAGACTTGTAGAAATGACTGGAAGCCTTCAGAGGCATGTTATTATACACTTTAGTTCCTAAGAGTGTTACCAGCTCGTGGGCAACGGCAGCACAATGGAAGGGACCACCGAAGGACCATTTCGGCCTGAGGTAAAATCAGGGCCATAGCCTCAGAGGCATACCTTCAGGTTTTGAACTCCTTTATTGAAATTTGGAAAAACTTTAGTGCCAGTTACAAAATATCATTCGTGCTCCTAGTGATAAAATGTAGCAAAACTCTCTTCAGTTTTTGCAGTGAATCACTATTAAAGAAAAAGTTTTATTTCCAGATTTGTCAGAGACAATCGGTATATGTTACTACAAGTAAGTGGAGTGGGGCTAGAGGAGCTGTTTTAAGGAAGTGTGCACCCAGGAACCCAGGAAAGGGCTAACGCCAGCCCGAGCGGAACAGGAGGGGAGGCTGGCCTGGGGCCAAGGTGAATGTCAGGGCAGAAACCTTCAGGTTGCCTCAGACCTCCCCATCAGTCTCGGGTCAGCGCCTCTCTTGCTGCCAGGCTATGTGGCATTTCTTCTGCCAAACTATAGATTTGCTGCTTTTGTGTTGGGACTGGGGACGCATCACTCAGGCCAAGAAGAAGGGGCACATGCATTAAAAAAAAAGTATTTGTTGTGTGTGGTGTGTGAGCATGCGTGGTATTTGTTGTGTGTGTGGTATGTGTATGTGTGTTGCTCGCGTGCAACACAGATTCTAGCAGGGACTTTAGAAAGGACTCCTTTCCTTAAAAGCATCAAGTATGTGAGAGAAAAGAAGCTAGCATTTATATTACATCCTGGTCTAAAATTCACTTGACAGTGTAAATTTGAAAAAGAAACGAGTGCCTTGTGATCTGTCCCCCTTGGTTTCATGGCTCAGCCCTTCTGCTCTGGCTGGCCTGTCTCTCAGGGTAGAAATATGTGGTGTTCTTCGCTGCTTTCCTGTGGGTTTTGGTGGCACTCAGGGGCCCTACGCTCTCACGTTGACTTGGTCACAACCCTGCACTGCCTCACACAGCCTCAAACTGAGCTCTAAAGAGTTCCTCCATGAATCCTTCAAGTAGGCTAGGCACGCGTCATGAAGACAGAGCAGAGGTGTGGCTGCATGAACCGGACTTCTGTCTGCAAGTGCTCCTTTTATACAGGTTGGACTTTCTTTCTTTTTCAGACCCTCCTCACCTCTTTCCTGCGTTCCATCCTCCTGTGCCAATCGATGCAAGACACCATGAGGGGCGTTACCATTACGACCCGTCTCCGATTCCTCCATTGCATGTGTAAGTATTAAAACTTTACCCAGTAATGAAACAGAACAAAGTACTGGCTGTTACTATCTCAGGACTTTTTGTTAGAGCACGACTATAGGCGTTAAAGATGTGATAGAAGTATAAGGTTTACTTCTGAAATACAGCAAGCCTGTCTATTCCTAGACTCTGGGATGCAACCCCCACCCCCACACACACCCCCTGATGCTTCCTGTAGAATGCCTGTCTCACTGGGTGGCTGGCAAGTATTTCCTGTATATTTTGCATATGTGTGTTCTGTGGGCTATAAATACTGAATTAGAAAAGTAGAGGCCTAAAGGAAGGTTACCACTCAGAATATGTATTTGGGTGAGAATGGGTGTGAAGTTTCTCTTGCTAAAATTTCTATTAGGTGAACATCCTGTCCCAGGTATCACAATGAATGGTAATGAGTTTCTGTGGCAAGTTTTCATAGCCCCTGTGGTGTGCACCAACAGTCACTTGATTGATGGGAATGTCACCCAAACAAAATGGTAGATGTGATTGAGCACATGGTTTACACAAAGATAAAGGGAAGAATGGTAGTGATAACATACATTAGAAAAGGGAGAAGAAAATCTTGGGGAAATAAATATTGTCTTCCTAGGTTTTGGGGAAAAGGAATAGTAGACTTGCACACTAAAAAAATTTTTTTTGTAGTACTGTCCAGAAAACTGTCATATACTATAATAATTGGAGCCACTCTCTGGGAGTGGCTGCCCCTTACAAATGGCCTTTAGATACCGATATAGAGTATATGTATATGTATATGTATATATAAATAGATAAATAAAATACATTTAGTTGTATGGAGTAGTCACCCTTCATTCTGAGACAGTAAAGTTTGAACAGCACAAGTAATACTTTGAAGAATAATGCTGATTATTTAGATGGTAGATTGCATCTCTGTGGCTATTAGTTACAGCTGTGTAATTACATACATGCCAAGGAAAAATGAAGTTGTTTTAAAACAAGTCCTCCTCTGCGAACAGAATTAATTGATATTAACAACCCTAACTACATGCCCAAGTGCACGTATAATATTTTACCAACAGTTTTTTGGATCCATCTCCCATTACTAAATTGTAATTTCAGAGCAGATTTGCCTGGAGGTAAGTAATAAATCTGTGTTGCAGACTTCTATAAGCATTAACAGAAAAAGGGGGTATTTATAGAGAAAGAATACAGAAACTTGTGACTTATTTTTTGACTTTTCACTGGAACACAGGTATTTCCAGGGTTCTAAAGCCTACTCATAATATGCTCAAATAAAACCAAGAGGCCAATTTAAAATGCCCTATACAAAGGGAAGGAAATTCCAAATTCAGGCTGAAGCCTGCCATGTAATTCACCAGGTTATACAGAGGTTGTGCATGGCTGATTCTCCCAGACTCGACAGTCTCTGCAGTGCTATAGTAATTTAAATCGGAGTCTTTGGAATTTCAGAGCTTTTCACTCTTTCAAAGTCATGTTGTAGAGAAATTTCAAAAAATAAGTTTATGCGATAGAATGAACTAGCTCCTCTGGATTCATTATAGTTTGCCTTGTAATTAAATTCAAATATGAATTTATCAATTAAAATCCCAAGACTTGGTTCTTTGGCAGGCTGTAACAGCAAGCCCTCATAAAGTCCACACTGTGTCCTGTGTCCTATGCCTACAGTATTAGCTTACAAGTGATGAAAACACCACAAGACAATTTAGGTTGAGTTTTGAGAATCCTGGGGGTGGAGGTTGCACTTCAGACCTGACTGGTGAGCTGGGATTTTTACAGATTTTAATAATTACTGCTTTTTCACCCAAGCTTTAAAATACTTTAGCAGCAGTTGACTAAATTGTCCTGCAGTTGCCTAAATGTATAGTTATCAAAGATTCTTAATGCAAAGCTGGTATATAACACTGAGTTTTAAAAGAAAAGTTCTTGAAAGTTCTGAGAGGAAATGTCATCACTGTGGGCACAGTGTGATGAGCACATGGATCTGTGACCTCCTGGAATTAACTGCTAGTCCTCACAGGGTCCTGGGTGGAGATCTTGAGCTTATGAAGTAGAACCTGGGAAACTATCTGAAGCCACTCCTCAGGGCCTTTATAACATGACATTCTCTCTGCGCTGACTTCAGTGACCTTCCGGCCCTGTCTGGCAAATGCCCACTTAAACTCCTCACCCTCAAGACCTCACCTTCCTGTATCCCAGAGGCTGTCTGCACAGCACCTGTGTGCCTTTATCGTAGCATGCATCCTCTCGCTTGCTCATTTTTTGCTCAGTGATCACTGCCCCTGTGAGTCTGGCTGCCAGTGCCCAGCCCTTGGCCAGGTGCTTTGTAAAAGGTGCTCAGGAGACACCCAGGTTGTCCAGTCCCAGAGACATGGACAAGCAGCTACAGAGCTTGAGCCCTCCCTTGGTTTGCACCGACCTGTGCTGGGAACTCTGGTGACTTGCTTGTATTGGTTTCACTCACGGAAATGAAGTCATCTGCCTTTTCTTACTGAGTTCCATGAAATCATGTTCATGTGAGCACTTTTTTTTTTTTTTAAGTTTTCTTTAAATATTTCTTTGCAGGAGGGGACACCACACTTCTACTCAAGTAAGAGAAATATTTTTAACAGTAAAGAGGTCTTTTATTTATTTTTTTTTTGAGGATCTAATTGACTTTAGTAAGCAATTCATGAATTGAGCAGCATCCCATCTAGCAACAGAAGGACGCGCGAATCTATTTTTTTATACTTACCATGCCATGAATTCATAAGGACTGGGTTCCAGCAGCTCAGGCCTCTTCCCATCAGTTCTCACACAGTGAGCTTCTCTGGGTGGGGCAGGCTGGCGCTTCAGTGAACCCAGGTACCTTTCTCTTTGGCTTCCTTCTTTTTTATTTTTATTTTTTATTGTTTTCCTTCACATGTTTCAGGAAGCTCTCTCGGCTCTTAGAATGTTTAATACGCTCAATACGTACATTAATTCACTTGGCAAGAATCTTGCCCTTAACTTCTTTGTTAACAACAATGCCAACCGCATGTTGGGTGACACTATAGACCCATCCAGTTTTGCCGTGGTGACATTGGTGGGGCATTCCTTTTTGAACAGTGCCCCATTCCATTGATGTCTACAATGTCATCTTTCTTGTAGATCCGCATGTGGCCATAGGAGCAGTCCATGTTTTCTAAAAGGCCAAGAGAACATAGAGCGGGGCCTCTCCTCTCTCCCTTTGTGTTGGTCATTTTAGCAAAGCACTGGAAGATGGCGGTCCCGGCTGAAAAAAAAAGCCATGTGAGCACTCTTAAAAGCAGCAAATGTTACCAAATCCAAGTTTGTTGCACCAAGTTTCAAAAGGCCAAAACTCAAAAGGTCAGAGTTTGGAGTAAGGAAAGGTTTAGGGATCGAGAATGCGCCATCTGGGAAGATGGGAGCCCTGATGGTGCCTCAGATCCATCTTGATCGCAGGACTAGATTAAGGGTTTTTAAGGGGTTAGGGGAACCAGGTATACAGAAGTGTGGGCGGGGCGAGTTTTAATTGGAGGACCTTGAACTTCGCCATTTATGGTAAACGGTGCGTCAGCACCAGATCTTCCTGGACAGTGGACCCTTGGCTTCTGAAAGAATGTGGTGTTCATTCAGTTCTGGTTTTGTCGTCGTCTTTTGGGTCCACGTGCGTGTGTGCGTATGGTGGTGGAGTGGGTGGGTGCTGGGGGGCACTTTGGTTCCAGTGCAGCTGGAGGTCAAAGTTCTCTTTTCCGTGCATCCTTTGGCTCCACGTCTTGCTGTTTTGGTCTGTTGTCTCTGAAAAGCAACTCAGTATCTTGTAAACAGGATAGGACCATTTTGAGATGGTTCTGAGGTTACAGGAGCTGTAAGCAAATGCTGAGAGTTAGTGTTTGAGGCAGTTGGGCACACAACCAATCCTGAGTTTTCTGTCCTGGCATGGCTCAGTCATGAATTCCAGGGTTGCTTTGGTATCTTCTGTGTGCTCTGAGTCAATGCCTGTGATCATTTTAGAACTGGAGGCAATCTATTGGGTTGTTGGAAAAGTCATGACACATTTTTGCAATGAAAAACAGAAGAAATATGTCATGACTTTTCTGACAACCCAATAGGCAGATGTAGCTTGGTTACTGAAATCTTAAAAGCATGTCTTTGCTGAGGGGTAAAGCAGTGAGCTGGAAAACTAAAACAATTTCATCTAGAATTTGAATTCCAAAAGGCTTGCTATATAATTGTATTACAGAAAATGAGATCAAGAGAGCTTACTGAGTTTTTAAAATAAATATTTTTAATCATAACAGGACAAAATTTGGGGACATTCTCATTATTTTTTACACATAATTGTTCTTCTGGTGCCAACTTTAAAAATGTGTAAGCCTCAAACAGGATTTGTGCTGATGATGAAAATATTCGCAGATCTCTGTTTAGAAGGATGGCAGGCACTGTGATAATTATGCTATCACATCCTATCATTAAAGATTCCATTGAAAGGGGTTTATAAATTGCTCCTATTTTTAGATAAACCACCCTATATTAAGGCATCAATGATATGGTACAGAATTAAATTAAAATCCCATAAAATGAAATATGTTCAGTATTAGCTGTTTGACACTTAATTTGCCTCTGAATGAGTCGAGGAAATCACAAATTAACCTGCCTTTGTTTTTCCAACCATGGCTTATTAGGTGTTAGAACAACTGCAATTATAGCCTAATAATAGCCACCAAGCCTTATAAATATGTACAGAAATATGTCAGTTTGTGTTAAAGAGCCCAGTGAGCTAAATGGGATGCCTTTTGCTCCCCCCCCCCACCCCCGCTCACTCTCGTAGTGTCCCCACAGTGTATGGCTACGCAGTGTGGACAAGAGTGTAGAATCTTAGATTGTTTCAAATGCAATCGTGGCAATGATTAGAATGTATTAGTATTTCCTTTCTTAAATAAAAATCATGAATTTAGACTCAGAACTCATAAGTGGGACATGGAGTATCATTTTTCTCCTCAGTTGTCACTAAAGATTGTCATATAAAATGTACGATTTCTGCATTGTGTGTATTTAACTCAAGCAGTTTGAATATTAAAAAACACTGGATCTGAGGAACTTTCCCTTTTTTTCTGGAAGTTATTCTCCACTGAATTCACCGGACTTATTCCCCATAGATAATTCGAGCGTTTCTCTTGCTTTCTTAAATCACTTGTTTGGACCACACATTCCGTGTTTTATTAAGCCATATAGAAAAAAATACAATGCTTTAGAAAAAAGTGAGTCTATTTTACTATATTACTGAGATTATTCAAAGCATTAATGACAGAATCTGAATCTGTATGCATCTAGTCAAGACAGTAACTTCATGTGAATATTTTTACTTCTGGGTCCTCTCTGTTTCATGCCTTCCGTTCCTTGCGTAACTCCAAGAGGCGTTATTGTATTCGGTGGCAATGGATGATGCTCTGGAGGCTGAAAATGACAACTTGTTTTAAAATTTTACTTGGAAATTTAGACAATTGGAATATTACATTCCCCTCCCCCAGAATACAGTTGTATTTTCAAGTGACTACTCTCACATTAAGGAAGAAAGTATTCTTTGTCTTGCATTTTGAGTGTGTGTGTTCTTTTTAATTTAGTGTTAGAACTCATTTAAGCAGGCTTCCTTTTAAAAACCAGACATAGTAATATATTTGTGGAAACCCCAAAATAAAGTTTTAAATTCTATTTTAAAGTCTGCATTTATTCTGGATTTTCACTTGGGGGAAAATATCTTTTACTCACAACTTTTTTAAGCCCAAGTTTTCTCCTTTATGGACCAATATGAATTGCATTTCAGACTGTCCAGTTTCTTCATGTGAGCTCTGCAATTCATTTTCCGAAGCAGGGGACGTAGTTGCTAATCCGTTGCAGTAATTCAGGCCTACAGATCTTGCCAGTTGAGCTGAGAGCTGCCCTGTTTTGTGCCATGGATGTGAACAGAAGTGCACCCCAAGCTGCATCCCAGGCCAGCACTCAGAGGCTGTCACATGCCACCATCCACTTGAATTCATTTTAGAAAACCAGCTTCATCTTTTCTCTCTTGGGAGAATGAGCACTCATGTACTGTTCTACTCAGCAGCTCTTTTTTCTTAGTTGAGTCAGTGTGGCTGTTTCCAAGGCTGCCTGATTCACTGAAATTATTCCACCTGAGTAAGAAGAGCTGTTCTTCCTGCTAAAAGTGGTTCACTTCCTGGCGCCTGGGGAGAGGACGCAGTATAGGGTAGATCATTAATATTAGCTGTGAAATAAAGTGCACTGGAAATAGTAAGGCTTCACCCCCATGATTATGACTGCCTTTTAGAAATGAGAGCAGGGAGATGAGTGGCAAGTTTGGAGTCTGAATAAATACATTTTTTTCCCAGAGAGTAAAAGCTTGAAGAAAAGATATATCATTATGGTGAAAGCTTAGAGAAAGAAGAAGTAGAAGACCAGAGATACTACCACGCAGTTTCCCCCCTCCCTGAACTCAACATCTTGCACGTACTAGGTACTGTGATTATTGGGGGCTCATATAATATTTATTCAAAAGTAGCCTTTAGTCTAGCCATCTACTTAAAACTTTGTGATGGGCCCAAAACACATAATAATGATTTCATTCTTTTAATTCCCAGAGAATCTCCAGTAAAATGCAGAAATGAGGAAAACCTTGTATTAGTATTTGGAAGCATAACTAGTTTGGAGTATTTTAGTAATACAATTTACACTTAACAAAGGAGGGCCAGCTGAGTGGCACAATGGTTAGGAGTTAGCTTGGGACACTTGCTCTCAGCAGCAGGGCCCCAGTTCGGATCCCACATGAGGCCCAGTGATGCTGCGCCCTCTATAGTTAAGATGGTGAACAACAGCTCAACCTGGAGCTGGGCTGCCGTGAGTGGCCGGCGACGGCGTAGGCTGCAGTGGGGCTGGCCAGCAGCAGGTGTGAGCTTTTGCGAGCTGTCTTGAGCCACCATGAGTAGCCATCCAGTGACCTGCAAGTGACTGCCTCACCCCGGGAAGAGCACAATGATAATACTAACATGTGCCAGTGAAGCGACGTCCTCCACAACTAGATTGAAGAAAAAAAAGGACAGCAACTTGTCTGTTCCCCTTCCCCAATTCCCCAACACTGTTCCCCTCCCCCAATTCCCCAATAAAATCTTTATAAAAATTAAATTAAATTACATTAACAAAGGAAGGTTCTTTATTTTCCTGGTGTTTGCACTCTACCATAAACAGCATTAAGACTGGTAAAGTGTAATGACGTATCAGATTACATCAAATGCTGTAGCTAACACTGTGTAACAACCCCCTCTCCCCAAAAAGGAAGAATGAGCTAGATTATAATTACAACTTCTGAAGGCAAAGACAATTTGAGAATATGTTCGCACTTGCTAGGTCAAGTCTATGACTTTCACATAGTAGCTCTTAAATAAATATTATTTTCAGAGATGATAATGATTTGTTTCTTAGGGCACTGCAGGATGAATGCTATCATCTTTTGTTTGTTTACTTTTATTAGCATGTGTCACCTGATGCCAACAAAGCTGGCACACGTAAGACTCAAAATCACAAGCTTCATTACTACTTAAGATTATATTAAAAGTACCAATTGCAATGTCTGATGCCAAATATTAAATCAGTTACTGGTTGTAAAGCAGGTTACCATTTAATGTACATTGCTGCTTTCCAGGCTCTTCACATGGAAATAAAATAAATGAAATTAGCAATCTTAAGTGGACAACCTAAGAAGAACAGCAGAATTTCATAAATAAGGGAAAAAAACAGACATGAATAGACAACTCCCATGAAAAAAAATTAATAATAACCATAGCTGTAATGTGACACTTTAATTAGCAACCCTGTGATGGAGTTATTGTGACTGGCCTCATTTGAAGTATATGGACATCCTGACACACAATCACAGTGTAGGAGTAAACCGGGCCACTGTTTTAACCTGGGCATCACACCTATAACCCTTGCTCTCAACTTCCATGTTCCACTCATGAAAATGAACACTGCACACTTTGCTGCTCTAATTTCTACTAATACTTCCTGGATGAGCACAAAGAATTCTAATAACACCCTATTGGAAGTGTCCTGTGTTAGTAGCTGTCATTGTCTTCTGCAAATTTCCAACGTAGGGATATGGCCGTGGAAAGGGCTGGAAAAAGCCTTTGACCTGAAAAGCCTTTCTGTAGCCAAGCAGTCAGACTTACTTCAGTGTTTGCTGCTGTAGAACTTGTGACACCAAACAATCAGACAATTTACATATCCAGCTATAGGGAATGCTTTGATAATTGTGATTCATCAACTTGGTAGAATATTGAACAATACTTATCAATCATGGTTGAGAAGACCATATTGAAACATGGGTAAATAAAGATCAATGATCACAGCGGTTTACCCAGTAAGCCGTGCTGGACTAGTTCACAGAGTGCATCTGCCTGGAACCTTCTTCCCGCACACAGCATGGCTTACTTGATCCCTCACTTCTTACATTTCTCTGCACAGATGTCTCCTTACTTGAGACGTCTTCTTTGAAGAACTATCTAATGAACAGGAGTTGGCAAACTCATACTTAGGAGTGAAATCTGGCCTGTGGCCTGTTTTTGTAATAAGTTTTATTGGAACACAATGACTCCCATGTGTCCACTGTTGTCCGTGGCAGCTTTAGCAATCCAGGGCAGAGTTAAGTAGCAGGCACAGGGAGAACATAACCCATCAAAGCCTAAAATATGAAGTTTGCCAACCCCTGATCAAAGGCAGCACCCCCTTTCCAGCCTACTCTTTTGCCCTTTCTCTGCTTTATTTTTTTCTTTCTTTAAGCGATTGCCATGCATCGTATTTTCTACTCTCAGGTTTTCTTACTGTGATTCCCAACATTTTTCATTGCATATCATATCAATTCAGAAAAGAACATGTCTTATTTTCGTTGTTGTTTCTCCTGATAAACTGAAGAAATGCAAAGCCTGCCCAATTTTAAGAACCTACCGTAGATTACTTACATCCATAGTTCATTGTACAAGTGTGAAAATGTGGGTGAGTTACACTTCCTAAACTTTAAAAAAACTTTAAAAGTATTGATCAACCAATATTTTATTTTGCTTTAAGAAACAAGCATGAAACAAATGAATTGTTGTGGAAGGGCATGATACTTATCTCTTGTCTTGCAGTGTTTCTAACCACTGAAGGAAGTATTGAATTCGGCCACCAGTTGTAGAGAAAGTAGGCCCTAATTAGAGTGTGTATGCAGAGTCAGAGTGCAGCTTCACTGATACAGTTCCCGTGTTCTTTGTGTGGCGCTCCGCAGTCAGGGCCGGAACAGACACGCACCGACATATTCACAGGCACTGGCCAGGAGGCTGGGGCTCTACAGAGCACGCCATCAAACCTGTTGGGGGTCTGGGGGGTGCTGGGCTGGAGCGGACTTTTTTCTTTGAGTACAGTGCTACCACTCATGTTAAGCCTGGCTTCAAAGAACACAGAAATTTACTGCCAGCATTTTATTTATTTTTCAAAATATGTGTTTGCAAAAAATTTGAACTTTAACAGAATTTGTCCCAAGAGGAAGACACTTTCAGGCTAGTGTATGTGGCGACTACGGCCCAAACCAAAGTGGCCTGCCGCTCTTTATAGGTGGCCAGTGCTCACACTTAGGAAATAGAGCCCGCGTTTTCCACCTAAACAAAGACGCGCCATTTCCTATAGCCACATAGCATGCTGAGTTCGTTTCAGAGGTTCCCCAGGGGAACAAAGGCCAGGGCCCAGGGGCTGCCTGTCTTTCATTCCTTTCTGTTATTGTTGCATTCCCACCCCTGCCCACAGTGAAATTCATACATCAAAAAATAAAACACTAGCAGATTTGTTTCCAGGAAACTGCTTGCTAACTTTCTGAATCCTAAGTAGCATAGCAAATTAGCTAGATTTTTGCATCTTTGGTGATCCAAGCAAACCAAGCATACTAAAAGGAAATAGCAGGACACAGGTAGATTTTGAAACTTGTCCTTTCAGTACTGAGGTAGGGATGTGTTTGCAGAACATTCAACAATAACTATACTGAAAAGAAATATGAAAAAAAAATGCTTGACCATTTTTAGTTGTGATACGATCTTTATAAAAAGATGTATCAGAACAGCAGTGGGCATCAATGTATTGCAGTTGGGTAAATTTTAACAAGTTAAACTGCTTATGGGTCCCACGTTTAAAAGCTCAGCTAGTGTTGACCTAGCTGAACTGGTGACATTACATCAATTTTTATTTCTCTGGATACACACTGCACCTCTGCCTCTCCTCTCTTTCTGCGCGC
>NW_017732060.1:369649-401462 GCF_001890085.2 Hipposideros armiger
CACACACACACACACACACACACACACACACACACACACACACACAGTAGGGAGAAAAGAATGCAGAGAACAAAGTAAAAAGTGGCAGGAACTGCCTTAAGGCATGAGGTACCTAACCAGTCAAGAGAAAAATAAGAGTCTGTGACCTAAAGCTATAGATTTTCTAAAATCCAATCACCTAATATTCTGAGCCATCATCTCACATGTTTATAAGTTATAGATATTTAAAACTTTCTCATACAGCCACAGGGAGATTACAGATTCATTAGAAAGGGCTCAGTTGGGACTGTTATAGGGACTAAGAAGCTTAGCTTCCATCTAAAAATCTAAACTAATACCAAAATGAAAGTGTGTAGTTGCAATTGAAGGCATTCCTTTAAAGGTTTACCTGTAAGAGTCCCTCAGCACTACTTAGTACCTGTGAATTGTTCCCAGAGAGCCTGATGCTCCCCGTACCCCCTCACCCCCAGGACCCCATCACCCCTATAACTCTGCCTGAGGGCAGCCATGTTAATTCAGTGCATTAAGTGATCCCTGGGCCTGACAAGGTCAATGTGTGTCTCCTACTACCTGGGAATGAGTTAGGCACTTAGTATCTAAATATTGCCAAGTGCATTAGAAGTGAACAGTATCCCTATTATATGGGAGGTGGGGAGAGAGAGGCACTGGCAGTTAAAAGATCTGATTCGTTTGCAAAACAAATCAGTAAACCCTGTTGCTTGAATATGATTTACATTTTTAAGACAGAATCCAGTATTCAAGCATTCTCAATTCACTAAATGCTTCTTGCTTCTATTCAAAGTAATTTCTGGCTCCCCCATAAAACAAAATCCCTGTATTCCTAGTCTGCATTGCTTTCAATCTAAACAATGCACACTAGTGAAAGTTTTCAGAAACAAGTTCAAAATTGTAAATTGGTAGCAAAGGCCATCAGATCTGTAAAGGGGACTCTGATTTTAAAAGATTTTTCATATCATAGTTGCCTGGGATTTAACAGATTAATATTAAAATTATATTGAATTATATAAATATTTATATTATCTAACATATATCTAAAAATAAGTATATTTAAAATAAGTATTTTATGTATCTTCATTATTTACACACACACACACACACACAGACACACACACACACACACACCACTCACTTCTGTACATTTTCCTTGTGGTGATCTCAGCCTGTCCTTGGGATTAGTCAGTAAAAGTCTGCATGATCTTCCTTAATGGAAGTAGGCCAGAGGGGGAAAGAGGGTCAGCCTCAAGCATGGTACTCTGGTTTTAACCAGAATATGGTCACCTCAGACTTGGGATTTCAGGACTGCAGGATACATGCAGTTACTGGATTCCAAGAAGAGTCCAGGTCAAGATTCCACTGTCATGGGGAGTTGTGAAGTGGGGGCCAAAAGCAGAGGTCTGCCCTGCCAGAGGCTGCACTAAGCCCCAATGAGGAATTCTCCTGGTGGAGAGTGTCATACGTTATTTGCGAGAGAATTTTCAAAGCGTGTCCTTGAGCCTCCTATGCGTCTCCCTTCATTCTCTGGAATGTGGACAGCAGGCTGTGTGGGTCTGACTTGGCGGTTGGCTCCGGCACTTGCAAGGCTCTCCAGTGGTCTGCAGCGCACTCAGAAGATACAGGACATCGTATTTAGTGCGGGTTAACTTCCCCATCTTCCCCATCTCTTGACCCAGGCAGTCGGAGGGCTTTTTCATTATTTTGGTTTTGTTTATTGTTTCCTCTGTTTGTTGGGAGGAGGGAGGTTTGTAGAAGTTGAATTGGAAGGATGAGAAGTAGAGGCCTCCTTGATTCCCCACAGGTACATGGAAAGAAGCATCTTTCTTGACTGCTTTGCTTTGTCAGGGTGTCCTTTGATGAGGCCCTAGTCTGAGGCTCCCACTGGCCTCCATGTTCTTAAGTTTTAGAAAAGGCTACTTACTGGTCATTCTTTTTCTTTGTTTATTTTGCTTTCTCCCATTGGGTTCCCTGGCCTTCCTCTGACAGCGCTTGTTTGCATGAATTACATTCCTCAGAGCCACAAGCTCCAAATTCTTCCAGTCCCTTTGATTCCTGCTGCTGTGATTAGTGGGTCTCTGCCAAATGGGGTGCCTGCTCAGTGCTCCTAACTTGGAGACCTAAAGACATTTTGTAACCTCGTTAGTGAGAGGCTAGTGCTTCATTCCAGGTTAATAACATAACTGCTGTTGAATCATCATTAGCTTTAAAATCATTTGGTTTCCTTTCAACGTGTATAAGGCTACGGAAGGCGGGGAGTTTCGGTTATACTCATGCCAGTTCAGTAACATCAATCGTCCTGGGCAGCGTAGGAGGGGAGCCCATTAGCTCCACTTAAGTTAAATTTACATTCATAAGGAATTTCATAATCATTTGCATAAAATGCATTTCCATCTGTGTAGAAATAACGTACAACAATAATAAAAATTATTCAGATCTCTTAATCATAGCCATTACATTTGTTGTACATATATGTTTTTTTGTGAAGTATGGTTTATGACTGAGAGAGATGAACAATTAAACTTAGAAATTATGTTTTTTTAATCTCTATTCATAAAGATTAAATATTTGCTCCTTTAGTGAATTATGCCTTCATTACAGGTATTGGTAAAACGTTGTGAGACCACTAGAAAAAAATTCAGCTGTTTTAAGAGCACAAGTCTACAAGGGATCTGTTCCCCTGTTTCTACTCATTTTTTATGCATGAAAATCTTGACTAACAAGCAGGTGGGGTGTACTGTACCTAACTGGAACCCTGCATTTATTGATAGTGTGCCTGGAAGTAGTTTTGACTTGGAACTTCCCAAAAGGACCAAAGAGTTTATCAGAAACTATTGAACACACAATCTGTGGTGAAAATTAGGTGCAGTGTAAATACCTATGTATATGGAAGGTTTTCCTTGAAGAACTAGGTAAGGCCCTAGGCAGTGTGGCCAGGGCGTGTTTCTGGTTGCTTGGGGATCCTCCTGTTTTCTTGCTGGGCCTGGTGAATCGGGCTCTTGGCATCTGAGCTTTGTGAACCCTGGAATCTATGTACTGGGGGACACAGACTTTCTGTGGGGGTCTCTCGGCCACTGTTCTCTTTGGCAAATAAATGCATTCACTCTGTGGGATGAAGGTTCTTCCTCACACAGGGAGGATTTTTCTGGAAGATGGGAGCTAAACCTCTTTTGTCCAGAAGAGGCACTTTCTCCGTGAGTGGGCTCTGAACACAGATCTCCCAGTGAGCTGAAGCACGGCTGCCATGATACTTCCTGTGTAACACAATTACATGTCCTCAGAGTGGACTGGACTGGACTGCCGCTTTGCACAATAATCACCTCTGAGCACAGCCCCTCCCCACCCGAGATAATGTTGGTTACATTAGCCAATGATAATACTTTTCCCCCAGGTTTCAAAGTGTCATTCCAGGAAATTGAAGCATAACTTTATTGGCCCATGGCTTCCTCTTTTTAAAGCCATGTTATAAGCTGTTTGCACAGTAAACGTGGGCCTCAGTCATGTTCCATTCTCAGGACTTCCACAAATTAACTGGATCCTTGAACACACTTTCCCTGGCTTTTTCAGGCCTCCTTGTTTTTATCTGTGAAATGAAGTAGTCGGATTAAATGATCTGTAAGTGTAAGACCCCTTCTTAACATCTCACAGTTACGGAAGTTTCGGTTTGTTCTTGTTTTTGCCTTGTGTATGGATACTTAGGAGTCTGTGAAAACACTGTGGCTCTAAGACATACATGCCAACGTGCCATTTTTCCATTCTGTCTCCTCTTTCCTTATGTGAAGGTCTGCTGAGAGAATCTTGCCCACACGCTGGTCATACCTTCCTCATTCTTCCTCATCCTCTCCAAGTGACGTTTTGCACGTCCCTTCTCCACCACCAGCACACAGAGCCACAGGGCACTCACCACTGGCACCATTTGAATGTCCTTCACATAGGTTCCCTTTGGAGTGAAAAGATAACTGGAAAACCATACCGTCTGTTCTAGTCACAGCATCAGTAATGTTCAAATGTAATATTTAAGCATATATGCACATATTTATATTTGATTTGAGGTAGTTTTCCTTTGTGTTTATAATCATAGACTGGGTTTTAATACAGCTCAGCTATTTACTGTTAGGTGACTTACTCTGTTCAAGCCCATTTCATTATGCAATTCCATTTTACATCAAGAATTCAAAGGAGCATATAGATAACAGTTAACACAATGTGTCATTGCATAGGTATTTGATAAATGGCAGAATTACTTGATACGTATTTATTATATTACCATATTTAAGTAATCTGTTTTAAGTTGTATCCTTTTTTCACCCTTTAACATCTCTGAAATTGGAACGTATTTTATAATCTCTAGTGTTTTATGATAGCTGTTGGTGAAGTGGCAGTCAGAAAGTTTCAAGTATCTCTTAATAAAATTATTTTGCCGCTATTTTCCTTTTTGTAGTAGTAGAGTACAAGTAGTAGAGCAAGTAGTAGAGTGATATATGATAAAACCTATGTCTGAATAAGAGCTTTTTAAATAAGTATAAAGTAAAAATTGAAAGTCATAAGGAAGTTATTGTCATTCTTAGTGGTCCCTAAAATAACGGTCCATCTTTAGAGCAATAGCATCGTGACTTTGTGAAATACACTATGTTATCAAATGTACTGTGGGTATGTAATCCGCAAAAAAAAGTGTTTTCCTGTCAAGTTTTGTTCCCCCAAGAACTCAGCCAATTTTTCTTAAATATTGTAATAATGGACCTAGTTGCAGGACTATAATGTTCTCAAAATGCTACTGCTGCCTAAATCATAAAAAATGGAAACGGAGGGCAGCTTCAGCCTGGAACTGTGTAAATGAGGGAAGCATGTGTTGCATCGGGTCGTGTTGGTGTTTTTGTACCGATGCATAGCACAGTCTCTCAGGGTAAGACTGCATGATTAATGGTGTTTATTCTTGACAGAAGCCTCCTTTATTTATCTGCAATACAGTTTAGTGATTTTATCAGGCACCTGAATGAAAAATATTCAGTCATACCAATATTGCAGTGTAAATTGAGTAGAGTCACTTTTTATTATATCTTTCCTCCTTATCATCTGCACAGTAATTTTCTAGCAGAGGTTTGATATGGAAAGGCTGGATTTAGCTGTACTTGACAGAAAGCCTCTTCAATTTCCCCTAAAAGTTCAGGCTGCTCTTAGAAGTGTGTGTGTGTGTGTGTGTGTGTGTGTGTGTGTGTGTGTGTGTGTGTGCGCGCGTGTGTGTGCGTGTGTGTGTAATATATAAACCCTCTCTCTTATCCAAGCAATTTCAGAATTTGAAAGAATAAAGATAAAATGCACAAACCTGGACGGGAGAAGTGTTGTTAATATAAAAACATCTAATAGCTGTGAATTCACTGGTAAAAGCTTCTTTAGTGTTTGAGCTGTGGCTCAGTACTGAGCCTTTTGCATGGCTACATGGCCCCACTTTCTTCTAAACAATTGTCATACAAATCCAATCAGCATAAAGCCAGACCTTTTCCTTTCTCCCTGGAGTAATAGCAAAGTTGTGAGTCCAGATGGCCGGGGGGTGGGGGGTCAGTTGCTGTGGTGACTCATTTGTAGGATACTCAAGTAAGATGTCGCTAAATTTTAAACAAAACTTTATTCAAGTAACAGTGTTTATAATATTAATTGTCAAAATCAATCAATGGCGGACAGGGACAAATGGTTGGAATCATAGAATACATTGGATTTTAGGACCAAAAGGGACTTTAAACCTGGTGGGTGAAATGGAGATCATCTTGTCCAAATCCTCACGTTTTATAGATGGGAAATGTAAAGCCCCAAAAAGTGTTTCCGGCAAGACCAGACTTTCCGAGGGTAATGTGAGCAGATAACTCCGGTATGTCATTTACCCACTTCAGGGCAGTGACATCGGTCCTCACTCATGGATCAGAAGACTTGCTTTCGCTGTGGGGTTGGGAGCGCAGTAGGAGACTGTGGTTCCTTTTCAGCTAATTACCTAACTATTATTAGACAATTAATAATAGTTCTTTGATGGACATCCCTATTATCACTTAAAAAGAAGGATGATTTAAGGAATGAGAGAAAGCATGAGTCAGATAGGGATCAAAAGAGGCAACCCAGAAAACACTCTAGTCAGTAGTTAATAGTAATAATAATAATAATTACGAGGATTATGATGATAATGGTAATAGAGAAAAAGTCCACACCAGCTCCCAGAAGACAAGCCTAAGCTCAACATGCCAGGCTGCTGTTGATAAAGGATTTATTCTAGTTGGTTCTTGAAGTCATGTTTACAAAATATAAATTAAAACAGGAGTCTCATACTCCCCCTGGCTCAGAATTCCAGAGGCAACCTGTCGTTGGCATAAATATCCTCCTTACCTCCTGCAAGAGGACTCAACATGAAGCAAGGATAAATTGTCGGAACCCAAGTTCCTCTTTCTGGTTAATTATTTCCACCCAGTATCTGAAGCTCCCTCCTGGAAGACTTCTCACTTCAATAACAGATCGTGGCTTGGGGCTCTCAAGATTTTGAAATAACTGTTTACCTTAAATTGTTAAGATTTCCAGGTAAATGATACATGCACAGGCTTGTTTAGTTCATTAAGTCAGCAGTTCTGATTGAATCACTTGGGTGTACTTTAGGTCCCCATTCTTTATACCTGGTTGACATCATTGTTCAAATCCAAGAGTTCCTATCACAGGACGTCATGGCTGATAGGATTCTACATTATTAGAAAACGTGACACCTGGACAAGCAAACGCCACATTTCCCAGTTTTCTAGATAGTTCACGGGACTTTGTCATTTGCCGAGTTACTAGACACTGTTGTGTTTGAGTGTGTTTCTATTTTGCTGTGCGTTTTCTTTTTTGAAAAGATCATTACTTGGCTAATTTGAGTGCTGCTTTTGGGATGGAATTGGTAATTCATCAAACTTCAAAAAATAGGATTTATTAGAATGAGTAGAAAATTGGTGGGAATGTCAGAGAAATCAGACTGACATTTTTGTCCCCCTCCGTATTTTTCTTTTCTCATAGCAATGAAGTTCTGAACTAAAACTGTGGAATAACTCTGACCTTGAATTTACTTTTAGAAAAAAAAAAAATCCCACTCATTTTACTGAGATCAAGTAAAGTTACTGATGTATTGACTTTGTTAGAAGTGGTGAGGCGGAGTGCCCCTACCTGACACCAAAGGTGTCAAATACCTGAACTCACCCTGGCTGCAGAACACCCGTGTGGGGTCCTGAGGAAATGAATACACCTTGCGATAGCAAGGCGACTTTGGCCTTAACTAGCCCAGAGCTCTAGTAATAGCAGTGGCAGGAAGGACTGAGTTGGTCGAAGGGACCAGCGGTTACTGAGAACTTACCATGTGGCATGTACCAGGCCGAAGGCTCTAGGTATACTTTCTTGTCAAAAATTAAATAGTGCAGCTCTGCTGCTTTTCCTTGTAGGCCCAACTATCTTTGGAGCAAAGCAGACTTAAAGATTTAGCTTAACCAACCACATCTAAGTCTGAGATCTTGCAATTCTGATATGTAGAACAGCTGATTAAAGGCACACTCCCGGCCACAGGGAGATGTGGAGGAAGAGAGTGAGACAGGAGAGCCCCTGGTTCTCTGGGCCTGGCTGGGTTGGCCTCCCCCAGCTGGAGAAAGAGAGCACACAAAGGAAAAAAGTAACTGTTCAAAGGGAACCAACCTGCTTACTATCTCAGAGAAGGAAGGGAGACAAGGACAGTGTCTGTGTGCTTTGCTACCGCAGACCCGTTGGAAGGCTCTCTGGAAAACAGAATTCCCTCAAGTGTCCCAGAGGCCGAACACTAAGCGCAGCTGTCCATTCCTTCATGTGCATGGTGTAGGGTTAGGGAGAGATTAGCAACCGGACTGAATTCCCCCCTTAGGAACCACAGTTGTTTTCTCATCACGGGGGTATCTCTGTGGACTTTATAAAGGAATACAACATACCGGGGGTGCCAAAAAAATGTACACATTTTAAGAGATGTTATCTATGTATTTTCAAAATTGAATTGAATTACGGTAGAATTGTGTAGTATGACGTTTGCTCAAAAGATAGTGTTAATCAAATGAATGCTAGCCTCATTCATTGTATTTCAATTTTAACATAGTTTTTTCCTTTCCTAAAATGTGTAAACATTTTTTTGGTACCCTCTGTATTAGTTCTTCTAGTAATTAGTCTTTATGATTATTTTAGTTATATAACATAGCAATATAAAATGCATATTATATACTAAAATATATAATGGTTTATATATTAACTATATTAATTAGTTTAACAAAATGACCTAATCAATTTCTTTTACTGGTTTTATTTTTCTCACAAACCTCTATAGTAATTGGGGGAAGAAGAAAAAGAGAATTTCTCTTATTTATTACACTTTGCAAAAAGTGGGGTACCTTTGTATGGAATATTTGGATTCCATTTGGACACCAAAAGAGGGTGCAAAAAATAATGATTTAAAATATACTCTGCACTTATGAAACTAAAATATGCAAAACTGATGACAGATTATTTAGAAACTGGTTTGTCAGCTGCCATTTGGATAAAGGATACTGTCTTCTCCACTGGTGTTGTCTCTCTCTGCCTTGTTTCTAATGTGTTAGAGGCACACAGGGGGCTTCTTTATACATGGGTCAGTTGGGGCAGCAAGAAGACGCATACTGTGAGATGGGGTCATTTAGCTACAAGTGCTTATTCGAACAACACTCGCTCTTAGATGTACGTTCCTTTTACATGGATGCCTTTCACTCCATTTGACTATAAACTCTAAAAGCAGAGACCAAATGATCATATATTATGTTTCTTGCAATCGCCCTATGTGCTGAAATCATAATGGAGTCTTAACAAATGGATGTTTGATAAAATGTATGTCCAATGACTATATTGTTGAAATATTCATTTGTGTAGTTATACATGTAATTTTTAAAAACTGAAATACAATATGTAAATTTGTAAAAGGCCTAAGGCAATTAAAAATACGTGGTACATATTATTTAGCTACAAAGATGAGGAAAATAGAATTTGAAACTGAACCATCTTATCAGTTAGGGTCCTAGCAGTTGAATAGAGTGGATATTTACAGAGGTGTGAACAAGGTGAAAGGCCCAAAAAGTGATCCTAAAGCTCCCAAGACCAGCAAAAGTTGGAAGAGGTTACTGCCTCTAATTCGAAGGTGCAAACAAATGAAGGGAAAGCCGAGTGAGCGAGCCGGAGCCCAGGACTAGAAGTTGCGCTTCTGGAGAGGTAGCCAGCGGGGGAGGAGTGCCACCGGCGGAACTGGAAGTGGAAGAGGAAGTGCTAAGAAGAGGAGGTGACTGAGCTGATGCCCTGACTTCTCGTCCCTTCACTGCCAGCTCCTGCCAGTGCCTCTCATTAGAAAAATCCAGAGGGAAAGTGAGCCACCCGATTCAGACCCAGTCTTCCTGGGCAAGCTGTAGTTCTGGGGTGAAGGAAGGCAAGGGGGAAGGAGCTGGCATAGTCCTCTGTACATCTCAGGGTCACATGATGATTGTGGGTGAGGGGTTATCTGGAAGCTCACCTGGAATAAAAGAAAAGATGAAGTCCAGGACTGGGCACATTTCCGAGTGCCTAGTGTATTAGCCGTGGACGTTTTAGTTATTTGTTCACTGTATGGAAAGCAAAATTTTTATTGCAAATTTTGGATTATTAAAACGGTGCTTTTTGAACAATTAGTTAGTTAAAAATACATTATAAGGGATAACTCCCCTTTGTTCTTTGTGTTGCCACTGCTTGAATATGAAGAGTATCTATTTGTTATAGAAAGAACAAAATCAAACAAAAAAATAATTTATGTAAAAAAAGAACATTTCAGTTTTTTGGTAGTTTGGAGCCTTCATGCAAAGATGTGAGGGTATGTGTACATTTCCAATGTTCCAAGAAACATGAAAGCAAATTGTAATAATCCAGCATACAAACTAGTTTAATGCTCTCATACTGGGTTATGCAAGTGATTAAGTACTGTGATTTTAATCTTGGTGTTTTAGTAACCGAATAAGATCTATGAAAAGACAGTAACAAATTAGATTATTTAATCGTATTTTATTCTAAGAGGTTATTCTCTGCAGTTTGGTTTTATTTTTAAGTTGATCATAAGATAATGTTTAAAATGCTCCAATAAAAACCCCATACTTTTAATTGTAATCTATTTTCATGACCTTTAAAAAATTAATCTGAAGTCAAATGATCTCCACAAAGACACAATTTTGTATTGCTTTACTGTCTTTTTGGAGAAAATAAAAACAATTCCCACCTTCTTTCTTGTCTGAAACTGTCCTTCTTTTAGCCATTGGGCAATATGGTAACAAATGACAGCCACTCTAAGTCTTCATGGCCTTGGTAAGACGAATGGGTGAAGACAATGTGAGGGCCGTCATCCCTGAGTGGCCGTGCTGAGCCCTGTGTGCGTGCGTGTGTGCGCCAGGACGCAGAGGCAGTGGAACAGCAGTGCCCTGACAGCCCGGCACTGCTGGTCACCACACTGCAGTGTGTGTGACATTGTTCAGAGGCTCACAGTCATGGTTCTATACCCTGGCTACAACATAAGAGGCCTGGAGTCTCTGTACCTGGAACTGTTCTAAGTTTCAGTGTTCTTCCTAGAATGCTTGTTTCTTGCTTTGGTTTTTCTCCATGGTTTGTGCTCTCTCTCCTTCAGCACCCTTGTCCAGCCCCAGAACAGAGAGAAGGGAAAGCTACAGGCAGAGAAAGTCACTGGAGGCCAACAGCAGTCTTCCATTTTTGTGTGTGTACCTACTAAAAATAGAAACCAAGAAAGGGACACCTCTAATTTTTTTCCTGGTGTTACTGTAATCCTCAAATGCGGACTTTTAGCCAGCTTGGCAAATATTTGCAGGTCAAGTATGTGAAATAATATATGTCATTTATATGGACTTCCCCACACCTCTCATCTCCTTCTTCCGTAGGATTCACCCCTTTCGTCATAATCTTGAATGGCTCTTGTGCACAGTAGTGAACACATATCTGCTTATTAAATTTAAGGAGCTTAACCTTCTCTCTCAAATTTGCTTTCCAGTAAACAACCAAAAAAATAACTGATAAGTGACCTAGCTACCAGGAATTTGGAAGTGGCTCTGTTAGGTAATGTTAAAATCAGCTTTATTGAAAAATTGTACATACACAGAGCATGCCAAAAAAAAATGTATACACATTTTAAGAAGGGAAAAAAGCTGTATTAAAATTGTAATACAATGAATGATGCTAACATTTGATTAACGCCATCTTTTCGGCAAACGTCATACTACCCATTGCTACTGTAATTCAATTCAACTTCAAAAAGCAATACATAGATAACATTCTCTTAAAATGTGTACATTTTTTTTGACACCCTTGGTATTTATATCTATGTCAGGTGATGCTGGGGCCTTTGGGGTTCAAGGTTGGGTGCTTAGCTTTGGTGGTTTAGAAACTCAGTTTTGTCAAGCTTTAGCACTAGACAAGTGTCATGCTAGCCCAACTCACAAGAGCCTGATGTGGAAACAAAATTAATCAGTGATCAACTTCCAGTGAGAAACTGAGCAGAAAGGACACTGGAACACTGTCTCCAAAAGTCTTGCCATGTGGACATCTGTTTACTGAGTTTAGAATCTCACACACACACACACACACACACACACACACACACAGAAGTTTTGTGGTATGGTTTGACAGCCCCCAAGAATATCAGCAACCACTACTATTTACTGAGTTCCCAGTGAAGGTCAGTGACTACAGCCCTGAGATGAAGTGGAAGTATTATTGTTCCATTTCGTGTGTAAGTGAACTTCACTTAGTGACAGTCAGTGAAGAGTGGATTCAAATCCAGTTCCTTCAGATCTCTTGTATCTAATTACTGAGTTCCTGTTCTTTACTACCTCCTTTGGTTTGATGGTTTTACTAAATAAGGGAGGTCCTGGGAAACCAAATATCAGGTAGAGGAGCAAAGCATAAGATTTGCTTTGAAAAGAGGGTTCCAGTGTTTCAGTGTTTGAAAATCACATAGTAAGCTGTATGTGCCATGCCTAACATGCATGTACATATGTATTTCTGTGTATGTGTATATGTCAGTATATATGTCTATATTATCTATGTGTATAGATTAGGAGGGAAGTGTATTAGCATAGTAGTATATGATATATACAGAAATAGAGAGAGAGCATTATTAGGTACCACGCTCTGTACACGAGGCTCTCCTCATATTCACTTGTCATGACTCCATGAGGTTTGGACCATTAAGGACTAGGAGAGGGTGGGTATGGCAGCTGAGGTCATACAGCTGCCATCTACACTGGTTTCCTTGCAGAAACCCAGCCCTTCATGGTCCCACTGCTTTGGTGGACTGACTAACCTGTCTCCAGAATTCCCAGTGACCCCTCACTGGGTAACCCATATTAAATGTTCTCCTATTCATATCCTGGGGATGGCTGGACTTTGAACTAGGTGGTTCCCTTCTTTAGGGCAGGTGATTAACTTACAGCTTTCTTGTGTTGCTGTCTGAAGGCATGTCCTCCCACTAGGTTAGAGCTGGATAACCCGTATGTGCTCAGGGTCATCACTCTGGAAGTGGCAAGTGTGATTATGACATTCCCAGAGTAGGTGACGTTTCCTGACTTCTTGTCCGGGAGGAATCAACCCTCTTCTCGGTGGTGTTTCTTACTGGTGTTCCTGCCAGGGAAGATGTGACCAGGTCTTGGTTCGTTCCCATGGCCGTGCTTTTAATAGTTGCCCTCAGTCAAATGAAAGTGAAGGCCTGGGTGCAGACATCAGACTGCCACAGCAGGGTTTTGAGAAGAGAAAACTGTCACTTGTCCTCTGGCTTCCTTGCTCCTTTGGGACTGGTGACTGCCCAAGCCCCACCTCTATATTTTCCATGTTGTTCTAGATGCTGATTTTCCCCCATGCATGAGTCTTCAAAATGGAATCTAGACCTCTAAGAATATTCTTACTACCCTTCTCAATTCTGGAATTTCAGAAAAATAACAGGTTTCAATTTTTGTCTAAACTGAAACGACAAGAAAAGCCATTGCCTTCACTGATTCCGACTTCATATTGTTTGGACCCCATTTGTCATGGATCACAAAAGCTTGTCCAGGACGTGTCAGCTCAGGATTTCTTGAAATGTCTACTTTTCCACATTTCTGCTGCACTGGTCTCTCATCGTGTATCTACAAATAAGTTTATACTTTGTAATAGTTACTTCTTGAACCAGATTGGAAGGTTGATTTTCTTTTCTGGTAGAATATGAATGAGTGAACTGGAGTATCGCAGTGCTCTAAGGTAGAACATGTCTAAATGGGGCTTAGAATTCAACCAGTAACACAGAGCCCACTTGTTTTGAAGTAGAGAGCTAAAACAGGATAGAATAATAGGTTATATCGATTTCTATTTAAGTATAAGTAATTTCACTAATTCCTGAGTGGGTGTGGAAAGCCTCAAGTTTTTCTGAAAAGAAATAGCTATTTTTTGGTGGTGAGCTCTTACTCTTCCCTCATGTAAATTTAGAAAACTGGATTTTATTTTACTTCACCAAAAGTGGAACCTGAATAACAAAAAGCCTCTTTTTTTTTTTTAGTTTAAAATGTAAAAATAAGAAGGAGCTAGTGAGAAAATCCATCCCCCTCCCCATAGTTCAGCCTCTTTTATTTTCTACTGAGAAGTGAATATGAGTAAAACCTTTTATTTTCTTTTATTTTCATTATCTGATCATTGGTTTAATTTATTTCAGTGCCTGTGCTGTGCACTTGGTGGAGCTGGCTTCTTCCAAGATTGTATTCTGACGGGGTGATGGGGCCAGACCCTGGCAGCCAGAACGCACTTGCTTTGGGAGGCGTCTCCCCTCCCTTTCATTTACTCTTAGAGCCAGAGGCAGAAGAGGAATTTGCCGTTCTCAGTAGATCTGTCTCTGTCTCGGCTTCTCCTTTTTATGGGCATACCCTCCGCGAATGAGAAAATGGAGAGCACAAGTGTTGAGCCTGTCATGGCCAGTTCACTGGCTTATCCACACAAAACATTTTCTATTAGAGAAGGAACAAGGCCGGGAGGAGCACTGCACAGACTGCCGTTCTAGAAATGCCTGTTCTTGGGGCTTCAGGAGTGGCTGTGAGGAAGGCGCCCCCGGGGTGTGGTGGCAGCAAGGTGTGTGTGAGAGTTTGTCTCCAAAGGGCAAAGCCTCCATTCTGCCTTAATTCACTCTAACAAGGCTTGAGCTTGATCCAAAACCCGCTCTTTTCCAACTGTCTAATCCCGGGAGTGCTTAATTACTAACTGTTCACTGAACGTGGCTAATCAGGATGCCATGTGAAAACTGAGTGTGAGAGGAAGCTGGCACTCAGTGCTGCTTTCCGGAGCGGAGAAGTTACCTTCAACACAGTGCAACCCAGATCTGTAAAACAAGTCTCGTTCTCCTTGAAGACCCTTAGCCATGAAGCCGGGGCATGGACATAATAGTGTGTCTGATTTCACGTTTCTCACACGCTTTTGCACTTAGCTTTCTTATTTGTGGGTAACTGCCATGTGCATGCTCAGACCCAGTGCATTTGCTTTTTTTCCCTTTCCTTCTCTCTCTCGTCTCTCTCTTGAATGCAGCACCACGATGCTGAGAGTTAAGTTTTGAATGGTGCAATTAATGTTCAGGTCAAATGGAAAATATAACCTCAGCAATTACTTTCAGCTCAGATGCCTGTTTAGACCTTTATTTTTCTATATTCCAGGTGCCGTGAAATGTCTCAAAGGTCAGGTTTTTTTTTTGCCCAAATAATTTTATAGTAGTGTTCTACTTGCATTATATCACTGTGATTTTAAGATAATAGTACTAGAAATGTAAATGCCTGATGTTTTCTCCCCCAAGACACCTTGAATACACTTAAAATCTTTTCTTTCACAGATAGCTTCTGCCTATGGAGACATTCATTTCATGCATCCCTATGTATCTGGCTTTCTTTTTACCTAGGCCTTCTGCCTTATCTAGTAGCCCGACGTACTCGGACCTGCCCTTCATTCGGATCTCCCCGCACCGGAACCCTGCTGCCGCTTCCGAGTCCCCCTTCAGCCCTCCGCACCCCTACATCAACCCTTACATGGATTACATCCGGTCCCTGCACAGCAGCCCGTCCCTGTCCATGATCTCAGCGGCCCGGGGGCTGAGCCCCACGGACGGTAAGTGTCAGACCACCGCATTCTGCTTCCAAATCCCCCATTACTCCCCATGCCTCACCTGGACGTGGTATCGGGTAGTTCTGATGTTTATTGAGTGTTTCTTACGTGCCAAACACTGTGCTGACTGCCTCAGTGCATACTCCCGTTAGTTACAACATTAGGACACCTCCATGCGGGCGGAGCTGTTACCCAGTGCAGATAGCAGTGTGCAGAGCGGCCCGGTAGCTAGTCCACTGCGAGTGGCAGGGATGGAACTCGAAGCCAGGTCTCAGTGACTGCAAAGGCCCTGCTCTCATCCACTGCTCTGTTCTGAAGCTCCATGTGTGTTTAAACTGGCCCTGGAGCTTATCATGCAACGTGCGTGTATAATAGTGCATTTTGCTCACCATCCGGCATTAACTTTTACGGTCTGCATTTATACAGATGTGAGCAGTGTGTCTCAAACTCCAGTGTGCATACGGATCACCTCAGATGGTGATAAAATGTGATTCTCTGTGGGATGGGTCCAGGTGGCACTTGAGGTTCTGCACTCTGGAAAGCTCCCAGGTGATGTCTATGGTGCCGGTCCATAGACCAGGCTGAATAGCAAGGTCTTAGAGAACATGATGGTTCAGACCTGCTGATGCACGTACCTTCTATCCTTGATCTTGCCAGACAGAAATTGGAAGAGAGATGTGGTGGGAAAAGAAACGAACTTTGACTTTAATTCTGTAATATCTGATTCTTATGTTAGGCTCTCAGGGATCCAATTCTGGTTGGTTGTTATGCTCTCAATTACTTTCACATGACTCTTTTTAATCGGAGTTGTATATTATGCAATTGACAAGTTCTAAACCAGCGGTTCTCAACCTGTGGGTCGCGACCCCTTTGGGGGTCGAATGACCCTTTCACAGGGGTCGCCTAAGACCATTGGAAAACAAAAAGATATTTACATTACGATTCATAACAGTAGCAAAATTATAGTTATAGAGTAGCAACGAAAATCATTTTATGGTTGGGGGTCACCACAACATGAGGAACTGTGTTAAGGGGTCGCGGCATTAGGAAGGTTGAGAACCACTGTTCTAAACTGTTCCTTTGATTCAGGAAAGGCATTTCCCATCACACGCATGTGCATGTAAACGGACTTGCCCACAATGGCTGGAACCCGAATTAAGGTCCAGAGTCGCAGAAGCCTTATTGATTGCACAGAGTGGCTTATGAGTTCTTTGCAGCTGGTCGCTCAAATCACTGACTGGTGCTTGTTTCAGAGCACAGAGAAACACCGTACACTGACTCTCACTGAGCAGTATTTGATGACCCGACACTGTCCCCATTCTCCAGGCAGACCACTTTCCGAGGCTGGCTGTGCATGGTGGGGTAGTCGCCGGGGAAACTGATGAGGTTGCTCAGTAAACATGTACTCAGTTGTACCTCTAGGAGTAGCACTGCTTCGGGAACAGCTTTCAGCTCATTGTTTTTCTTCTGATTCAATGCAGTGAATACACTTTGTAAGGTTCCTAAAGAATGGTTTACCATTTGGTCAAGATTCACATTATTTTTCTTTCGGTTTTATTGAGATATGATTGACATAAGCACTATGTAAGTTTAAGGTGTAC
This sequence comes from Hipposideros armiger, assembly GCF_001890085.2. Taxonomy (NCBI): domain Eukaryota; kingdom Metazoa; phylum Chordata; class Mammalia; order Chiroptera; family Hipposideridae; genus Hipposideros; species Hipposideros armiger. Next base: position 386,440 of record NW_017732060.1, read on the forward strand.
AGCGTATATTGTGAAATAATTACCACAATAAGTTTAGTTGGCATCTATGATACAAAGAGGAAAAAGAAAAAAATATATATTTTTTTTCCCCTGTGATGAGAACTTTTAGGATTTACTCTCTCAGCAAATTTCAGATATACCGTTTAGCAATATTAACTATATTCATTATGTTGTACATTACATCCCTAGTACTTATATATCTTATAACTGGAAGCTTGTAAGATTCATACTTTTAAAATAAAACTATCAGAGAGGCAAATGAGAGTCAAATGCGAGTTAGTTCTGCTTAGGATTTGGTTTGACAGTGGGAAAAATGGAGTACTTGGGAGTTCCTGCAAATGACTAACCAGGAGAACAGAGGGCGAGAGGGGTCCTGGAGGTTAGCTAACAACGGACTTGAAATTGTGCCTGGCCCATGGGGATTTAGTTGGGCCACTGGAAAGTGATACTTCTAGTTAAAGCATCTTCTCTTCTGTTACCCACAGTGTTTCATGATGAGTATGAATAAGACATTTTTTTTATTCTTTTTTTCTGCTTTCCTCTTCCTGCTTCTTAAGCATCCAATTAATACCCAGTCAAATAAAGTCAGGTCACTAATATTTCTCTCTTGTGATCCAAGCTTTTAATAAACATCTATATTTATCATGTATAGAAAAGTCTGGGCACAAATATAAAACAGAAGGCTATTGTGAGAATGCTAGTGTTTCTGCATAATTGCAAAACTAACTTTTATTGATAGAATGCTGTGCCAATTAGCACTTGACATGCACCATTGCATTCACTGCCCCAACAACGTCAGGGAGCAGTAACAGGTGACATCATGGAGCAGTAGCAGGTGATGCTGGCTTTTGTATCCAGATCTTTGGACTCTGGAGACCTCTCAGAACTGCTGCAGTGTCCTGCCATTTTTGCACATAAATTGGCAGGTGGAAGCCCGTTATTATCCCACTCTTATAAAGCTGATCTTACCAGTAAATTGCTCTAGATTGGCAGGTACAGTTTCGTTTTGATTTTGTAATGAAAAAAGCTTTTAAATTATGGAATACAAAGTTGCAGCTTATCGCCCAGTTGTGTGTTATTATCTGTGCTGCCCTTTCCATGGTCCTGCCCAGTCCTCCAGATAGTGAGAGCCTGCCAGAAGGCTCAGGAATGTTTTACATATGTCTGGAGAAAGATCATACTTGTCTACGTTGTCGACTACTGTAAGAAATGTGAACACGATTTGATATAAGAAACGATTTTATTTTGTGAGGCGAACAAGAGAATGAGGTACGCACATATGTAAATTTTCATTATTTTGAATTCTTGGTGATTTCTTTAAACTGTGGGCCAGGAAGGGGGGCCCAAAAAATAACCTCCTCCCAAGTTCTTCTAGTTGGGCTAATAAATTAACATGAGGCAGATCAACAGGGGAGAGTGTCCACAATTTATCACGGATGTTCATGCGGGGGTGCCATCAGAATATGAGACCTGGAGACGCATTGGGCTTTGAGGTTTCCATGCCATCCTGGACAAAGGAGAGGGAAGCAGGGGTCTGGGATTTCAAAGGGAAGCGGGCAGTTTACAGGTAGACAAGAAAGAGCAAACATGTGGTAAACAAATTCTTGGTGGGTCACCCAGAAACAGTGGGACACAGAGGGGTGTCCAACAAACAGGCTTGGCTGGATTTCTCCCTCTCTGCCACTTTTAGTTTATAATATGATGCTAAGGTGATGCTCCTATCCTTTAAGCAGGTATTTCTGTCTGAATTCCTTTAGGCAGGCAAGGGGAGGGTTCTTTCTGAATCCTTTGTTTCTTAACACGAGCTTAAAAATCAGTACCGCAAAAGGTATATTTTGGGGTGTCAAAACTTCATTCTCCTTCAAAACTAACCTCAAATATTTTGTAGTATATTTCATTTTCTGTATTTTCCTTCAGTTTTATTTTCAAATAAAAGGTATGTGGTACATGTAAGTGAAAGCATAATTTGAGTTAAAGGATTTTTACTAGAATGAGCTGATGTGGACCTGTGACCTCCTGTCATCAAGTAAGCACGCTTTTCTTGTGTCCCCATCTAGCGCCCCACGCTGGAGTCAGCCCAGCAGAGTACTACCATCAGATGGCTCTGTTAGCCGGCCAGCGCAGCCCCTATGCAGACCTCCTTCCCACAACTGCCACTGCTGGCGCTGGGGCCATCCACATGGAGTATCTGCACGCCATGGATAGTAAGTGTGTGTGTGTGTGTGGGGGGGGCGGGGGTGCGTTCTGCAGTTCTGTGGGTGGCAGGTGTCAGCTCATGAAATGGAGAGGAAGACACAAAGATTAGGTGACTGTATAACTTTACAAACCAGAGGAGGAGGAGAAACCTGTGGTGCTCTGGATCTCTTGATTTCCTAGGAAGCGGCCACAGATTTGGCCATCTTCGGACTCCCTGTTTAGCTCAGGGGAACAAGCTGGAAGATGTAGGCAATTGTGATATGGCAGATATACAAAAACGACCCTGCCTCGAATGTCTTTATAACAAAACAAGGAAACATATTTGATTCCGTGAATGTACTTTGCCCAGTCATCCCTGAGTTTTATAAATTTTATGCCTTAAAATTAATTTTAAAGAAATACCTGTACTTGGTTTTACATTTTTCTCATTTGATTTTCTTTGCCTCGTATTTTCTTTACATTAAAAATATTTCACTAAGACCTTTTATCTAGGAAAAATAAAAAGCACTTCCAAATTAGGAAGGGCTGTTTTTGGTACACAGCAGTGGAAGAAAATGGGATCGTTAGATGTGTTTTATGTAACTTTTTTTTGGGTCCCTCTAAGCTTGTGATGATTCCTTTGGATCACTTACCAAGACATATAGACAAACGAGGCTATGATTATCACTTTTCAGGACACCCAAGAGTTCTCATTTATTCAGATTCTTGGAGTCCACATCCATTTGTCAGGTGCCAGGAAGTGACCCGGAAACATCATCCAAGGTGTACATCAATTAAAGCCACTGTCCTTTGAATATGACAGTCATGTGACTTCAAGTAGTACATATGCTTGAGGTTTTATTTGTTTTTTTCTAGCAGCAGTGATTGACTTGTGCTATTCCATTTATAGTTTGTTTCGATTCTTTTGTGAAAAGGGTATACATTTGTCAGCTCTAGCAGTAGTTAGTAATCCAGTCCTCAGGCCTGGGAAAGCGTCACACAGAGTAAAGTGTACAGCCTTGTCTTACTGTCGTGAACCGCTTGGCTGTATTACCCAGGAACGTAAGCACTGGTTTCCAGTGTGGCGTTCATTACCACACACAAAGTGAAAGAAATGTACTGCATCTTCTGCAGGGCTTTTGTTGTTCTGCTCAGTAGAGTGGAGAGCTTATGTTTCAGATTCATCATAACCACATTGCAATTAGGGATTGTTGGGAGAAAAATGTTTGGTGTTATTATGCAAATTAGTTATTTAAAATCTCCAAATAAAGAATTAAAATAAGACAGAATCCTTGGAAGGTCAGCCCATATTACTTTCCTTATTTGATGAGAATGTGTTTAGTCAGGCAGTGGCAGTTTTTATCTAAATAAAGGATGAAGCTACCCTTTTACTTTGTAAAAACTAATTAAAGGAATTTTAATTTGCCTAAATATATGGTAAATTGATTGTCATTAAGTAGGAATTTAGATGTCCTATCATTCATCACATAAAAGGAAACCTCCTTTTTCTTTGTCAGAATTTTTTATTAGAATAGAGAAACAAAACAATTAACAGAAAGTCAAATCAGAGAGGTAGGTCTGTGTTGGAACAATAAGAATGCTTGGGCTTCTAGTTAAGGAGGAAGCGGTTTGACCAGTGAATACTTGGGCCACTGCTCTCTCGGCTGTTTTGAAAATGCTCACCTTGTCTCCTGTCCCTTCATCACAGGATCCCAATCACTGTCCCACAGGCAATGCTGCCTTTATCTTTCTTTGCTTGGGACGAGCACATTAAATAAAGGATTGCAAAGTGCTTAAAGTGCTGTATTCCTTCTCTCTAAAATAACCGAAGTATCTAGTTAAACAGAGTGTTAGGAAGAGTACCAGAATTTAAGAGACTTTTCCAATAGCAAGTGAAATAACTTACAGTTCCTGCATTGGATGTATACCTGCAGTAGAGAGCCAACTTGGAATCTAGCTGGTCTCTCTGACCCATTGTTATAGGTCTTTGGGACTCTTCAGACTGGTTTCAGCTGAGCACCTGACTTTTAAATGTGCCACCAGTGGGCATTGTTTGGTTCCAGCCAGCTTTAGGAGAGAGAGTTTCTGTGTTGCATGTCAGAATGAACATATTTGTTTTATGGCTCTAATTCTACGTTTTGGGATTTGAGTGATCTTAAAAGACAGGAGAGCAAGTAATATATCCCTATAAGGAACATATTAGAAATGAGGGCTCCTGAAAACCACACTGTTTATATTGGTGGAAACTGACTTATATAAGTGCCCATCTTGGAGGGAAAAACAGAGGAGCTGGACCAGCCAGGCCTAGTGCAACTTGAGGGTCCATGGATGGACGGAGTTAGGCACCTGCTTTGTCTTTGGAGATGTGAGAGGAATATAAGGCCTCTAGTGTTTTATAATATCAGATGGCCTCTTTATCTAATTAGTAGTTTAAAAAGTTAAAGCTGTTCCAGGAATCAGCTCTGTGCAGATTATCTTGCTGTTCTAACTCTGCCAGTGATCACCGAGTCCCAGTGAGTTCCAGCAGGAAGGTTATTGTTAAGGATTATATGGACGTCCACCATGAGTCTGCTTTGTCCTTGGAATCCTTTGCAAGTGGAATGTATTTCTTCACTGAAAAACCTCTCTGATAAATTAGCCTCTCAGAGTGAGTAAATGTGAAACATTTATGTGTAAGGCAGATGCCATGATAAAAGTAGGGTGCTGATCTGAGCACTAGAAGATGTGTACATAGTTGGGGTTGCTGTTTTTGTACTAACATGCCCTAAATCAGGCTGGTAATGAAACTATTCTGAATGAAGAAACTCAATTTTAAATGTGCCTGGAAGAAAAATTTTAGTAGGTTCCACATTCATCATTCAAATTGGTTTTCCAGTTTTATATATAGATGGTACCAACTTACTAAGTTCCAGTTTGTGGGTTATTTTTTTATTAACTATAAAGTATATTATCTGTAGAGCCTTTATATTCCTCTGTTTCATTTCATTAAACTAAAGCATGGTGGTTTGTTATCTTTTGTCAAGGTCCACCTCTGATGAAGAAAATATTCCCAATGTATTTTCTGGGACCCAGTGCCTAGACATTTTTATATAAAGAAGGCTTACCTTTTACTCCAATGCTATGGGTACCATGAAATTGCCATGTTCCTGTAAGCAGGCATACCCATGCTCTGACATAGAAAATCTTTCATTATTATTTACAAGTAATTGTGGTTTATTTCCCTCTTAATCTACTGGGATTATGTTCTCATTCTTTCATTAAACTTTAGTTTGGTGACTCTGTAATGTCACTGTGACCTTAGAAAAGGCAGGTGTGGGCCAGTGGCCACAATCATAGCTATGCCCTGAAATTCAAATCTCTAATATCTACCAAATTGAAGGCATAGGGGCATTTAGTTTTTAACTCTCCAGGTATAAGGCATTGTAGTAAGTTGGCATGCATTTAAGTGTGAGTTACTGACCTCCACGTTAGAGATGCGTTGGTGGAATCTTCTTGAAGGTGGAAAAAAATTCTAATAAATATCAAGAATTAATAAGTCCAGAGAACTAAAATAGACTCATCAAATCTCATTATAATGCTTACACAATATTTTCCCTCTCCACCTTGGAAAATCTATAAACAAATCACATCCTAAGATTTTCAATGTTTTGGGGACTTATGCTGTTAAACCATGGGGAAGTCAGGGCCAGGCTCCTCACTCTTGGCACAAGTGGGGCGGGATGAGTGTTCGTTGTGGGGGTGCCCTGCACACTGCAGGGTTCCAGCAGTATCCCTGGCCTCTCCCCGCAAGATGGGCTAGCACCCCGTGAGTTGCGATAACCAAAATGTCTCCAGATGTTGTCACATGTCCCCTGGGGGCAGTATCGCCCCCCCAATCGAGCATCATTAATTTAAGATAATGTATTTATCAGTTGTTTTAGTAAAGCTTTAAGCATACGGTGGATCAGATAACTACAGAAATAGTGGGGGAATGAGGCCATAACCAAGCTGAATGTTGTATCTTAGGGTGCTTTAATTCATTTTTCCTTTGGTTCATTGCCTTAAAATGGTGCATGTTGGGGTGGGAGGGTGGTATGTTGTGTAACTGTGGGAACCACTGTCTTTGTTGCTTGTGGTGAATTAATGATGGGAATATCTAAGGAACCGTCAGATTTATAAATCACTAGAAATGAGAGGGATAGCACATAAAAGTCTTTCCCTTTTGTTTAGTAATTTATCATTTTGCCTGCACATTAATAAACAGAGCTCCCCTGAGGTAAGCCCCTGGAAGATAAATATTTCTCCCTAATTTCCTCAATTGTAGCCAGTAGATCACAAGTGGGAAGAGAGATACTTGTCATCCCAAGTTGCCACTTCTTACCCTTCACTCCTTGCACACAGATGAGTAGCAGTAAATAGAAGGTACTGAATGCAACCACAGGTAATCAGGTTCTGTTTTGTTTATATAACAGGCACCAGATTCCCCAGCCCCCGGCTGTCAGCCAGGCCAAGCCGAAAACGTACACTATCCTTATCACCACTGTCCGATCATAGCTTTGACCTTCAGACCATGATAAGGACGTCTCCCAACTCCTTGGTCACAATTCTGAATAATTCCCGCAGCAGCTCTTCAGCAAGTGGCTCCTATGGTCACTTATCAGCGAGTGCCATCAGGTATGTGTTTTCCCGAAGCTGTTCTTTGTTTCTCTAGCAAAACGTCAGTGCTTGACTGCACCTGGATTTGTGTACTGAGTACCTGTGACACTGGGCCTGACCCGGGACTCCAGAGTTAATTATTGGGCCAAACATAACTTTTTTTTTTTTCCTCCCCCCCACTCCCCCCCCACAGACATTAGTCAGTAGCCCATCTTTAGAAGCAGTAGTTATTCAGTCAGGATGAAATCCACTGTGTAGAGAAATGAATATGGTACATCTTTTTATCTCAGCTCCTCTTACCGATTGTAGTTCTCCAGTGGAAAAACTGACCTCATACCTGCTTGTGCAGACATGCGAGGACAGGAGCCGAAATCAAAGGCCAGGCATAATTCACGCCTGCTACAAGGGGGAAGGTGTGCCTGGGGGTGGGGGTTGGGGGGAGGTGACAGCAGGGTCTTCAGTCTAATGGAAAATAAGTGCTGGTGAGATTGGAAGGCATACCTATCACAGGACATCTAGAAAAAAAACCTATTAGCTATAGTAAGATACCATATTTACCAGAAATGATGAATACCATTGGTTTTTCCAGAATGTTCTCAATTATAGTTTTAATTCTTTTCTTGTTCAATTACCAGCAGTGCTCCTTGGCAGGCAAGTTAGTGTTTAAATATTATAAATCTCCATTTTGATATGATGTCATTTTCTGCAGTGTTTCTTTGTTTTTTTAATATGGTCAAATAAAGTGTGGTAAGTTGGAGCAAAACAAATGACTCACTTTGCTTACACCATAGCAGTCGGGAGATAGAAAAGGGTTCTGGGGATGTTTTCAGGATGAGCCTCTGTCGTCACAAATATAGCTTGGAGTCAGGGATATCTAGTCAGATTCCAGCTTTGGCATCAACCAGCTGTGCACAGCTGTCACCAATCGGCTCTCTGATGTTCAGTCTTCACATTTGTAAGCCACAGATAAGATATCTGTTGTGTAGGAAAGGGACACATGTAGTTAAAACTGGTGTGGCTCTCCAGTGCCAGCATGAAGACCCTGACCCATGGGCAAAGCCTCACGGCAGCTGACCCTAGATGGGCTGGCCACCCAGGAGATGCACTCCCAGGGCCTGGCTGTGCCACCCATCATCATCCCAGCCTGGCTCTGATGTAATGCCCATCTCAGACCTGTAACCTGGCTGTTTTGCACTCCTGGCAAATACCCCTGGGGTCATAGGATGCCATTGGCCATTGACCATATGTCAGTTTGCTGAAATTATATAATCATGTGGCTTGAATAGACATCATAGCATTGAAGTAGAGAAACGTGGCACATAGTGCTATGCACACAGAATCACCTCGTGAGCCTTAATCCCTCTTGCTTCTTCTGCGTGTTTCATCCCTCTTGCTCTCTGCCCAGCTGTCTTGACTTTTTACAGCATCTAAAGGACTTAGAATATGGTGTGCCAGTGGTCACATTGTTGGTTTTGTTCTGACCCCATCATCTCACTGGCTGCTTGATCTCACCTTTGCCCAGGTCATCTAGTACCAGACCAGTACTTGAAAAACTATCAGTGTACTGACTTGAAATTATCCTTGTCCCCTGCCTCCAAGGAACTGCAACAGACCCCATGATTGTCATTGGAGCTGGAAGAAGAGGTCCTGGGTACCTTGTGGCAGTCACGGCCCCTGGGTCATCACAAACTCACTTTCTTCTGTGCCCTAGGCTCCTTTCTATTCTGTCTTCTCTCTTGCTGCGTTACCTCTCATTCTTCAGTACACATCCACTGTGTGATAGGAGGAGACGTAGCTTTTAATGCATATAAGGTAATACATATAACCCAAGATGAGGTGCGCTTGCCATAGAATACAGTAATGAGAATAAATATCATGAGCACCACTTGCCAGCCCTTTAGCTAGAGAAATATTAGCGCTTTGCTTGTCCTGTTCTGAGTTTCCTTTTGTGAAATCTAAAAACTGACTTGAGGAATAATTAGTGAGCAGTAGGACCAGTGGATGACAGGGAAAGGGAGGAAGCATGAAGGGATCTAAAAGGGTAGTTCGCTTGCTCAGGAGTGAAGGCTGCAAGAGCCAGTGTGCACTTAGGATGCGCTGAGGCTCTGCTGGGTACCAAGTGACACAGCAGGCGCAGCGCACACTCACTCTTTTGTCAGCGAGTTTGGAAAGCAGAGTGTTATTTTTGTTCTGTGCATCAGCGCAGTGGGGCTGTGCAGGGTAACAGAGGTCATGCCTGGTGGGCATCAGTGCCAGCTCCAATCCCTTGCCTTGAAATTTACCCCACTTTTGAGATTCACACACACACACGTTTTCTAATACCTAGTCTGCTTCTGGTATTAGCAGTGCATAGAGTAATGACAACTTTTAAGTGTCTAAAGATGTATTCAATGTTTAAATGCCATAACCATTTCTTTCACATTCGTGTCCCAGTTCACATGTTACTCTCGAAGAGGCTGATCATACCATTTACCACTATTTGAAATTGCCATGTTTACTTGCTCATCTAGTAATTTATAATAAGTGTCCCTCCACTAGCACACAGTGCCAGACGGCTGAGAACTCTGTCTTCTTCACGGCCGTACTCGCCACCCCACAATGTCTGTGCCCTGTCACCTTGACACCACTTGACAAATAATTCTTAAATCAGTAAATGAAGGAGCTCTTTACTTGGCAATTATAATTCTAATTACCTTTATTAAAGGTAGTTTCTATATGATAGATGAATAACGAAGGTTTTCAGAAAGTTAAGTCTATAAGAATAGCGAATTATTGATAAATGTATAGCGATAGAGATAAAGGGATGGATGCAAAATAAAGGGAGAAAAAAGAAATGCCTACCTTAAGTTTGTGTATGGTTCTTTTTTTTTTCTTTTTTTCTTTTTTTCTTTGCTGAGCCATTCTGCCACCTGTTGGCAGCTCAGCGGCAGCTCAGCTCGGCTGGGCATCGAACCGCAGTTGCTCAGAGTTCAAACTCTTGAGCAAGCTCTTAACCAGCTGAACCACTCGGCCGGCCCTGTGTATGGTTCTTGTGTTTATATATTTACTTAGTAATTCAGACTGCTATAAAAATACCATAGAAAGCAAGTGTTTTTCACAAAAGCCCATTGCCATATTAAAACATACTCGTAGCACTTGAGAATGTCTAACTTTTTCAAATATATTGTTCAAATGTATATCATGAGTCTTTTTATGTCACAAGTAAATTGATAATTCAAAAAATAACGGCATGCACTTGGAAGTGATGTGAAATACTTGTCTCAAGTTTTGACTTCTCCGTCACCCTGAAGACAGCCATCTAACAGGAGATGACTCACATTTATAAATACAGCCTGTAACACCCACTCTGGATGGTTAAGGCTCATGTTATAAATGCCCAGTGAGGGGCGTTATATTAGAAGCAGTTTTCTCTCTGCTAATCCTTTCCCTAGTAATTGCACTGCCAGTGGACAAGGGGTTTCTGGAGACTCTGATCCTCCTGTAGCCTTGGCAAATGTCACACATTCAGATAAACCAGCAGTTCCAGCCTTCTCACTCTCAGTTAATGGCTAAAATGAAAATGGCTTCATTTCCTTAGAGGCTTCAGGTCTGGCATGGCCAGGACTGGTATCTCAGTGGAAGTGTACATGCCCAAGGCTAGCCCTTCGCAACCGGGCGGGTTCCTGTGCCCGCGCTTTTGGGCTCTGCCTGGTGGGCTGAGGGCAGGTTTTCCCCCTCGAGCAGCACCAGCGCTTTCCTAGCTGCCCCGGAGGCAGGGTGCATCTGCAGGGTCCACTGCCACTTCCCGAGGCAGGGTAGGAGCCAGCTTGGCCTGCACGGCATTGGCTCTGCGCTGTGGCCAGGGTCAGCTTCTTGTTTATGTTGGAGAAACAATGCAAAAATTGGTTGGATGGGAAATACTGAAAAATAGAGGAATACAGTGCTAAATTATCAGTGTCATCAGAACTCTGACTGCCTCTTCTAAGGAGTGTGCGACAACCTTCCCTTGCCCCAGTTTCAGTGACAGTAATATTATCTAAAAAAGATTTCATTTACTCCCAGATGTGGTCGCTGGTTGTATATGGTACTTCCTTTAGTCAGGTACTCGTTCATTTTCCAAATACTTAACTGCATATTCAGCTATGTGCTGGTCACTGTGCTGGGCTTGGGGGCTGCAAAAATCGGTGAGAGACGTGGCCTCCCCACAGCACTCATGGAAGGGAAAAGCCCCCAGCCAGATACGAGTGAATGAGTGGAGCAGACGAGGCCATGAAGGGAAGTTTGCCGCGGAGGGGCTGTCAGCAGCGCAGGGCTGCAGGTGCCAGTGAGCTCAGGCAAGGTGAGCCAAAGCGCAGGCTGGAGGTGACCAGGGGCCAGGCTGGGCCGGCATCCATCGCATTGTTTAGGGACAAGGGAGCTGATGCTGGGCGGGGCTTAGTGGGCAGAATCAAAGGCACCTGCCTATTTATGGGGCACAACCTGATGAGTCTGACTTTGAATTTCCTCTCTGTTCCCCAGGCCTTCTCCCTTAGAAATCCTCCAGTGGGAGGCACAACTGAAAAGATTGGTAGGAAATGCCGTTCACAATAGAGAAATAATAATATCTGATGATGTTTTTAAAACTTAGATTATGCTTATATTAATATATGACTTCCTAACCAGTGTTTCCAGCCACAGCTCACTGAAGAGTGTGTCACTGTTTTTCATGGGCCTGGAGGTTTTGTCTGTTTGGCTGTTCAGTGGCAAGTAGCTTTCAAAGCCTTTAGAACACTTTCATCATCTGAAGCCGAATGTATTTTTGTCCAAAGTATTATTCAGAGTGCTTGTGTCTCAGTGTAAAGGTTAGATCACACTTACTCATTTTGTGAGCGTGCAGGTCTTTATTTGTGCATCGTTACTTCTTCCAAAACTGCTGGGTTTTCCAGTAAACATGCCCTGGGAGCTTTTATGGATGAAAGTGGAAGCTTTATTTTTTTTCTTCGCAATGCAAGCGCATGCATGTAAGTGCCTCCCTATACCTACACATACACTAACAATGATAGCTGTCGGCCCATTCTCTGCGGAACTGGAAAGAACTGTTCTTACTTTGAGTGGCAGCGGTTGTGCAGTAAATTCCACAGCTGTAACCAGGAAGTGTTTGACCTTGTTAGTACAACAGCCACAAAGTTGGTTTTGATTAGAATTCCTCCTTTTCCCCCCTTCCTCTCTCACCTCTTGAAGTCAGTTTCCCAAATTGCGGGGTCCTCCTGTTGTAGCAGTGCTGACTGCTCCCCGGTTTTACCTTCAGTACTGGTTTCATGAGCAAAAGAGTTGGGAGAGATGAGACCCTGAAAAGTAAATGCAGTTCCGGAGCCTATAGCATACAGAAAGCGAGCTTTACTGCAGCATGAAGTTTCTTAATCCCAACTTAAACTACTACATCATAAAAGGGTCACATGAGTTTCTTTTAAGGGTATTTAAAAAAAATACCCCCAATTGAAAAAACTAATGTCTTTATAGGTAGTTAGCATTGATTTTACATTTAAGACATTTCCGGAGAATCCAAAGGTGCTTCATATTCTTGCCTCTTCCCATTGGGTGGGAGCTGGCGCCTTTGTGATGGGGGCTTCCCAGACCACCCACTCTGGCTCCCAGTGTGGTTCAGCTCTAATCTGTTTCAGGCCTGGCCAGCTCTCCAGGCCATGGAGGGCTTCCAGAGATGAACCTGGAAACCAGTGAGCCTTTCTGCCGAAGCAAAGGTAAATAAGATGCGTGGAGTGTTACTCAGCTACCACAGCCTCCCTTATCCTTTCACCACACGTATGGCACATTAACACAAGGGACGCTGGCACCACGATTCCCTGGAAACCAGCCGTTCCATGGCAACCTAAGGAAAACTATTATTTTAGAGAAGGGCTAAAACGCTGTGTGGATTGAAGTCATTAAACAATAAAATTGGACCTTTTACCTTTAGGTGTGCGATGGTTGGGTGATCCAGCCTCTTGCCATCTTTCTTACAGTTCCCCAGTTTTTCTTCGTTTTTATTAAAAACAGGTCTCTTCAGTATTGTTATCGGCTCTGTTTACCCCTCCAATATAAAGGACTACAGCAGGCCAAATTATGCTACTGTATTTATTGGGTCATATTAAGTGATACAGCATATTTCTTACTGTCTTACCCCCACCACATATAGCATTCCTGAAGTGCTTTTAAATCACATTGTGGGCTTGTCTTGTATGCTATCTTAATGGGATTTTCTCTCTTTGACTTGAATATTAATGACTTTGAAATGCCTATATGTATATTAGGCTTGAATAAATGTTTAATGAATGATTTTCTACAATATGAACTTTTTATTTTATTTTATTTTATTTTATTTATTTATTTTTTGTATTGGGGAATTGGGGGAAGGGGATCAGACAAGTTGCTGTCCTTTTGTTCTTCAGTCTAGTTGTGGAGGATGTTGCTTCACTGGCCCAAGTTGGCACCATCATTGCGCTCTTCCTGGGCAAGGCAGATCAGTTGCCAGCTTCTGGATGGCCGCTCACGGTGGCTGTGGGCCGCTCACGCTGGCTGCTGGCTACACACGGTAGCCCATGGTAACCCATTGCCACAGGGTCTGTAGCCTACGCTGTCGCCAGCGACTCACGGCAGCCCAGCTCCAGGTTGAGCTGTTGTTCAGCATCTTAGCTGTAGAGGGCAGTGTCACTGGCCCTCATATGTGGGATCAGAACCAGGGCCCTCTGGCATCCCAAGCCAGCTCTTAACCAACGCGCCACTTGGCCGGCCCTACAATATGAACTTTAAGTGTCCCTACTTATATGTCATTTCAGGAATTAAATATGAATTTGATTTACAGATTGATCACAAGGGTGTCTGTACAAATGTTGACACACATCACATCCTTGGTGTGAAACAAATAATGTTTCTTGTGAAAGTCAAACATGATTATGGATTGCAAACTTTTATGTCTTGATTACAATTAATATATAACCTTCCAGATACACATAATTATTTTATTCTTTGGAAATGTAAATGGGATGTACAGAAAGTACTAAGTTAAAACTTGCTGAATTAATGAACGATGATGCAGTGTGTGGATTTTATGACATTTAGTTGCTTAGCATCTTTTCTTTCTACTTACACTCCAAATTTTAACCAAATTGGGGATAGTTGTTGAGATTTCCAGACAGGAGACTTTCATGTAAGTGAGGTGTTAGTGTGCAGTATTTAAGAAGCAAGGCCCAGTTTGCAACATTTGACCACACTTTGCAAAAGGATGTTGACAAAACCTGATTCTGGTTTTTGATAGAGTATTTAAAAATGCATCAGAACTTTCTTAAAGATTCAGACTTTGGGGCTGGCCGAGTGGCTCAGTTGGTTGAGAGCATGAGCTCTGAGTGACAAGGTCGTGGGTTCGATCCCCACATGGGCCGGTGGACTGCACCCTGGCTGAGCTGCCGCTGAGCTGCCAGTGGGTGGCGGGATACCTCTGCTGGTGGGAGCGCATGCTCCTAACAATGGGGTTGCTGGTTCGAACTCCTGCGTGGGATGGTGGGCTATGCCTCCCCCACCCCCAACCCCACCCCCAACTGGGATTGAGCCAAGCTGTTGAACACAGCACCTTGAGCTGGGAGGCCATGAGCTGCCGCCAGGTGGCCAGGTGGCAACTGGACTTGGAGCTGAGCTGGCTATGCCCTCCACAACTGGGACTGAAGGACAGTTGCTTGGCTGTGCCCCTTCCCCGGTTCCCCAACGCTGTTCCCCTTCCCCAATTCCCCAATAAAAAAAAAAATCTTTAAAAAGAAAAAAAAGATTCAGGCTTTGGGAATTTTAATTTTTCAATCTTTGGAAATAGAACTGGCTCGCACTCAGATAGCAGTTCATTGATCACTTTTAACTAAGCTACAAGCTGAATTTAAAAGTGGAAGAGACCATGAGTAGTGAGCCTTACTTAGATGTGCTCAGAACTCTGTCCCATGTCACCACAGACAGTGGAATGCTCCTTTAAGGTATTTTATCAAACAAAATTCAGTAACCATATGTCTGTTCTAATGGATACAAGTTATATTTGGTGATGAGGGCACCATACACATTATAGTCAGGGATCTAAAATCCACATTTTTTTTTCTGGTCTTTAGAAAAATAAAGGACAAACTAACATTTGAATTAATTCTGGCTTTATAAATGTTGTCCTGGAAGAGTGTTTCTCAATGTGTTTTACAAGGAAGAGCAGTCTTTTTTTTTTTTTTTTT
>NW_017732060.1:401972-416285 GCF_001890085.2 Hipposideros armiger
CTGAGACTATTTCTGTTTACATTTCTCATTTATTCAGTTTTTTAGATTCCACGTATAAGTGAGATCATATGGTATTTGCCTTTCTCTGACTGACTTATTTCACTTAGCATAATGTTCTCTAGTTCCATCCATATTGTTTCAAATGGTACTATTTCCTTCTTCATAGCTGAGTAATACTCCATTGTGTAAATGGACCATAGTTGGAAGAGCAGTCTTTAGAAGCTGCACGCCAGATCTGTTTTGGACATTGGGAACGCGTGTTTGCGTATTAACGCGCCACGTGTGGGACTGCGGAGCCCTCCCTCCTCAGACTTACGACCTTGGCACCTCGTGTCTTTTTCCCTCATAACACTTACCTTTGGACTGTTATTTCAGGAGGCCTGTGACTATTTAGCACAGTGCTTAGGCAGCTCTGGGCCGCCTGATCCTCTCTTTCTAGAGGCCTTATTGACTCAGTATAGATTCACAGCTTTAATCCACACTCTTATAAATGATTGTTTTTTTATTTAATATCCTATCTTAAGATTATCCCATCTTTCATATAGGCATGTAGAAAAGTGAAAGCTATAAAAATAGTTTTTTAAAGTATACTTTATTGACCGTTGAGTGAAGAGAATTCAGAAATCAGAATGTAAAATTAATCTGTATTTAAGTGATCCAGAGGAAAGAGCAGGTGAACAGACACGTGAGGGCCTGGTGTAAGAAAGCTCTGGCAGACCACGTTTTAGATGAGGTTCTCGCCTTCTTTAGAGGAGACAGGAGAGATTTATAAAAATTTTCAACAGTATCAATACTTTATATTTCTAGGAAATTATGGAATAAATACATGAACCATTTAGGAAAATAGCTTTTTTTTTCAGGGCCTCTAAAGGTAGAATTGACTTTTTAATTCTGACCTCTGTCGTTAGCAAAATCTGTTTTCAGCTGCTGAAGTTGTGTAGAAAGAAGTGAATCTAGACAGTAGCTTTGTTTATGTAATATTGTTTTACAGACACATCAAATTGTAGTTTTCAGAGGAACCTTTATTTTTTTTTGAAGTGACTATTCTGCATGTGATAGGCACAGTAATGGCCCCCCAAAAATGCCCATATCTTAACCCCTGGAAGCCGGGGTTACATGACAAAAGAAATTTGGTGGCTCTGATTAAGTTAGGGATTTTGAGATCAGGTTATCCTGGATGATTCAGGCGGCCTGAATGTAATCACAAGGGTCCTTATTAGAGGGAGGTGGGAGCGGGGGTCGAGAGTGAGAGGAGAAGGTGAAAGTAACGTGGGTTCATGAGCCCAGGATGTGAGGCTCGCCCCAGAAGCCAGGAGCGGCAAGGTGCCTAGAGACCCCAGAAGAACGCAGCCTTGCTCACCTATTTCAGCCTCTGATCTCCAGAGCTAGTAGGTAATAGATGTACTGTTTTGAGCCACTGAGTTTGGGGTATTTATTGCAGCAGCCACAGGACACTAATGAGTTGTGGAAATCACTCAGTCACTCATTGACTCAAAGTTGAGTACCTGCCACATGCCAGGCAGTGCTCCTGGTGCCAGGGATCAGTGGCGAGTAAGACCGACCGGGGCTGGGCTCACCTGGACCTCACTTATATTCTAGAGGGCATGAGAGAATATGACTTCAGAGAGTGCTGTGTGCTGCGGTGAGAATAAAACTGTCAAACAATAGAGAATGATTGGGCAAGGTGCCACAGAGGGGCTCATTGTAGGGGGCATCTGTCTCAGGAGGCCTCTCTGTCTGAGGAGGTGATATTTAAGCTAGGTCCCGAGTGACAGATAGGAAGCAGCCATGCTAAGCTCTGGAAGGACGCAGCAAATACCTGTGTGCAGTGAGATTCCTGAGGCAGAGCTGTTTAGATTGACAGCTCTTGGGAGACACAGAGCAGGAGGTGGTGGCTTGGGCCTCCTTGTCCCCCACCAGTGGGAAGTCCTCTGCAGGCTCTTTCCATGCACTTGGGAGGGGATACTTCCTTCTGTTCTTGACATCCCAGGGCAGTGCCCAGTCATGGTCCATCTCTGCTTCTTCATTGCAAGACTTGGTCAAGAACTCAGCAGGCAGCTCTGAGAGCAAGAGGAGCCTGGCCTCAAATCCATGCGCCGATGCTGTGACGGCCAAGAAATCCTCTTTTGTCATCAAATTCTGAATAGGCTTTGTAACCTGGAGCCAGCAGCCTTCCTTTCTTCCTGCAGCAGCTGGAAGAGCCCAGAGCTGCATGGGCCCCTCAGGCTCAGGCCTCACCAGGCCGGCTCTTTGCAGTCGGAGAACAGGGTTTCTGTGGCTGGCTCCTTGTGAAGAAGCTGAAAACCGCTCGTCCATTCTGTATGTTCTTTATCCCGTGGAATCTAATAATTGACAAGGATTTTGGAAAATGTTTATTCCTGTCAATTGGCTTTACCAGCAAAAAAGCAGCCGGAAAGGGGGATGTTACCCAAGTATATTACGAACTCCCACAGCTCCTTCCTGTGTCTGCTGGAGGCAGAGAGCATGCACCTGAGAGCGGGTGCAGCAGGGATGCCCTGTCTGGCTGTGCTCTCCTCTCCTCCATCTTTAAAAGGAAAAGTGTACCCACCCTGTCTGGCTACTAACATTTTTTAATTTCTTGTGTTAATATATGAAAGGGCATTTTCTGCCTTGTGAAATGTGTCCCTTAGTGTTCTTGGTTCTTAATTAGGTCCTGGCGTTTTAAGCCCCCAAATATTCTAGAATTGGAATGAAAGTAGCCACAGGGGCCTCCTGCCAAGCCTACCTGGTTATGTGAGCTCAGAAAGCTGGAAAGGTGTATGGACGTTCCTGCAAATCCTGTCACATTGTAAACGTATGTGTAGTGGGGTCTTTTGGTTTGTTTTTTTAATGAATAGAATAAGGGAGTTACATTTAGTAATACCCTACCCATTCACCAAAAGAAAATGGGGGGGGGGAGTGTTAAATCATTGTGTTTTTTTGATGAATGGCTTCTACACTGAAAAATAAATTGGACAAACTGGCATAGAGCTCAGTGAACATGAAATCAGCTATTAGAAGAAAGCTTGTGAACAAATTCTGAGGCAGATATGCATCTTTTGATTAATGCCCTATCAATCATGCACACAGCTACCTTTGCTAAGTCTCGCTGTAATCATTCATGGTTGCTTTTGGAAACACTGGCAGAAACTATAGCACCACAGAAACGGAATATTATTACTGATTTCTCCCTAACTTACTGTGAACAATGACTGTTTTCACCTTGTTCCTGCTTTCCTTTATTAAGGAAATACAATGCAGAATGAAAGGAGAGTTCCTCCAAGCCTGGGGAAATTCTCCTAGGGTATTCTTAATGATATTCAGTCTTAAATGGGCAGTCTATTGTAATGCAGGGTTCTCCGTAGGAATAATAGTAATGTAATCCCATTGAAGCCGCCCTTTATGGATTATAGTCAAATAGGCAAAATGTGGAGTCACATTAATGAACAGAGTATGTCTTTGGAATTATTACTTCAAGTTGTTGAAAGGGTTTGAATTTTGTTATTGTAATTATTGTATTTAATTAATGCGCTTAACAGCAGTCGTAATTAACCCACCGGATTGGAAATTTCCATGAATTCTACCTTTGACATTACAAGAAACTGTGATTCTTTTCTGTGTATTACATAGCAGGGTGGGGGAAGTGTGTGTGTGTGTGTGTGTGTGTGTGTGTGTGTATTTCCACTGATTATTGTTCAAGAAAAATTTTCATGAAAGTGTTTATAGTTTCTCATGCATTTTGAAGCCATTGGCAAATTTGGCACTGTGTAATAGTTAAGAAATCTTTAGGTAAGCCCCCTCAGAACTTACTGTAGCCTGGGAAGACTGTGGCATGATGCAGCAGTGACGCGCATTAGCATGTGTAATGGACTTTAATAGACATTTAATGCTGTTCAGCTGGATGAGCGAGCTGTGCTCTCCCATTGGAATTTCCTCCATCAAAGCCCATTGATCACCGATCTCACCCAGGAGAGGTTAATCCATCAGCTTCTGTAACCAGACGGCACTGATGGAAATTCTTTAGGTGGCATTCTGGATGAACCAAGCTTTCCATCTTTGCAAACAAATGAGTGATATGACAAGTATGGTGTTCAAAACACATTTAACCAATTGATTTTCTTTCCGCTTGTAATAAGATCCAGAGACATATGAAAGTGCACAGTGTGGCCGAGATTAAGGGAGCGCTCCCGCCCGGGAAAGTGCTGGGCTGAGAGCCGACGAAAGCACTGTACAGCCTGTGATCACCCATCCCCTTTTATATAAAGTTTGTTATTGCAATAAATAGCTGTTATTGAGCCGATGCCTTTTGTTTCGTTCTGCTGAATCTTATTTCAGGTCTGTGTATGTGTGCACACACGTGTGTCTTGTCATCTCTCTCTTGGAAGTTTTCGAGATGGCAATAATTGTTTCTACCTTCTGATTTAAACAGACAGCTGATGTGATTTGGGATGGTAAAACTTCGTGTAAAGTTACAAACGTGGGGTCCCTGCGTTCCTGTCAGTGACGATCTCCTGCCCTTTCTCTCCCCCATGCAGCCCTGCCTTGAGTTTCACCTACCCTTCCGCACCTGTGTCTCTCCATATGCACCAACAAATCCTAGGCCGGCAGCAGAGCCTGGGCTCGGCCTTTGGACACAGCCCTCCGCTTCTCCATCCTGCTCCGACCTTCCCAACACAGAGGCCAATCCCAGGAATCCCGACGGTTCTGAACCCCGTCCAGGTCAGCTCTGGCCCGTCCGAGTCCTCACAGGTGAGAGAGATCACTCCGTGAGCTGCTCGGCCTTGATAATGGTAGAGGAGACCCATGCCACATGTGCCAGCTCTTAACTTGGATTCTCAGGGCTTCCATAGTGCAGCCTGTCTTCCTGACCAGGGCTGTCATCACCAGTCTTGATGAATGTGCTGTGTATATGCTCCTCTTTAAACACCAGCCTCCTTCTCCAGTCATTTTATCCTTGTGGGAAAGTGGGCTGCTTGATAAGGCTTCAGCGTCTGACCTGGTGCCGTCTGTACTCTCATTCAGTAGAAATACGTTCACGGATGTGTTGCTCTTGTTTGGTCACTGTCTGCGGGTGCTTAGAATCGGGCACTACTTCAGAGTGAGAATAACACTGCTGTCTGCTTTTATCTCCGCACCGCTAATGCTCAGAAAAGGATCCAGGCGCTCTAATTAAAGAACTTTTCAAACAGTGCACGTGGGTTTCCTTCCCACCTCACAACTGTGTTCTTTTGAGTACACTACTGGAGCCGGGTAAAGCCCCGGCCCTCAGCTCTATTCCTCTTGCTTTTAAAAGCCACAGGGAGTTTACATGTGGTAAAAACGAGGAGCTGCTGCATGTTTGTATTTTCTGGCTGTGAGCACATTTCGTGAACCCCACTGCCACGGGAGTGGAGTGTTCTCAGAGTTATTGTTCTCGAGTCAGGCAAGCCTGCTTGTCTCGAGTTGCATGTTTTAGCAGTGGTCGTGCTCATTGATCAAAACCTAATTTTTTTCTCTGTCCCTGCGTTTGTGATGGCAGAACAAGCCCACGAGTGAGTCTGCGGTGAGCAGCACTGGTGACCTGATGCACAGCAAGCGGTCCAAGATCAAGGCGGACGACGACCTCCCCAGTCCTGGGCCACGGGGCCAGCAGGTGAGGCGCCCAGGCTCTGCTTGACAATGAAAGGCCAGTTCCAGAGTCTTACTTAATGTGTTTCTCTAGGTCAGAAGCAAACACAGAAAATGCAGGAAGCTGCGTGTGGCAAGAACTGGTTCACAGAGTAGCTTGTTACTGACCACCAGTGTGACCAACGTTCCGTCCTCAGCCCCTATCTTGGGCTAAATTGTAAACTCCTCGCCCTAAGCCTGAGCTGGGCAGAGCTAGTGACAATGTTCCGTGTACTGAGCATGTTGTGATTTGTCCTTATTTTGCCACTTCCCATGTGCCAGGAGAGCAGGGAGAGAGAGAGGCACACCTAACCCAAGGCGACCTACATTCCGGTCCTTTACCCCAAGTCCTGAAAGGAGGAGTTCAGAAATTCAGTCTGGTCTCTGCTTTAGTCACTGAGATCCTCTGAGCCTCAGTTTAAAGGTGTGTAGATACCGTAATACCATCTCATGGGGTACCTGTGCCTGATCTGGTAGGAGGTCTATGAGTATCAATTCTCAGAAACGGGTTGGACAGGAGCCCAGCTATCCGCAGAATCCGGGCCTTACTGTATCACCCCAAATCTCAGGAGGATGGCATGGATGGGTGTCATGGGTTCTGAAACCCATCCTTCCTCTTGCATTTTGCTCGCCAACAACCTTGCTGGTTACACCTAAACACTTACATACAGTTTTTGTCATGTAACCTCAGAATGGAACTTAAATATACCCACCTAATTGTCTCCCAGAATTCCAGAAATTCTTTGTATTTTAACTGCTACAAAACTGCCCGAGAAGACTAGGGAAGACCGTACCCCCCAAACGTTAGATGCCGTGGTTCTCGGGCAGAGAGTGTAGCCTTGGAGATCAGAAGTTGAACCAAGAAGACATCATCCCTCTGAAATTCACAAAGTGCCCATCACAGCCTCCAGTGGCTGGAAAAAAACAGAATTAGAGTTACTACCAATCATTTCCCTGGGTTCCAAAATGTGAGATACTGAATAAATATACTGAAAACTTAATACACTGAAAAATAATCCAAAAGGGCAAGACCAGTCTTTTGGGTAAAGCCCACATGACTCAGTTTGCTTCACTTACGGGATGACATTTTAGGTTTTTTTCACCTTTGTGTTCGGGCAGCAAAATTTGGCCTCAACTTTTTATCATTGTTATGGTTTGTTGTTTTTCATCACAAGTGAACAATCTCTGAAGATGTATTTGGTAAACCTGAAAAAATGCACACAGATAACCCCACGTATTTGACTTCTTCCATTCACAAAACCCAGTTGCTAGACCTGAGCTCTCTTTCATTTTCAGTGAAAAATTGCATCAGGAGGAAAATAAATCTACATCAGGTTTTTTCTTTCTATTCTTGTCTTTCTTCCTATTGTGCCTGAGTTTTTCCCCCTCACCCCGTCTTTCAGGAACAGCCAGAAGGCACCACCCTGGTAAAGGAGGAAGGGGACAAAGATGAAAGCAAACAGGAACCTGAAGTCATCTATGAGACAAATTGCCACTGGGAAGGCTGCACGCGGGAGTTTGACACCCAGGAACAGCTGGTGCACGTAAGTGAAGGGGACCGCAGAGCTGCCGGCTTTAAACTCCATGACCTTTCTGCGGGATCAGCTCCCCTGACCCTGCGCTGAGTCAAGTTTCTTAGCTAGCTGTGCTGCAAACTGGAGAGGCCTTTGTGACTTTCCAAGAATAAAGAGAACTCTGAGCCACAGTGCCTGACCTGTTCAGTCAGCTAAAGCTTAGTGTAAAATTCAATAAAGTCTTCAATAGAGAGTGTAATGACTCTGATCCTGTAAGCCAGAGAACACTATTTTGAGTTAGTGACTTTGATGGTTATTGAGTAATAGTAAGCTGGACATGAATTATTATTAACCTTTTAACCAAGTTTGAGTTTCCTTTCCAAGACCCAGGAACAACAAAAAATTGTAGAGGTGGGATCCCTTTTTTCCGTTCCACCTTCCTCATGCCCAAACCCTCAGGCCTCAGGAATCTCCCGTTGTTTCACACAGCCGTTAGTGCTCTGTGTGACACAGGTAGATGCTTGGGGCAGGCCATTAGCACAGTTTCTTGACGTGAGGCCAGCCTTTGCAGGTCTAACAGGAAAAAGTGATATGTATTGTAAAATGTGTTTAATGATGTCTAGTTTTGAAAACTGCAGCATGGTCAGGTGGACAAGCACACCTTCTCTGCCCATATCAGGTTCCAAAGTGTTTCCTGTTGCTCCCCTGTGTATTCTTTCAAATAAGGCAGTCCCCCCCACCCCCCACCCCTGCCATCAACCTGTGCGCTTTGCCGGGGTTTCATTTATGTGGCACTTTCTCTCAGGCCAGTGGAGTCTCCTGGCAAATGGGACTGGGAGCAACTGAGATGGAAGGGCATTTAGATGCGCAAGAATCAAAAGCTGTAGCTCACACACTCTGGTGAAAGACAGGGTCCCCTTAAGGCATTAAGGATGGTTTCTATGTGTGGCAGTTTTGTAAGCTTTTAATATGACAGGAAATCTGACAGAGCAGCTTCTGTTGTGACCCTCCCCCCACACACATTCCATTCTCTTTTCTTTTATAATCACTTTTTATTTTTACATGATCCATATTTCTTTTTTTTTTTAAGATTTTATTGGGGGATTGGGGGAGGGGAACAGTGTTGGGGAATTGGGGGAGGGGTACAGCCGCGTTGTTGTTCTTCAATCTTAGTTGTGGAGGGCGCAGCAAGCTCAGCTCCCAGTCCAGTTGCACCGCTCAGCTCAAGGTGCCGTGTTCAATTAGTTGCGGGTGGGCCTAGCCACCATCCCATGCGGGAGTCCAACCAGCAGCCTTGTTGTTAAGAGCGTGCGCTCTATCACCTGAGCCACCCGGGAGGCAGCTCAGCTCAAGGTGCTGATTTCAGTCTTTAGTTGTGGGTGGGCATAGCCCACCATTCAAACCGGCAGCCTTGTTGTTAGGAGCACGTGCTCTCACCAGCTGAGCCCTTCTGCCACCTGTTGGCAGCTCAGCGACAGCTCTGCTCGGGGTGCAGCGTCACTGGCCCATGTGGGAATCGAACCAGTGACCCTGTTGCTCAGAGCTCGCACTGTTGGGCAAGCTCTTAACCAACTGAGCCACTCAGCTGGCCCGTGATCCATATTTCTTGATAATGTTCCCCCATTTAAACACTAAAATCACAGAATTCTTCACACCTCCCACATGTTTCACAGGTCATGTATTGGTCCACACACTGCATGACATCATAGTGTTAAATAAATATATGGTTTGCTGGTTTTGCGATCTGTTATGCACAGAGTGTTCTGAGGATTTAACATGACATTAGCAGGGTTTCCCCCCTCGATTTCTTTTTTAATTGTGTCTCCTTATAAAGGCATAGGAAGAATTATAGATTTATCAGCACAGCAAGAAACTAGAAAATCAGATGTTTGTAATTAAAGTATATTTCCAGATTTTTCCATGAACTTAATTTATTTTTTCTCTTTAATTTGATGCAAGTGTTATTTTTAAGCCAAGCCTGACTTAATGGCCCTTTATTCTGGCTGACTGTTTTAATGGAAACCACAGACATTGTCATACTAAAGGGGATAAAGAGGTTTTGAAGTTTTCTTTTAATGTAGAGAAATAGTCCCAGAGAGTCGAGTATGCCAGGAATACCGAGTGATATAATGAGTGCACAACATAAATGAGGAGAGTTGTTTGTATAAAGACTGCCATCGTGAGCGACATGTTGGCAGTGCTCCTTGCTTGTTAAAGTGCCCTTCTGAGCAATGACGCAGTCTCATGGTGCCTTTTCTGTGGATAAGTCGTTGCAGTTTCTAGGGAGGCCTGTGGTTATAGCTCAGCCATTATTAGAGGAGGAATGAAGTAGGAGCTTATGCTAAGTCTCCATTTAATGGGAATTGTGCCCCTCGTTAGAGACCAGGTTTGAGGTAACATTTTTTTGGATGGTGGTAATTCCTTAACCTTTTTGCTGCCTACTTAACGTGAAATCTTTAAAAACCGTGGATATTGCAGGTATTTGTATTTAATCTCAGTGGCAAAGGATTTTAGATGGTGGTGGTGTTTTAGTAGATCTGAGTAGTTTTAAGGTCAGTCTGTTTAAACGATCAACTAAATGGCCACCGTGTTGTCTGCTTTATTGTAAAAATATGAATGAATGCATATGCAGTGGAATTTTTTTATTTCAAATCAGCTAGAAGAAATTCATGTCAGGATTAGAAGGAAATTTAATATGTTACCTTTATGATATTAATTTTAGTCTGAGTACATAAACTTAGTTAAGTGAATTCAAAATGATAATTTACAATAACATAAATAAATATTCTAGCTTATATCACTTATTTGCTACCGTTTTCCTCGTTATCTGAAGTCTGGAAATTACAGCTTTGTGTGTTTAAACTGATTTTACTTTTCGTGACCTATAAGCAAGTACCTTCGTACTCATGGGTGTACCTGGTAGCATCAGCAGTGGCCTGGTATACAATAGTGCTTTATTTTTGTTGACTGAACAAATAGCTACTTCAGGTCAACCTAGTTACTTTGGTGGCAGATGGAAATAATACCACTTGCAAAAACCATTTTTTTAGGGACAGAGGCAAGCATTAACTGCTCCCCTTCCTATGACTTTCTTTGGAGAGAGGACATTTTGTAACTTGGTTGAATTTTCATGCTGCATAGAACCAAGAGGCAAGCTGTTAAACCGTTGTGGTGCTGTGCCTTATTTATAGCCATGACCCATTCTTTTTCCTCCTCTTACAGTTAATAGAAAGATTCATGATTCTTCATGGTTGTCTATCTCGTGTCTGACAGTCCCGACTGCCTGCTAAAGCAAGTCACTATCTATAATTGATATCCTTCCGTGGAATAGGGTGCTGGCTGCAATTGAAGGGCTTTGCTGAAAGCTCTTAAATCCTGACAAGTTCTCCCCTTGTTCTGGTTCAGTCGCTGAGCTGCTCGGTTGGAATTCCAGAATCATTGGAACTTGGTGCAAAAGGGAGACATGTGTTTCACATTAGCAAATCACAAAGTTGAAGAGGAGCATTAGGGACGCGGCTGACACTGCCCGCCAGGTAGTCTCATTTCCAGTGTAAGGCACTCTGTGTTCTATGGAGAGATTACCTCGTCCCATTACTGTCCAAACAGATGGGCTAAATACTGCCTTTCCCTTCTCCTTTATTTCAGGCCCCTGCCCATCTCTAGTTGTGTGTGTATTCTAGGTTTGCTGTGGGGTCTTTACCACTGGATGTTTAATTAATTTCTCTTCCCAGAAAGATAATTATAATTGGGCTTAGTTACTCTCAAGTTAGTATTAAATCGGTCATAAATTTACTCCTATGCCCAGAAGCTAAGAAGAGATCTACAGTATATTTTTTTGTTAACCAGGTTTTTGTTGTACTTTGTCCCTTTCTTGATGGCAGTTAAAATAGAAGGGAGCAAGAGAGTCCGAAGGATATATAGCACAGAAGTTAATTAATTTAAAGTATCATTGCTTAAGACTGAATTTATTATTGATTTGTCAGCATGCAAGCACTCTCTCTTCCCTTGACATCAGAAAGCATATGCTCTAACATCTCAAAACAAGCTGTGAAAAGCCCACATTTTCCCTTCAATTCTAATTGGACCCTCTCGTTGCTTTTGTGCAGTATGTATTACACAAGACATGAATCTTAAATTTAAATGTGTAGACTATCAGTTCTCAAAGTGTTATTTCTGGTTTGGTTTGGTTTGGTTGAGCTTTTTTTATTATGTAAAAAACTCCACCCATGTCTTCCTGGCTTGGCTTCTCACACAGATGTGGGAGCTTCCCAGTCTGTGCCCTGTCCGTCTGTGTTAATTCTGCCCTAGAAGTTCGTTCCTCTTTGGCCCTGGATGACTGAGCATCTGAGGTATGCACAGAGGGCGGCACACATCAGCATCAGGTTCTAGGAAGCCTGTACGCTTTGCTTCTGAATGATACGGTGTAGCCCACAGGTGTGTCGAGAGGCTTTTAAAAGGAGGAAAAGGAATGTGAAGAATATGTGCCTTGTATGGGTTACCACAGCTGAGTGGCTGGTTATACTCACAGACATCGTAGCTGGGAACTGAAAGAATAGAAATGGTCTAATCACCATACCTAATGGCCACATGTTTGCTGTATCACTGCAGTTCCTGACCCTCTTTTCAATGATCCATTCTTAACCCTCTATTCCGGTTTAAGAAGTAACACATACGTTATTCTTTCCAAAAGCCTTTAAAAGGTCAAATTAGTTTTTAACAGTTTTATCCCTCACCCCATCCCCAGCAGAATGGGCCCCCAGAAGAGGATCTTGGCAGCTGCTCTGTGGGGACTCTGGTCTCCTGCCATCGGGGCCACACCGCAGAGACCGTGATTGGTGTGTCCTGACTCCCAGCATCGGCGGGTGGCATTTCAGCCTCTACTCCTTCCTCCACTCGCATCTTTTAAGCGTAGTATCAAAATTCACCTTCTGTAGGCTGATTAGCCACCTACTTGGGTGTTAAATGCTTTCATGTGCTGCAAATTTTGATCTCTAAAACAGGCTGAAGTTTCCTTCATCAGAAGAGTACAGCTATAATCACCTTTGCTGCCATTTGAAAACAAATTCTATACATCGGCAGCATGAAAATGAATGACTTTCTTTTTACTATCACAGAGGTTTAGATATAAAGAGAGCACATCTAATCTGTGAAGAATTGATGTATCTGTAGAAACATGGAGAAGAGTTAGGATGTGGTGAAGATATTATTTTCATATTCGTATCATGATCCTAAATTTGCATTTTAAATGTTTTCCATCTAATTTTGATCCCTTTGCTAAAGTTGCATTGTACATCCATACCTAAGAGAAAATTGAGTTTAAAATATGATAGGGGTCTCAGATATGAGGCCAAAATTGGTTTTGTGTGCACATAAAATGTAAAATGAATGAGTGGAGATTTTGATCTTATTTTTTCCCTACATGGAGTTTCTGGTTAATTTAGATATTTTAATTATTTGTAGATATGCTATGTAAAATGTAGACTAAGAACTACCAACTTCAAAGCCATCCTTTGATAATTATGCCTCAAGGGTCACATTCTTTTTAAAGTTACTGACTAAATTGCACCTGCAGAAATTGTTCCCATAAAGACACTCAGGAGATTAGGCTGAGTGGGGGGCACGGAGGGCTGTGTGGTCCACCAGTGAAAGCCTCCCAGGACCCAGTGGAATTCTGAGTGGCAGCCCCATCTCTGCTCTGACCCTCTGGATGACCTCCCTGGAAATGTTTGACCCTTCAGAATGTTATTTTCTTACTTATCATTCTGTGAAATAGCCGTGAAAATAAATGTCGTCCCCGATGTCCAAGGCCAAACAGATCACATGCAGTAGGCCTAATGAGAAGCAGACAGAGGGTCTAAGAGAAGGACGCGTCTCTCTGTGCTTCATGTGTTTGTATTTCATAGGGTTGAGTGGGGAAGGGAGGAGAGTGGCGCTGTTGGGTTTTGTGGGTTCTTTGTGTTAGCTCTAAGGCTTATCTTATATTCATTGTTGCTGAACTGGGACGTGC
The DNA here is from genome assembly GCF_001890085.2 of Hipposideros armiger. Classification (NCBI taxonomy): domain Eukaryota; kingdom Metazoa; phylum Chordata; class Mammalia; order Chiroptera; family Hipposideridae; genus Hipposideros; species Hipposideros armiger. Next base: position 415,140 of record NW_017732060.1, read on the forward strand.
ACTTGACTGGAATCGAGACCCCGTTCTCTTCTCCAGTCTGCGTCTGACAGGTGGGTCTTGGCCTAGACATTTTGCCTCCTCGACCCTCAGTTTTAGCAAAAGCAAGTGAAGGATTTGAACTGGATAGTCCTTAGGATGGGGATGGCAAATAGGTTTTGTCTGAAGTGCTTATTGGCTTATTGGCTGGCAGTTGCCTGGAGAGCTGTGCGGAGCGCTCATCCACCCCATTTCAGCCAAGGAGGTAGTGGCGGGGATGTACAGCCCATTACGATGGCTGCCCCCAGGTGGAATTTCAGAGGAGGCAGGCACTTGCCATCTCTCCCAGGGTGAATTTCAACCCTGTAGATTAAATGCCCTCCAGAATAATTGTGGTTAATTTTTTTAGGGGTGGTATTAATTACTTGGGTAATTATTGAATTATTAAAATGCCCCCTTTACTACTGTGCCTTAACCTCAGAATGAAGAGTAACAAGTCAGTGTTTTGAGTAACTATTATTGTATCGAGTAATGTTAGTTACTGTCTTAAACTTGCTCAGCCATTTTACACCCCCTAAAATGCTTCATTGTATGTACCCCCTAAAATGTTTTATTGCATGTACCCTCTGAAATATTTCATAAAAATCTTCATCCAAGTCACTGTTTCTGCCATTTGGGGAGGGCTTTCTTCTCAAAAGCTCATTGATTGGTTCTGAATGATACTTCAGGTGAGCGTTTGAATTCCGCCAATAATTGGTACCCTGGATATTCTGTATGGACCCACTGCATACACAAGGGGCTGATGCTCACTCCGAGCTGGGCTGCGTACCCCGTTGAAATATCGGTGCCTATAGCAGTTCTTGCTGGCACCATGCGTCCCCTTGTTTATCAGGAAAAGTATGAACTGACCAGCCATTCTCTCAAGAACGCCTCACCAGAAGCAGACCTGGGAGCAGCCCTCATGCTGCCCACTGGCTCAGCTTGGTAGTGGGCACACTGCCAACGGACTTAGACCAGACCTTCCAGGACCGGTCATTCTCATTGGAAGGGGAGACAAGGAAACAGAAAAGCACAGTGAACACAGGAGGCAGGACATAATGAAGCCAGAGTAGTGTTGTTGCGATTCTAGGGATTCAGGAGCGGGAGACGTGCATGAGCAGAACCCAAGAC
>NW_017732060.1:416720-419344 GCF_001890085.2 Hipposideros armiger
TGATGATGATAACAGTGATGGTTTTGTGAGAATAAATGGCACCCAATCTGAAAGAAACTTGGCTTCCCACTGTTCTGCAACAACAGTACAATGTGCGTTTCAAAGCTGACAGACCTGAGTTCAAGGCCTACTCTCCACCTTAGGCGTATCACATTCCCTCTCAGTGAAATAAGGATAATATTTCCTTCATAAAACAGGGGGGTTAGCTAAAAAATTACACTCAGTAAAATGCTACTTATTATCCTTATGAAAGTGAAAAGTGTAAAGATATTTACCAGCTGCCAGGTTCATGCATGTTGCCTATAAAAATAAGGCTTAGGTTGGTATTCGGGCAGTGTTTGGGTTGGCATGTCACCATGGAATTGGTAATTGCATAAAGATGCTGACTAGGCCCCCTTTTCATGAAGCCCTAAGAGAGAAGGACTGGAGGTCCCTGGGTCCACTCCTTGTGTTCCACGTCCCTCCTCACACTCGTGTGTGTTTTGCTGAGAAAACAGCCTGAGCCTGTTATGTATTCTGTTGTGCTGACATCCTTCTGAAAGTCCTCCTTGGTGATCACTTTAAACCAAGGCTTCTCAGCCTGGGAATACTGGGGCAGAGAAATCTTTGTTGTGGGGGCTGTCCTATGCATTGTAGGACTATTAGCATCATTGCTGACCTGCCCACTTGATGCCAGGAGAGCCCTCCCCCATTGTGACAGCCAAGAATGTCTCCAGGCGTTTTCAGATATCCCCCAGGGATCAAAATTGCCTCCAGTTCTACCCCATATCTTCCCTCTTATAGGGTGGAAAAAAATTTTTTTAAAAAGTGTACTTGTGATTAAAGAGAAATTTTCTCTTGCTTAAATGTACTTTAGAATGTTCAGGTTAAAAAAGAAAAGATGACCTATTAAATAGTCTATAGCAAGAGGCTCTTTAATGTATATGTATGTGGTGTGCTTATGTGCATGTGTGTGTGCATGTATGTGTATTTGGTACATGCTTGTGTGTACATATATGTGTGTGTGTAAATTGGAAGAGCTTAATTTTGAAACCACATTTGCTAAGGTTAGTCATTTAGTGCTCAGCAAGGCCTGTTACCAGCCAGGCCCTTGGTCTTGGTGGAAAAATTCCATCACTGCATTTTTTTTTTTTGCAAACCAAGGGAAGTCATTTAGACTTCAGCCCCTGAGATCATGGCCAGCAGGGCTGGAGATCAGACTTCTGCTTTGACATAAAACAGAGCTCCAGAGCAGAAAGCAATTTTCTATGCAAGGACTTTTTGAAGATTCAGGGACATTTAGGCTTTTCTGAGATTATCTAAATACTGCTATAGATGAATTTTTTTTTTCATTTCTAGAACAATTAATGTTGGCAAGAGAACAGAACTTTAAGTGGCATATCCTCAAAAGACTATGTGTAGGCTGAGGCCTTAAGCTTAAGCCACCCCGCCCCACTGAATTACCAGTAAAGCTAGCATTTCATTAATCAGGGAGCAGGCTGTGGAGAGAGCATCGGGTGGTGTGTTGGAGATTTAGCTTTTATTCCTATATCTGCCAAAAACTGTTTCTGAATTTGAGTAAAGTCACCCTACAACTTCAGTTTTTTAATTCGTTTTATGTCTGTGAGGACAGAATGAGATCATATCATGGAAGTGCTTTTGTACTTGCTACAGCATTATTCCAATATAAGGAAGAATGGACTCCAGGAGAAGTAGTACTAATAAACCTAATTAATTGAAGAATATAGAGATTAAGGAGACTTTTCACCAAAATAAAAAGAGTATAGAAGTGTGTCATTGATTCCGTTGTCCCCTCTCATGTGTGTAGGCTGTTTCTTACCTGCTACAACGTATCGTCACCACCTGGTGGCCACTATACAAATTGCAGGCAGAGAGTTGGAAGGGAAAAAACCTCTGCATGTCTGACTTAAGGACTTGGGGTTGGGCTGGTTGGGGGAATAAGACCTGACACACAGATCTTTTGTGTCTGTCCCTTTGAGCTAGGGGAACACACAGGGCAGGCTGTGGTGAGGGCTAAAGATGTACAGCAGAGCAGTGGGGAAACAGGTAAGGCGAAGGTACAGAAGGAGTGAGAGAAAGGTTTTGTGGAGATTGCCTTTGAACATGGTCTTTGAAGAACAGGTGGATTTTAATAGGGAAAGGCCACTTTTGGGAGGTGTTGGGGCTTCTGTGTAGAAAAGACAGCAGGAAGAAGTTAATGGATACAGAAAGTATGGGAGAAATGTATCTATGATAGTGACTAATATAGTAAAAGGCTGGCATTTCTGACACTTCTCTGGGTTAGAGGTATAGTTACAAAATGATTCATTCTAAGCTTTGGGTTGAAGAGTGGTAAATAATGCAGCTGTGGTAGAACCGAAGTGTTTTGGGAGGCAGAGGGTAGTGGGAAGTAAGATTAAAGAGCAAAGGATCACTGTTTCCTGGCTGGGAATCTGATTGACTAGGAGTGTGACTTATATTCCTGATGGAGTAAGGAGAATCAAGTGTTTCTCCTGAGAGGAAAGGCTTGAGTCAGCATGAGCTTTAGAAAGATGGGGGCTGAGCTTTGCAGAGCCCTGGAAGCTGTAAGAACCATGTATTGAAGAGGGCTGGGTAAGAGTAGGTCAGAACCAGAAGTGAGATTC
>NW_017732060.1:419804-421322 GCF_001890085.2 Hipposideros armiger
TTGTCCATGGAACCCCTGTCTCTGGTGTACATGGCCCAGGCTGCTTACCCCAGGGTCCTAAGATACTGTTGTCTCTTTACAGTGGAGTGACCAGGCTTGTTGGGAAAATGACCTCTGATGACTTAGGAAGACACCTGCTCCGGTGCTGGTCAACTTTCTAGGGCCCAGTTAGAGACAGTTTTATTGTGATTATTACCTTTGTTTTGTTTTGTTTTTTTTGGTGTGCCTTATTTTCTAGTTATGAACGCATAATCTCAAGTTCTGGAAATGCCTTCCCAATCAGGGAAACATCACTGCGAAGCTGTCTGCTGTGAGCGTCCCAGGATTCTGTTGGGCAGGTGGTCCCTTTGCATACCTGGCCCAGTCTTGTCTGCTCTGTGTCCCAGGGAGCCGAGAGCCCTGTCGGACAGGTGAAAGCCCCGTTCATGAAGCGCGGGTCTTTCTGGTGGCTCTTCCTGGAGGAAGCAAAAGCCCCAATATTCCTTCCCCTGTGCCGCTGGGGGAGAGGCTGTGCGTTTCCCAGCACAAGATAAAGCAGTCAAACCGCGTCGAGCACCATGCTCACTGGTCCTGCTGTGCTCTGCGGAGATAAGCTTCACTGCAGTCTGTGCTGAGCGGTTGGCTCCTGGCAGCAGCTTTAGTGGCTAAAATGCAGATTTTTTTTTTTCTCGATCAAGAGGGGATTATTCGTGTTATCAGTCTAGAGCATCTTATTTCAAGATGAAAAGCCTTTGCAGAATTACAGATGCCAGCATTTGTACAAAGCTTTTTGGCTATTGACAACGTAAAGAGAAAGTATGATTTATTAGCCTGTAATGGCTAACCCTGAGTGATGGTCTAGGTCCTCCTGATTTGTGAAATTGCTTAATGTGAACTGCCTCTTTACACCACTCAGGCCCCAGGTGACTCAAATGAAAGTAGAGTCTATGTTACGTGATATGCTCTGGGAGAGGGAAAAAGGAAAGCGGGTGGGGAAGGAGAAGGGTGGCTTCTCAAATCCATCTTGGTGGTGCCTTTTACAGTAGTTTGGCTGATAAGCCCGTGGAGGAAAGATTAATAACAAGGCTTGTCGCTATCAGTACCTGCTTGTCGATTCTCTGTAACAGGGCCGTCTGTTCAGCATGGAAATTATTGATTAAATAAAAATTGCTATTAGATTGTGATGTGATCCATAATCACAAACAATGGTGGACATTCCTCTTTTAGATCCTCGGCCATGCATCACGTTGTTGTTTTTTTTCCGTGGCTGTAATTTATATTGCGCTGACACGCGAGCTCCTTGGGTTTATCCTTTCTGCCTGGAGGCAGGAGAGCGTGGGCGCGAGAGTTCAGACTGGCCGAAGTGGGGCAGGCGGATAGATAAAAGGAACGTTCCGGTCAGGCGTCTGACCAGTTCATTCACTGACTGCAGCAGTTCTTTGTTTCCTTAACGTTTTTTTTTTTTTAAATATGGTAAAATGCACATAACATAAAATTTACAATTTTATTTTATTTTTGCCAGCTTTATTGAAATATAAT
>NW_017732060.1:421712-464411 GCF_001890085.2 Hipposideros armiger
TGTACCCTTTGACCAACATTCCTCTGTTTCCCCCACCCCTAGCCCCTGGCAACCACCACTCTACTCTCTGTTTTTATGAGTTCAACATTTTCTCTCTCTCTCTTCTTTTAAGATTCCACATATAAGTGAAACCATACAGTATTTGTCTTCTCTGTCTGACTTATCCCACTTAGCATAATGCCTTCCATGTTCATACATGTTGTCACAAATGGCAGTATTTCCTTCTCTTTTATGGCTGAATAATATTCCATCATCTCTATCTGTCGCTCACATTTTCTTTATCCATTCATCTGTTGATGAACACTTAGGTGGTTTCCACATCTTGGCTACTGTGAATAATGCCGCAGTGTACATGGGGGTGCAGATATCTCTTCGAGATACTAATTTCATTTCCTTCAGATGAATACCCAGCAGTGGAATTATCATATGGCAGTTCTATTTTTAATTTTTAGAAAAGCCTCCATGCTGTTTTCCATAGCGGCTGCACCAACTTGCATTCCCAGTCACAGTGCACAAGGGTTCCCTTTCTCTACATCCTTGCCAACATTTATTATCTCTTGTCTTTTTGATAAATAGCCATTCTAACTGGTGGGAGGTGGTATCTTATTGTGGTTTTGATTTGTATTTCCCTGGTAATTAGTGACATTGAGCACCTTTTCATGCACCTGTTGGCCATTTGTATGTCTTCTTTGAAAAATTGTCTATTCAGATATTTTGCCCATTTTAAAATCAGATCATTATTACTATTAATTATTATTATTATTATTTTGTTATTAATTTGTATGAATTCCTTATATATTTGTATATTAACCCCTTATCAGGTAATGTGATTTGCATATATCTTCTCCTAGTCTGTAGATTGCCTGTTCATTTTGTGGATGGCTTCCTTCATTGAGCAGAATGAACTTTTAGTTTGAACTTTTTAGTTTGATGTCATCCCAGTTGTTTATTTTTGCTTTTGTTGCCTTTGCTTTTGGTGTCATATCCAAAAAAAAAATATTGCTAAGACCAATGTCAGGAAGTTTTTTTGCTATGTTTAGTTTGAGGAGTTTTACAATTTTAGGTCTTTAATTTATTCTGAGTTAATATTTTCTATTTCTGTGGAAAATGCCATTGGAATTTTGACAGGGATTGTTTTGAATCTGTAGGTCACTTATAGTAATATGGACATTTTAATCATATTAATTCTTCCAATCCAAAAACACGGGCTTTGTTTCCATTTATTTGTGCCTTTTTTTTTTTCATTAGTATCTTGCAGTTTGCAGTGTATAGGTGTTTACAGCCTCCTTGGTTAAATTTATTCCTAGGTATTTTATTGTTTTCGAGGCTGTTGTAAATCAGATTGCTTTTTTGGTTTCTCTTTCAGATGGTTCGTCGTTAGTGTATAGAAACACAACTGATTTTTGCATGTTGATTTTTGTATCCTGAAACTTGACTGAGTTTATTTATCAGTTCTAACAGTATTTTGGTGGCATCTTTAGGATTTTTCTATATATATAATCATGTCATCTGCAAGCAGAGATCATTTTCCTTCTTCCCTTTTAACTTGGATGCCTATTATTTCTTTTTCCTGCCTAATCACTCTGGCTAGGACTTCCAGCACTATATGGAATAGAAGTGCCGCAAGTGAGCATACTCCTGGCCATTTTAAAGTGTGTGCAAGGCAGGACTATGCAGCATCTTCTCAGTTTTTCTGCTCCCAGAACGCTTTCATCACTCTAAAGGAGACTGTACCCATTAGCAGTCACTTCTCCATTTTTCTCCTCCACGGCCCCTGAAAAACCGCTAAGCTGATTTCTGTTTTTATGTAGTATTTGTCTACATTTCATATAAATGGAATCATGTTATAAATGACCTTTTGTGTCTGGTTTTTTCACTTAGCACAGTCTATTCAAGGTTCATTCATGTTGTAGCCTGTGTCAGTGTTTCATTCCTTTTTATGACCAAATATGTTCCATTGTATGACTGTGCCACATTTTGTTTATTTCTTTATCTGTTGATGGGCAGGCATTTGGATTGTTTCCACCTGTTGGCTAGTGTGTTGTTAATGAGATTCCGTGGGCAAGTTTTTATTTGAGAACACTTATTTTCAATTCTTTTGGGTATGTTTCTAGGAATGGGATTTTCTGGGTCATATGGCAATTCTACTTATTTGAGAAACTGCCAAACTTATGGCAGGTTTTAATCTGTTGTCTACGGGTTCTGCCATCTCTGGTGGTCTTATCTCTAACCTCATTACCTCTCATAAATAAGTACTTGCCCTTCGCCGGCCCCCCCCCCTGCCTCGGGCTGCAGCTCAGGCTGACTCTCTGGGTGCTCCCCTGCAGAGAGCCTTGTAACCCTGCCACCTGTGGGTGCACGGGCAGCACTCAGCAAGTTGCTCTGGACGTCCACCATTCCCACTCCCCCCACCCCTCACCAAGTGGGGTAGGACTGTTGGGACAAACGCTCTGACTGAATGTTCAAAGCATTAGGTCAAGTATACTTAGGCAAGTAAAATAGACTGATAGGTTGACCAAATTTTGTTTCTGAATGGGGACTCAGATGAATGGGACGCAGTTCAGTAGGATGGACGTAATCCCCTCACAGTATCAAGTTGTGGATATTAGCTTCTAATTGTTGAATCTCAAAAATGACTTAACCTACTACCTGCCTCTTTTTAAAACCAAGTACAATGAGATCTAGAAAGGCTAAGAAACTTATTCAAGGCCACTACACTCATCAGTGAAAGTCTTTTTAATTTACTAATCAGTTCAGTCATACACAAATCATCTTGCTTTAAATGGCTTGGTGCATATAATGAAGGTTTGGCCCTTAGGCTTCCTTGGCTATTACAGTTACGCATTCTACCATCCCCCTCTTCACCCAGCTCATGCCTTCCCCCAACGCACACAGTCTCTGTCTGTCTGTCTGTCTCTTTACCCAATTAACTCTTACAAGGAAAGCTGCTTCGGGTTTGCTTTCTCCCCACGCATTTTCGGCAAGCTAGATACCATTGAAAGTCCATGTAACTCTTCACACAAACTTCAGACCCCTTCATCCAAACAGAGGCGAGAGTCAGATGCCCGTCTAGGACTCAGGCTGAAGCTCGCATACCCATGCAGCACGCGGATTTGTCTTTTGCTTTAGAGGACGTGTAGTATTAATTATATTAAACTTACAGCAGAACAATACTGGGAAAAGGCAGAAATTTTGAAACTTGAAATTCCAAGCTCTGGGTCCCACTCCCATCCCCCATCCCTGCTGTTTGTTATTTTCTAGTTTCACTTTAAGCCATAACCCTTCAGATGGAGAGAGGCAGAAAGAGGCTTGTCCATGGTGGAGATGCAGCCGACGGCCCCTTGTGCCTTAGGCAGGCAGTGTCAGCTGCAGAGGCACAGCTCCAACTGGACACCCAGGCTTCCTAATGGGCCGGGTTAGAGCGTGAGACCATGGCGGTGCTACCGCAAGTAAGTGGGGGTCACTAACAAAAGCCCTTCTGACTGAGCAGTCACAGCTTACCTAAGGAAGCACAACGTACAAAAAATACAAGTTCCAAGGGAATTCTTGGATGAAGTGCGACTTTCAATCATACGTACAGCAAGTGGAAAGAAAGTGCACCGTGGAGATAAGAGACAGGTGTGACACACATTACCTGATCCCCACCCAGTGCACTGGTAGTGAGCATGCGGATGACCCCAGAAGGGCTGCTGTGGGAGCTGGGAAAGGGGGGCACGTGCCCTGGAACAAATGGGTTAGAGGTGACACGTGGCAGGGAAAGCAGAACAGCTCACTTTCTAGTTTGCGCTTCTCCTTTGTGCTTATTTGAATGAACATTCACTTGGGACGTGGCACTGAGTGCAGCAGTGCAGCAGTGGCTCTGACGGCCCTGTTCTTAGTGACTGTGCATTCAGAACAGGGGGACAGCAGGCCAAGGAATCAGAGCCTGTCTACTGAATGGGAATGAAGACACCAAAGGGGATCAGAGGCTGGCTGAGGGGCAACTTCTCTCCAGCAGAAAGGCCTGTCGCATCCCTGAGGGCCGGAGCTCCTCACAGATGTAACCAGGAGCACTCTCAGGAGTTTCAGAGCAATCACAAACAATGAGTGAGGCGCTGGGAGCCTGGAGATGGTAAACGTCATCCTGCACTTTGAAAGGGGGCAGGAAAACGGATCCGAAAATTAGCTGGTGGAGAATGCCAAGTCAATTCTAGAGGAAACTATGTTTTTATTTTTAAAAGTCTGTTGTCTTGTTATTTGATGAAGCAGTAATCCCTGGGATCCTCTGGGCTCACCAAGAAGCATGTAATGCTGGACCAGGCCCATGTTTCCTTGAAATGTCGTTAAACTGGTCGGTCAGGAAAGTGCTGTAATAAGTGTTGGGACATGAGCAAAACATTTAATAAGCAACTTTGGCCACGGCAGAAAGTGATGGTTGTATGAAACAGCCGTTAGGAGATGTAGTCATTGGATGGATAGTGGATAGTAAGGGAGGGATGGCTGGATGGCTGGATGTCAGTCAAGGGAGCTGTTTCTAGAAGTAGGCGCTGGGCTTGGCCTCAGGCCCTGTTTGCATAACAATTTGGAGTTTGTTTGTTTCCTGGACAAAGTCATGGAGTAAAATTATCATCAAAGTTGTTTATGAGGAATTTTCAAATCCAGTTAATGACTGAATCAGGGTCCTCAAAGATCTTGAAAAATCAAAACACTGAAATACCTCCAGGGAGATTAAAAATTATGATAATAGCTTAGGGCCTAGGCACTGAGATTCCCCACCAAAACTAGCTAATGGGATGCCCAACTACAGAAACAGGAGGACACTAAGGTAGAATCATACTGTTTCTGTAAAATACCACTCAGCTCAGAATTCCACATTCTAAAGAGACACTGATCATCAGCATTGGATCAAGCAGAAAATGTTCCAAAAATGCCTTGTGAAGAGTGGTTGATAGAACCAGGGAAGATAGATTAGGGAGTTTCTGGTGAGCACAGAGGGCTGAGGACATGATAACTGACTTCAAATATTTGTGGGTGGCTCAGCTGCCTTGTGGAAGGTGGTGGATCTAACTTGTTCTCAGTGTCAGATCATAGATCCAGTGCACAGAAACCATGGGGAGGCAGTTTCAGACTTGATAAAAGGAAAACTGATTTGACAGTGAGAGCTGGCTAAAATGCTGAACTAGAATGCTGGGTATTTACATTGGATACCATTGGGTATGGGGTATTAGAGGTTATTTAGAGCTGGAGCTGGGACTAGATGGACTCTTAGTCCCTCCCTCACAAACTTGAGGGCAGTTCTTGTATACCACACATGTTTCTTAAAGCCAGGTATGTGCTGTGTACAGAGCAGGGATGGATGGGCATTTGTTCTTAACTAAGAATAAATTAATGAAATCATCTCAGTTTTATAACATTTCTAACAGTCTAATTAGCCCAAGCTTTTTCTTTCCTTATTTAAAAAGTTTTTATTATAAAACATATTTAGTAACTAGTAAAATGAATTAGACTGACACACCATTTGAAAAGTGAACCTCTGAGTTCCTCAGATAACAAATGCAGGATAAGAATTTGGGTGCTGAGGCCAGAGAGTTTCCTGGTATGCCAGAGCTACCTCCAATCCAGAAACTTCTTGGATTTTTGTTTTTTCAGCTATTTTATTTTGGTGTGACTCATCCTACTGTGGTTATTATGTATGAAAATTTCCCTTAGAATTTTCTTTAGAAATTCTGTGTACTTTTAGAAGATATGTATTATTTTCTGAGATGATTTCAGATAAAAGTGTTGGTGCTAACCCGACTGAGAGGTAAATAATCAAATACTTTTTGAATACTAGAAAAGGAAATTTTTCCTTACAAAATCCTTCAGTTCTCTCTGGGTTTGGATTGTGGCTATATGCTTGAAGTTTTTGCAGTTTGAAGGATATTTAAGCACCCTGGTTATTCAGTGTTTCCATAAGGTTTTTTTTTTTCTGACTGCAGTCCTTATCAGAGTAGTCCCAATCTTGTTCTTGTGTTTATTTCAAGCACATAAGAGATTAAATAATAAACTTTTAACTTTGCTGCTCTTCCTCATCTTCTCTGTTGTGTAACAACACACGGCTCTTGTTGGGTTCTCCTTTTCTCCTTTCTTTCTTCTTGGCTTTTTTTTTTTTTTAATTTCCTTCCTTAGCCTCATTATGTTAATAATTCATTTCAGTCTCTTCCCCGTGTTCTGAGCTAAGACATCTGTTGTAATGTTGGTCATTCCTTAATTGCTGACTGGTCCTTCATTTTTCTCTCTTTTGTGACTCATGAGATAAGAATGACCTCTCCTTTGAGATAATGTCATGCGTAACTCTCGGCTGAGCTCAGGACACTGTCGGCCACATGTGTGCCCTGAGAAGCAACCTGGTGGCGTTGCTGTTTCCACCCTCAGTGTGCTTTTAGCCTCAGACATTCCTGAAACATGTTTAAAAATTGAGATGAGTAAAAAGAACCAAATAAAAATGAACTATCTTTTATTTTGCTTATGCACTAAGCAATTACTTTAGGAAATGCACTTACATTGTTTCCTTGGCCTTCCTCTCAGGGACCTGTTAAGTGTCAGTAATGCCTCCCCTGAGGAACTTGGGGGCTTCTTGCCTGGTCTACATGAACACATGGATAGATATTTCTTTTGGGATAGTGCATTCCAAAATTGGGAATAAACCTAACTGATCCTAGCCACCGATCCTGGAGGTTTAGTCCTTATTTTAGACCTGTCCCCTAATATGAGCAAGATTACAAATGGCTCACATACTATTTATCTAAGTATTTAGAAGCTATAAGTTAAGCTAACCAACTGTTAAATCGGGTATTTTATACTTGACCTTGTCTAAATACCTTTAAAACACCTGGGAAGGCCAGGTTTAATAGGGAATTCTCAGCATTTTGTGCGGGACGGAATGTAGCAGCCCGGGACCGGCCAAGGGATGGTTGTCTCCCAGCCCACTCCTTTCTCCCACGCTGGCTCAGGAGAAACTGGAGATACTGGCCTGCATGTCCAGGCGCCATCCCAACCCCCACCCCCAACAGCAAGGCCTTGGCCTGGAGACATAGGTACTAGGGACAGTGGCATGGGTTCTTCAAGAGGCACCCAGGGAAAAGTTCTGTCCACTCACAGGACTCTGGCCCAGAGCTTGCTTGGCCAGGGAATTCCGGAACTCCAAGATACAGAGTGTGGTGCAGAAGTGGGATTGGGCTCCGGGTCTCTGACTCCTGAGGGCAGGGACGGGGTGCATGGCTAAAAGATGTGGGAACAATCCCCTCTGAAGCGCTGTTACAGAGTGTGATCTGCAGGCCAGCTGCCAGTGACAGACTGTCACTGTATGCAGTGAGATGAGAAGGCTGTGCCAAATGTAAATCAAAGCACTTCCTCCTTCAACAAGAAAATCTTGCTTCGAGAAAATATTATGTCAACTGAACTGAACAGTGTGCTTAGTTAGTTTACCATCAGCACAAACACTTTCTCATCAGGGACCAGTGTTTTGCCTGCTGCTCTCAGAAACACTGGGCCAGGCATGGCCGCTCTTAGCTGAGTCTATTGACAACTGCTCAGTAATCTGGGCTTCTGCTGGCCCCTCTGGCCCGTTCTGGAGTAAGGGTCAATGATATATCCTGTATTTTCATCTCACTGAGGGCCTCCATCTTCCCTTCTTTCCCTCGTATAACTGTACAAAGGTGGCACTTTTTCTTGCCCTCATCCAGCCTTGCCTGGGTCATTTGCTCACTGGCAGTGAGACCAGGTATCATCACAGTGGGCCTGAGGACCCACTGGCATCAGCCACTGCCCGTCCTTAGCCTCCCCGTAGAGCTGGAGGGGGGCTTGAAAACCTGTATTTCTGCCAAGCTCCAGGATAATTCCTGTGATTGCAGAAAGCTGAGGACCCCTGCAGCAGGGTACTCATCAGACTGAGGTCTGCAGAAACTTGTCCCCAGCTGTGTGGCTTAGAGCTCCCGCCCCTTACACATTTTCTTACATGCAGGGGAATCTGTATTCTAGTTTAGAATCTGATCCCTGTGTAATTTGTTATCTTTTGAGGGCTGACACATTCAAATGAGATACAAATGGTAAAACAACTACTCTTGAACAACAGAGGGGGTGCTTAGTAGTGCCAAACCCCCTTAGTCGAAAATCCGTGTATAACTTTTAACTTCCTCAAAATTTAACTACCCTTGGTATCCGTGGGGGACTGGCTCCAGGACCCCCTCCTCAGATACCAAAATCAAGGGTGCTCAAGTTCCCGATGTAAAACAGTAGAACAATGTGTACAGTCAGCCCTCTGTGTCCGCTGATTCCCTGGCCGCAGATAGAAAATACTCAATAGTACAGGTGTTTAGTGAAAAGAATCTGCCTGTGAGTGGACCCGCACATTTCAAACCTGTGTTGTTTAAAGGTCAAGGGTAGATTCTTAGTGGTATGGTGTGGTTTGGTTCTGTCATCATTTCGACATGGAGGCCATGCTGAACCCGGAGCTTTGAAAAGGAAGTGATCTGAGTTATCTACCTGTCTCCCCAAAACTGCACACTCCCTCACCCTTCCCCTCTTTCTTCCTCTGTTCTTCCCGCCACCTGGAGCTTCAGCTGACTTTGGACTTCAGGCTAGAGAGGAGCAAAAGAAGAGAAATTGAACAGGCGCTGCCCTTTGCCCCCTCCCTCCGCAGGGGTTGATTGGGTTGTAGCTGAGCCGCTGTGGAAGATGTGAGTGACAGAAGGAGGCCAAGGTGGTGAGCAGTGCACGTTCTCCCACGCAGTGCAGCATTGCCCTCACTGCTAGGCCCAGCCCGCAGCTCTGGAGGGACTTGCAGCTCCTGGGATGACTTCCTGGCCCTGTGTGTGTCACAGAAATACGCAGGGCAGGGCAGGTGTACGACAGTGCCCCCTACAGGCCAGTTAATACAGTGACTAGTCACAGAGGACGGTGAGGGCTGAGGTCTCCAGCACTTCATTTTGTTTTCAAAGCTCCTTAGCTTTATTTACTCTTCATTCCATCACACTCAGGGTTTTCTCAGACCTGTAATTTGGTCCTTGGGATTAACTGCTTTGTCTGTACTCATAAAATGTTATAGAGCTGCTGGACCCCGATAGATGCACATAAACGCAAAGAGTAAGTTGGCTTCAACATGCTGGAAGTTTGTTTCCAAATTTTTTAATTGCAATGTAGTGTAAAATTTAAGAGTGGTTTGGAGAGGGTAATTAAACGTATGCAATTGATGTAGGGTATAATGGCTCTTCTTATTAATTTTCATAGCCCAAATACTGTCTTCCTGCCATATCCTTTCCAGCTCCGTGGGCCTCTTTGCTATATCACTCAGACACCGAGACCCAGCCTACCACAGGACCTTTGCACTTGCAATTCCCACTGCTCTGATCAATCTTCTCATAGAATCCATGGACCTTCCTCCAGCTCTCTGCCCAAATTTTCACCCTATCTGAGGTTCTCGCCGTATCTAAGAGGCTTCCCCTGACCTGCCTGTAGAAAATGATACATATGTCCCCCCATCACTCCCTTTATCTGTTTTTTAATTTTTTACATATCTCATAGTCTAAACCATTACTTTTTTTTTTTTCATTGTGTTCTTTGCCTTCCATCAGAAGGCTATAAGCACCATGAAATCGAAAACTTGTTTGTTCATTGCTGTACTCCCAGAGCCAAGACTGACCTGGCATAGAGTAGGTATTCTGTACATATTGTTGAATGAATGAATTAGTAGACATTGACTTTCCTTAACACAGTGGCTAGAAAAGTGTGTCTGTGTGTTTGAATTTAGGATAAAAGAATTCTTTTTAACCAGTGAAGCACTTTGCTATCTATCTATTCATCCCTCTCTCCATCTATTCATTCTTGAAGTAGACTTCAAAGTTCTAAAATATGGTGACGATTATATTGATATACAGAAGAAAGCTCTTAAAGGGAAGACTGCATTCGCCCAAGTACATATTAAATGGGGGAAAGTAGTGAGGATTACTAAAGCAACACAGAAATAGTAAAGTTTAGATAACTATTTTTAAAAAAAGAATCCACAATGCCTTCACAATAAAAAAACCAAAGGCAACTTTTATTAAAATATTTGCAGATTTTTCTCTCTTTCTAATGTACTTTTTAAAATGGAGAATATACTGAATCTATTGATGTGTAATTTTATATTTTCTATTCTGTTTTCATCATATGGATGCACAATAATCACCTCATAATTATTGTTTGATACTTAGGATTTATCCCAACCTTTTTTCACTATCAGAAATAATAAACATCTTTGTGTAAAATTCTTTGTCCCTAATTTGGATTGTTCCCTTTGAATACAATCTTTAAAACAGAGGTACTGAGTTAAAAAGATTAACTTTGGGAGGATTTTCACTAAATTTAAAAGAATGCACTGCTGGGATTTTACCTAGATATTTGTTAAAATCTTGAAAGGAATCTGTAACCTCTAAAAATTCAGTTTTCCCATGTAGTTAATGGGGTAGACTTTTTATTTCTGAGCTTTCTAATTTGATATCTCTCTTCTTATGACCACTTCACATTCCTTTACTTGCTCATTCCTAGGTATGGAATTTTTTTTGCTATAATATTTTCCTAATTGGTTATTGTTGTTAATAGAAAAGATACTGTGTGTGTATGTGTGTGTAGTCAGCGTTTTAAGTATTCTTGGTGTTCCAAATGGTTCTGCATTTTATCTTAGGTTTTCTTATAATACACTCCTATCATCTGCAAGTAATAATAATTTTATCTTCTTTCTAATAGATACATATTTTGTTTCTGTCTCACTGCATTGGATAGATTTCTTGGAATAGTGTTAGATAATTCTTTTGGTAGCTATACCCCTTTTTTGTATATGGTTTAATAGGAATACCTCTGGTGTTCGACCTTAATATAATCTGTTGACTGTTCACTTAAGATGGATAATATTTTCACATGTGAATGAAGTTCCCTTCTTTCTATTCTAAATTTCTAAGAATGTCATCTCGAATGATTGTTCGTTGTGTTTTTAGCTTTTTATCACCTAGAGATATTACCAGGTGTTGTGATATGTTTTGGGGGGCTGCTGTTGCAAGCCAGCCACTATTCTAGGTTCTGGACCTACATCTGTGAATGAAACAGTCAAAAATTCTTGTCCCCGTGGAGCTTGTGTTCCAGTAATAACATAGCCTCTACTACTAATAATAGCCCCGCTGACACTTATTTTTTTGCCAGGTACTGTTCTAACATCATATGTTAAGTCATTTAATCCATTCAGTAACCTAATGAGATAGACATTATTATCCTTATTTTATAGATAAAGGACCCATGTCAGAGTTTCAGTAGCTTGTCCTTTGACAAGTGCTAGCACCAAGCTGGCTTCTTACTAACTGCTAACAAGGAAGCTGTGAGTTGTTGTGTCTTCTGGACATGCGATTTTGTTGTTTGTCAGTTCATTTAAGCTTGTATTAGTATTTTATAATCGTATCTAGTCAATAGAGATTTTAGTGTGTGCAGTTTCTACTTTTAATATTTTATTGCAGTTATTTTCATGGTGTTTATATGCATGCATTTTTCACATGTTCTGTTGACAAGTAAAAATAGTCTTGAGGCAATATTCATTCATTCAGCTTTTCTAATGATGCTATTTCAAATCTTTTTATTTTTGCTTATTTCTTTTTTGTTTGTTTGTTCTGTTAGTATCAGAAAGGGCTTACTAGAAAATTCCCACCCTGAACTAGTGTAGCATCTACGTACTTAATTCTTTGCTTATTCTATCATAAACTGGTACTGGTGGGTTTAGTCTCATGTGGTTATGTTTCTAGCTATAATCCTTACCTTTTTAACTGTTTTTGCTTTATATATTTGAAACTCTGTTTTTTGATACAGAAAAGAGTTGCTTCCTTTAACGACTATATTTATATCAAGAGACAACAACCCCCTTTATACTAGCTAAGTCTTTTTGTCCTGAAGTCTCATTTGTTTAATATCCAGATTACTACCACTAATATATCCATCCATTTATTTTTTTTGATCATTCTCTATCATTTTGTTTTGAATGACTCCCTTATAAGGTTTAAAGTTATATTTATCACCGTCTGAAAGATTTTGCCTATAGTGGGTAGGTTTGAGACATTTATTTTGAATGTGAATTTTTATATGCGTTTTAAATTATTCCCTTTATTTATAGGTGTGTGTATTACCACATTTTCCTTCTACCAAGTTCAATTTGAAAGTAAATATAGTGTTTTAAATATTAATGTGTTTGCCTATACATTTGTTAAGTACATAATTAAATGCATAATTTCTAATTACCAAAAAATAGATAACAAAAAAAAAACCTCTGTACATTCACATTAGTTTGCAGGACAAGTTATTTATCATTTAAAAAATTCTTTCCCTCCTCTTTCTTTTCTTCCCAGCTTTATCAATTTAATTAGAACTTACATACTTAATTATTATTACACAGCTACTAATTTTACCACGCAGATCACCTTGCTTATTGTTTTATATGTTTACTTTTATAAGTCTTTTCAACGATGTTTTATACTTTGCTCTCTGTGTTCAGTTGATTTCAATGCTTTGTCCTCTCATGCAGTGGCTTTTCTTGAAATTTTTTCTTCATATTTTTCTCAACAGGAAAAACTTTTAAAAAACTGCCTCCCTATGTTAGTAACAATTTAAACGAGTGAAGTATTTGGGGGAGATTTTATTTCTCTTATACCCGTATAATTCAACATTTTCCAAAATACGTTCCGCAGAATACTAGTTTTATGGGATATTGCTAGGTGCCCAGGGAAAAGCTAGATTAAACAAAGTCAGTCATTTCTTGCTGCAAGACTTATCCAAGCCTTAATATGCTAGTATGTGTTGTGGCCCTTCAACAGGAGAAAGTGTGAGCAGACTTCACTTCCTATTTCTGATTAGTATGCAGCAAAACTGTGTTAACCCGTGTTTTCTTTTTTGATAACCTGTGTTTTCTTCACTGGAAGGATACTTCTATATTTTGCTTTTTTTTTTTTCCCCCTTGAAATGTTTTAATGATGCCAAGTATACCTAGGCCTTTTTCATTTAAGTTCAGGCTTGGTTTATGCGAAGAACATTTAGTTTGCTATGATTCGATTTATCTTCACTTTCTGTACTCCACTTTTTTCTTTTGGAACATGTGCGTGCATGCTGCGCACCTTGATTTGACTTTGGATTGGTGTCTCTGGTTTCTGCAGGGCTCCCTGCTGCCTCCCCAGTGATTCCGCTCACCTTCCTCCCCCTCAGCCTACTTGTCTCTTTACTTGAGTGCTTTTTTATGCAGGCTTCATGGCTTCTTTTATCCTGTTTGGGAACAGCAAGTAGATATTTCTAGTTTTTTTCCTGATTGTTTTCATTTCATCATTTTCTGACTGTTTTTACTCTGACTCTTTAGCAGCCTTTCCCCTTTTCCTCAGCAAGAGAAAAATGCTCGTGGACCTCCTCCTGTGATGGTGAATGTTTTTGGCAACTATCTGTATGTAAGGTGTGCTATGAACCCCTATTGTGGCGCAGATTTCCCATCTGAACCCACACAGTTTTTTAGTTATTTTTTCCATTAGTTTGTTCTTTCGGGTTTATATTACTTTTAGAGTTTTCAATTAGAATACTTTTATGTAGTTAAACAGCCAAAAGTTGTAAAAGGTACATATTGAAAAGCCTTCCCCTTTTCTTTGTCTCCCAATTCTCAGCTCCCTCTACAAGTAACACCTGTTCTTGATTTTTGTATTTCCCTGTAATTCCATTATGGGTAGGTAAGCAAACACAAATATAAATTCTTATTCTCCTCCATGCTCTCTCTAACAGTATAAACAGAGGAGTGGGCCTGGCTCAGACCAAACCAGTTTCCATGCTTGGCAGGCATTTGCCTCTGTGGGGCTCAAGTGGAATGTTCCTTCTCCCTGTTGAGGTGAGAGACAGGCCTTCCTAGGGGTACAGCGTGTCATGGGTCCAGCGCCGGTCAGCAGCTAGGCACAGCCAGGAGGTACTCAGTGTGTTGCCGACCCCCCTCCTTCCCGTTCTGTACTGCTGTGTGACTCAGTGTGTCCTGGGATGGAATAGACAGTGATCACTCATTTAGAGACTTCTATGGCATTTTAGCATCGTCACCAATTGTCACCAAGTGTGATCAGTGGCTCTTCTCATTGACAAGATGTAGGCCAATTTGGGTGTTTTCAGACTCGGGGGCCAGTATGCTAATGTAGTAGGACCTGGGACCCCTCATTTGTAAGCAACGGATTGAGGGAGTTGGGCTGGTCCTTCACCATAGAGAGTCTGAGAACCGCTGCCTTAGAGTACTTGGAGGTGCAAGGCCTTAAGAGTGTAAAGACAGGAGTTAATGAGGTCAGGAAGAACCACTCTGGATGACTTGCAAGTAGCTGTGGCTTATGGGATGGGATGTTTACCTAATTTTGTGATCAGTGCAGCCCCAGTAACCCAGAGCCAATGGAATGCAGTAAAATGAATTGAAACCGTTTTTTGCCTTTTTGGACAGTAGTGAGTTCTGGGTCAGAAGATGTATCGTAAGGGCCATATTACTTAATTCAGGGTGCTGCTGCTTCAGTTAGTAGCACGTCAGGCTATGGTATGAGTTAGCAGCGCTGTGGTTGTTCTGTAGACAGTGATGAAAACAGGCATTTTCGTGTCTCACAAGTTAATTCAGATGGTTCCATTTTTTTCTTAATAGCTTTGCCATCTGAAGTTGGAATTTTATTGATAGTAACTTCTTATCATGAAATTATGTGTAATGGAACATGAAGAAGATGGTACCCTACCCTCTTTCAGCAAGAAATTCCACTTGTCTGAAGGATCTGATTTACATACCAAGTCAGATTCCAACTTCTTAAGAAACTGAATACTAAATGTGGAAAACTTTGGATACACTTGAATAAGATTTAAATCTCTGTGCCCATCACACTCCACACAGGCTGAAAAGCCATATGGGAGGAAATACTGGAAAATAAATGGACACAGAGGTGGGTTGGGGTGCAAAAGAATACATGAAGGCAGAAGAGAAAGAAACAAAGTAATTCAAGTTTCAGTTCAGATTCACCTTAAAGATTTACTTAACAAAAAAGTGATTTGACTGTTGATGTTCCAAGTTGATGGATAATTTGGTGAATAATGGAGAGGTGAAAATATCCATAGCTTGAGCATTAAGTTGGCTCTGTCAGTGTCATTTGTACGGAGGCAATATTGTAAAACACCATTCACAGCCTCTGCCAATAAAATTAAGTACTCTATTGAAATGCTATAATTCATTATTTTATAGTCTTGCTAAAAGTAATGCATTTTGTACTTCATAGTCTGATGAGAGGTGTTAAAAGTTAGAAGTGGAATTTATTGTTGAGGCATTCATTAAAGGAGGCAAAAATTACATCACTGGTGGCTGTGGAACAAGCCCCTTACGGCTTCTTTACCCGTCTGCTGAATTAACCCACGGACTGCACAGTGAGAAGGTGTGGGTTGCAGCAGATCGTGGGCATCCTCTGAATGTTTTTTATAGGCTTTTTGGACACTTCAGATAAGAAGCTGTAAAAGAGCTTTTTCAAAAAAAAAATATGTGTAAAGAAAATACCGTGTTCTCTGTCATACGCTTGGAACTGGAGCCTGTGGTCTGAACACCTTAGGAGAAGGCCTGTATATTGATTACTTCAGCCATCTCAGTTTACTTATAAATGAAGTCAGCTCTTGGCCCCTTTAAGTCCCCAATGACCACTTCCATCATTTACCTCCTTCTTCAAAGCATTACCTTTGGATGACCTAGTTGAGCCAGCTTAATGATAACATCTGACAGAAAAAGAATTTTTTTTTATCGGGCCGGGAATCGAACTGCTAGTTGCTCAGAGCTTGCACTCTTGAGGGAGTTCATAACCAACTGAGCCACTCAGCCGGCCCAGAAAAAGAATTCTTGATTCTTGCCTGTTGCCCAAAAAAAAGAGTCTGTGCAGCAAGCATGTAGGGGATGTCCTTAGCCCAGAGCATCATCTTTCCTCTGAAGTATGGCGAAAAAAACATCAGACAGAGTTAGACTGAGGAAACCTTTCTTAGCCCATCTACGTAGATGAATAGCCAACTGCAGCCCCAGTGAGATAGGAGGAAACTAAGATGGCGGGATCTCATTATGGATTCATGTTGGTCACCCGGCACCACTTCCTGAGCACCAGCTGTGTGGGCATCACAGGGCAGGACTGTTGTGGGCACCAAGGGTTATGAGATACAATCTCTCTACTTGGAGTAGTCGGAAGGGGGAAACTGTGCATGAGCAAAACAAACCCATCTAGAGGACAGAGCTGAAGATACCATTCAAGGAATTTCAGTGTTGGGAGAGTCGGGCACACTTCACGTCTAGCCAAGCCCACACCAGCTGCTTCCTTCTCTCTTTCTCATTCTTTCTCTTTCTCTCTTCCTCGCCTTCTCTCCTCTCCTCTCCTCTCCTCTCCTTCTCTACTTCTTTTTTTCCTTCCTTCCCTCCCCCCCACTTCTCTCTCTAAGTTTCTGCTACATCCTGCACTTTTTTTCTCTTTTGCTCATCTAATCATACAAATGCTGAGAGCAGCAGGCTCTGATACTCTGATCTGGAGTGATGGTTGGCTTTGCCAGGAATTGTCAGTAGCATTTACTTTACTACAATGCGCACATCCACAACTCCTTGGTGACAGGCAAGCCTAGTGTAGAAATGTCCGCCTGCAGGGTCGGCAGTCCAGCCACCACACAGCAGCTTTTAAGAATGTTGAAAAATTCTTTCCATAAATAATGTTAAAGGGGGGAAAAAGCTGAACTTCTCAAAAATGTTGTTGTTGTTTTTTTTAATCAACTTTCCAACCACTAAGGCAGGATGCAATTATTTCCTGGGAGATGGCACTTTAGGCTTAGATTACATTGTGTATGGAAACATCCTAGGGTGTGTGTGGTGGGGAGGGGGTGCAAAACTAAACCTGTTGTTGTTTTTTTTCAATCTTTTATATAGCTGGTAAAAGGGAAATAATTAACGCCCACACCACTCACTGCTGAGATTAAGGGAGTGTCCCTCCTCGAAGTTTCCAATGTGGAGAAATAAAAACCCTTGTTCTCTGCCCATCGTTTCATGGCCCCATGGCCCTGCACAGGAAATCTAGGAAGACTTGTAAAGCACTGCATGCATGGAGCTCAGAGGTTCACTTTACCACACTTACACGTACAGATGCATCGACTCCAATTGGAACAAGATGTGATCTTACAGAGAAAGAATCCTTATGATAGTCCGTTACCTCCCCCTGGAAATTCCCTCAAGCATGTATAAAACCCAGATGACCGAAAGTAGAATATTGAAGAACGCCTTTAAGGCTGAAACGCAAACTGCATGGACTTTCCTTGTATTATATTATATATACATATTACAGTTACGCCAGCGATTAAAAGTATTGTCATGCTACATTATGAATTTATTTTATGTTTAGGATTAGATAATTCTCCCCCACACCCTCTTGCCTTCCTTTTGTGTCCCAAAGGCAAATCCTTTCTCTTGGGTCAGGAATGTAATAAGGGAGGTTTTCCTCTCTCTGGGATATTGTGTCTGTCTCACTGTGTATAAATTGACGCAGAAAGCTTTTTGGAGCAAAATACAGTATTTTCTTTGTGTGTAAGCCAGTGCTTGACTAACCTACGGGGAATTGTGTGTGTTGAGCATTTTAAAGATATAGATTGGATATATTTGAACTGCTGATGCTCAGTGAAGACCACCGGGAAGGTAGATTGTCTGTGGCTCTCATGTGGTCTTGGGGGGAAAATCATTGTTCTAAACAATGATTTTTAAATGATAAATTAATCTAGGAAAATTACCCAGCTCATTTTAATAATAATGGTTCAAGGCAGAAATAAAGAGGAATTACAGTCTGTGAAAGTGTATTTACATGTAATTTAAAGAAATTTAGCTACCAAAAACAAATTCCTTAAAAATAGCACTTTTCTCTCCATCATGTATATAAAATGTTAGTTAACACATACCTCCTGGGAGTTGAACCACATAGACCATGGTATCCAAAAATAGCAAATTTACTATTTGAAGTAAAAGGGAATTTCTCTCTGATTTGATATCCCTTTCCAGACCACTAGTTGCCAAAGGTCAAGGCCATTTTCAACAAAGGAAAACTTACTTAACTCTTGAAATGTTGGTTATTGGTTTTGATAGTAGGATCTTAGAATGCTTGCAACGTATAAGCAGCAAGCTCTACGTGTGCGTGCGTGCGCGTGTCTGCAGGAAGGCGTGTGCTTTCCTAGTTCCCTTCCTTCTTTAGGGGTGCAGGTCACCCTCTCCTGTCTATGCACTTTCTGGAGCATTTCATTAAAACAAACTCTGGGAAATTCCCCCTTCTGGTGAGCCCTTCGGCTCTTCTGACAAGTGACCCAGCTCTTCGTAATCTTGAATTTACCACTTTTTTCTGAGTTCCAGCTCTGTGTAGGTAGAGTTTAGCCCTGGATTCTGTTCTTAGCTATGCCCCAAAGTCATGATGTATTATTGTAAATTTCTGAACCTCTCTGAGCATCAGGAAAACCTGTGGGACTTAAAGGATGATGTGGAATTAGCCAAGATGAGCAGGCCAGGCCCAAGAGCTGACATGGGCAAAGGTGCAGGGCATACAGCCTGCATGCCAGGTCCCTGGAACAGATGAGAGAGAACAACAAAGCGAGAATGATTACTGATGCGGCTACCGCCCTGCCATGGCCTGTACAGTGAGAAAGACCGGGTGACGACAGCCTGGAAACGCGGTGCCTGCCTTAACGCTTTCTTAGATATTGTGTTGAAACTTGTACTGTGGTTGAGTTACCAGAAAAAGAAAATGCACAAAAGCCATTTTGCAGATCATTTCGATAACGTAACAAGCAAATAATACAGGTTTTTTTTTTAAATTTCTATTAGTTTCAGGTGTACAAAACAATGTAATAGTTAGACATTTACATGCCTCACAAAGTGATAACCCTCCTCCCCAATCTACTGCCCCTCTGACCTCATATATAGATGTTACAATTCCATTGACTCTATTCCCAAGTAGTACAGTTTTACTCTAAATATCCAGGTAACTAAATTTGGACTACACATTCAGTTTCAATTAGCTTCAGTCTCTGTTTTTTTTTCCCCCTTTTTTTTTTGGCAAGTGCGTTCACTGTTTTTTTTCTATAGAATGTTAAAATTCATAAACTTTCAGCCAGTTTCTGTGCCACTCTAATCACATGGTATTAATATTACATTCGTAGGCAGTGTGGAGACAATTATGAGAGACACCTATTGTTGGCATAATTTGAAAGGTGAAATGAAACTTTTTAAAAGTTGCATGATTCAATATATAGTGGCCACATTTTCCTATAAAATATGTTTTATAGGCTCAAGCCCCCAAATTAAAAACATATTTTTAGGAATAAATTATTCAATAACACTTCTTAAGAAATGAAATTCTTACTTTGGTTGAGAGGTGCGAGGCAAAGGAAAAAAAAACAACAGCAAAAATGGCTCAAATTCAATAAAAATCACCCTCCCCCAAGTAGTGACTTCACTGAATGTGAAAAGTGGTGCTTAGTGCAAGGTGGGCTGACTTCCCAGTTCCCTGCTGGAAGGCTGACAGATCATTTTGGGCACACATACACCCTTATTTATTTTTATTTTTTTTAATTGCCAAGTTTAAACCAGTGTCCCTTTGTAAAGTGCCTTTTTTATTTATTTCTCCAGTTGAAACTCTATAGGAACAGCTTACTTCCTTGTTTCTGTCTATTCAAACACTTTAGTCATGGTAGGGGGCAAAATCACCATTACATTAATGAGATTTCCACAAGCAGATTAAAGAGGAAATATGGCCTACAGTCTTGTTACTTAACAGCCTTGCATCGGAACGAAATCTGTATAAACTATTGACAAAAACAGTAGCCATGGGGCAAAATTCCAGTGAGATAGAGTGTAGCTTAATCACAAGGATAACTTGGCCTTTTTTTCCTCCTTTATCTGAAGCTGTATTGAATTATTTCAGGGAGAAATCTAGAGTAACACATAAGATTATTTGCTTTCTATAGGCAATGGAACGTGAAAGTTAGGCTCCCCACTTAAATGCCAGAGCCCTTATCCCAAATTCATGTCAACTCAACATTGTCGTGGTGGCAAAATAAATTTTAGAATTCCTTTTCATTAGTCACAAATAGGAACCAACTTACTGTGACCTTTGCCATTTCTAGCTTAGACCCTCTCTCTCCAATTCAAATATAAGAGGGCAGCTCTCCTGGCTTGACCCCAAAGGCCTGTGTGATCTTGAGGTTTATCCAGTTGTGGGGAGTGGAGAAACCCCAGGAAATTGCTGGTTTCCTGTGGTTTCCAGTTCTCAAAGCACAAACCTAAGGCAGACGTCAGATTGGGAGTGTATGGAGGCAGGACCGCATCAGCACTGAGTGGTGTTTCCAGTAACACATTCCTCCAACGTATTTATTGAGCATCTACTATACTGGACATTGTTTCAGCCACTTGATGTATCATTGAACCAAATCGGTAAAGTTCCCTGTCTGTTTGAGATTCATGTCCTTGTGAGGGGGGCAGACCACAAGTCATAATCAGTCTGTATGTAAATCATTGCATGTTAGAGGTGATAGGAGCCATGGGGGAAATGGAGCAGCAGGGTAAGGGGATGGAGCGTTCAGGAAAGAGGATGTTGTCCTGTAAGTGAGGTGATCGGTCTTGTTAAGGTGGCCACATTTGAAGGACTTGAAGGAGGTAAAATAAGCTTGGCTGAGTGACCCCATCCTGGATGTCACCCAGGTGTCCTCAGCTACATGCCCAATTGTCCAGCCTCTGGAACGGCACTTTCCTTTAAGACGCTGGCTCTGAGCTTCGTCCTGTGCTCTGTGGAATTCAGGTGCTACCCCACCCCCGGGTCTCCGGTCCTTGTGTCCCCTCACATTCCATCCCATCAGACTGGGTGCTCAGCCCCTTTCCTCCACTCTGCCACCCAGACCAAGAGATGCAGGCAGCAGTCTCCTCCAGCTCTGCAGCTCTCCTCAAGGAAAGGCTGTTAACAGAACTGAATTTTACAGACAACTTGAGGGAAACAAAGAGGGTTTAAACAGCCAACACCTTAAAAATGGATGACTATTGATTTTTTGTCAACTGTTCATTAGCCCCTTCCAGCATGGGAATTATAAATGGGCCAGTTTCCCTTCTTAAGCTCACATTCTTCACCATGTTACGAGACATTTTCTTTTTTTCCTATCTGATCCCCCAAAGCTTACTGGAGCTGGGAAGCTATCACTGGCAGAGAACTTTCCTGACTTAATCCCTTCTGTTGACATTCTGCCCAGGTGTCCTCCAAGCACACCCAACAAAACCGATGTGCCCCAGTCCTGCCTTTCTTCCCTTCCTTACTTCCTTTCTCTGAAACGTTTGTCTCCCACCATTCCCAACTGCTGCCTTCCTTTGTCCTCTGTAACATCTCCATAGGTCAGGGGTTTTCAATTGGGGCTTTATGAAATCCTTAAAATTCTGTTACTTAGCTTACCAAAGATAACATGGGGTGAGAAAGGCTGCGTGCCTTTTTGCAGCGACATCCTTTCTTAGATTCTTCAGTCTTGTCTCCACGGATCTCTGTGTGGAGATGTCCTGGAGGCACTTCCAGTGTCACATCCCAAACCGAAACATAAACTCTCCCAAACTTTTTGACCTCCAGTGCCATTCTTGTTTTAGAAACTTTCAAGCTAAAAACTTCATGATCACTTATTACTGCTCTCTTTAATTTACCATCCAGAAATTATTCCAAAGCGTCTCTCAAATGTCGCCCCTTCTCTCCATCCTCATGGCACTGCCTTAGGTCAAGGCCACAGCTCTCCTCGAACGATCACAGTCGCCCCCTAAATGGGCTCGCTGCCCAGTGCCTCTGATTCCACTCAAAGTACCTTTTACCTTCCCAAACCTGGTCCATGTCCTGCTTAACCCCTTTCTTGGTGGCCTGGGGTATGGGTGCCTTAGAGCATTCAGCGCCCAGCAGGGTTTTGTTTAGCCCATCTCTGGAGCACTCATCTTCCTGCACAACTCCATCACCTCCGCAGCAGGTGTGTGGACACACACACCGCACCCGCACCCGCACCTTGCAGTGGGTGTTCCTTACCGACGTATCATGCTCTTTCTTGGCCCTGAGCTCAGTCGCTCCAGTCCCTGCCTCTAGGATACACTTCTCTCTCTGTGTGTGGCTCCCTCGCTTACCCTGGATTCAGCTCCTTTACCTGCTCACCAAGGCTTCCCTGACTTCATTCTTTTATTAGTACCTATCCCATTTAATTTTAACCACGTTTCCCATTTGCTTCATTTTTTTTTTTTAAGATTTTATTGGGGAATTGGGGAAGGGGAGCAGCCAAGTTGTTGTCCTTCAATCTTAGTTGTGGAGGGCACAGCTAGCTCAGCTCCAAGTCCAGTCACCAAACCCTGTTGCTCAGAGCTCGCACTCTTAACCAACTGAGCCACTCGGCTGGCCCTGCTATTTACCTCATTTTAAATATCATCTTCTTAGGCACAGTGCTGATGTCTTACTCATATTTCTTTTGCCCATAGTAAACGAATGAATCCTATATTCTGATATCTGGGCCAGTGTTCATTCTATAAACTCTGTGCCTTCTACAAATATAAAGAAGGCTATAGATAGGGAACCATTGGTATATGCCTACGTCATATAGGAAGTTTTATTGTCATATAAGAGTATGTACTGGCAATAAGAGATTACAATATTTAGAAAGGGGAGGCAGCGTGTGAATAAGTTAAGAGTTAATAAAAAAATGATAGAGTTAATCATTTTTACATGTTGAAAAGCTTGCTAAAGCGGAGATGTGCATGGCTTCCTTTCCATCTCGTTTTGGTAAGACAAACCTGAAAAAGCCCTGGACCGCTTAGTGGGCCACTAGTTTTCTACCATGTGGGGACATGAGGGGAGGAAGAGACTCCTGCATTCTTCTGAGTAGCTCACTTTTTAATTACAAAGGTCTCCATGATGTGAAAGCTAATTTATAAACAATGTCCCTTTCTGCATTCCAACAGCCAGATCTTGGATGAGATCCAGTGGATACGTCTTACTCAGTCTTGGCTCTTTAGTGTTTAGCACAGTAACTGTCATATCATAAATGAGCGCTGAGTTAATAGTGAATGAATGAGTCAGCTCAGCGGGACTGTGGGCAGATTTCCAAATGGATGATTTTGCTGCTTGCCTGCCTCTTTCTTTTCTTCCGATAGTTCTTGAGATTTGCCTGTGTTTCTGTCATCAGTGGTTCCCACCCCCTTTGCACATGCACGCTCACCTAATCTCGTTTTGACTGCTGCCGAAGACTTGCTGCTTCTCATGTAGGACTCGCCCTTCTCAGTGTGGTGGGCAGAGGACCTTTGGGGAAAATCATGGCCAGGATTGGGACTGGGCTGGCACCACAGTAACTTTTCTATCTCATATCTTTAAAAGATTCCATTAAAAAAAAGTTGACTTTTCCACAAAACTTAAAATAGATTATCATTTGAAATCCAAATACACTTTATTGTGTTTGCTATTATTTTAACAAATACTTTAGCCATCAAAATTATGATATCAAAACGTGTACAACAGCATGCAAGTGGAAGGGCTGATCTGTTGTAATGTTCAGAACCAGAATTCAGTGGCGCGGAGGATGCGTGGTTGCTTGTATAAGGCAGTGAATTAAAGTCAAGGTGTGCTGTTAAAATTATATTATTGTACCTGTCCAACCCACCTTTCAAGTTCTACAACAAAGGAAAGTGATTTTGACAGAAGATTGAAGAGCATGCCTACTAGGCAGACACTAGTTGGAATTATTATTATTATACAGAGGAACTACCCATAACCCTCCTTTCTCTTCATGGCAGAAATCCACACTCACAAGGTGGTAGGGTTTTCATGCTCTGGGACACCATTTGGCTTCTGAAATCTTTGATTCGGTGATATATGCCACTGCTTTGGATGGCAGTACTGTCCAGGTATACTGGATTCGTAGAAATTATCCATGCATCTGAGTGACCAATTGATGTGGTCCTGGGAGAGGGTGCATTTTATAGCCACTTTCATGGACCTCCTGGCCTCACCCTTCTCAGCCTGGGAGCCGGGTGAGGCACAGGAACGTGGGGCTTTCACTGCTTCTCCTTCGGAGCCGGAGCTCCAACCATGTAGCTGGCGCTTCCCGTGCTTGGTGGGTCTGTTCACTGCAGAAGTGAAATGGAAGATGTCTTTTTGAAAACTGGTTTTCTAAATTATTTTATTCCATGATTACACAATTAAAATGATCTTGACTGCCTGAATTTAGTATTCTCATTTCTAGAATTGAAACTAACACATTCTTACTTGTCTAAACTCTTTATGGTTTTCTTTTTGATAACTAGGCCCCTAATCAATTTGTTAAGAAGAGTCTGTGTTTTTATTGTCATTTTAGCTTAAACAAAAGTTGGTATGTAAAAGAATAAGATAAAAAAATTAAATATGCCCCATTTCTTGTAGAAATGATGTAAACAAGAGTCTTAAAATGCTTTGGAGGGTGTGATGAAACTACTTTGCATCTATATTTAAAATGTCTATGGGATTTAAATACTGGCCTTTTCAGAAAGAAACTGAGAAGTTCTTTAACAAAAGCCACCTTATCAAGCTGTAAGAGAACCTTATTAAAAGAGAAGAGTTACTACATTATGTTTTAGTAAAGTTAGAATTCAGAGAATAAAACTATAAGAGAGAGAGCAGTTTTACAGTTTCTCCAAGGAATTATATATAGACCCACTTTTAGAATGAGTATATCTTCTTTTTACCTAAGTAATTTAAATAACATTAATTGATATTATTAATATTTATATTTGGCTTTTTAAAAATTCTTTTCAAAAGCTAAAATTGTCTTAAGTTTTAGGTCATCTTACTGTTAAGCCAGTATACTGTTACTTTGTGTACATGAATTTGAACCAGTAACACATGCACTTCTTTGGGGGAGGGGCTATCAGCTAAATAAATTATATCAAATTGTGTCAAATTATTTACATCTAGTTATTTTGTAATTCAAGGTAACAACCAAACCAAAATTATAGGATTCTGAATTAACTGTGCTTGAATTTCCCATGAGTCTTTAGTCAATTGTAGACTAGATCATACGTTAGAAAATAACCAGTTTTTCCAAGTCATGTGCTACTTTGCATTAACTTATTAGAGTACGATGTTTTTTCATTTTGTTTCCAACTCTGTACAAAGTTCCGTTTTCTCCATCTTTCCACACATGTCTACAACCTGAAAGATAAGGAAGGACTATACATAGAAGTTATCATTTATGTGAAGTTTTCAGGTTGTTAACTCTTGAGTCAGTATGAAATCCACCAGGAAATACTGTGTCAAAAAAGTATGTTCCACTTTCACTCTGTCTGTGGATAGTGTGTGTGTGTGTATGTGTGTGCGTATGTGTATGTGTGGGTGTGTGTGCATTCATGCCTGTGTGTGTGCGCGCGTGCATGTGTATGTGTATGTATGCATTTGTGTGTGCATGTGTGTGTGAATAGAAGTTATGATAAAGATGCAGTCTTTTGCTTCCGTGGGAAATCATTTTCTAGGCCTGACCCCTAGTCTGTGTGAAGGGCAGAAGCAGTCCTGGGGAACATCAGATGTAACCTGGCTGGCCTTCCATCACATTTTGCCCCTAGTATCCACTCTTACCAGAGTCCATCACCAAGTACACTTTCTTGGTTTCCGTTTTTGGAGGGGTAGAAGGGTGACATCTTTATTGAGATACAGTTTATGTACTGTGTGATTCACCATTTAAAGTACACAACAATTCAGTGTGTTTTGATTTATTCACAGTTATGCAACCATCGCCCCAATCATTTTATAACATTTTCATCATCTCAAAAAGAAACCCCATCTCCCAATCTCTCCTTGGCCATTGCCAATCACCAGTCTACTTTCTTTCTGTATAGATTTGCCTATTCTGGGCACTCATAAATGGAATCATACAGTATTTGTCCTGTTGTGACTGGCTTCTGTCACTTAGTGTGATGTTGTTAAGGTTCATGAGTGTTTTAGCACGTGTCAGTATGTCAGTCCTTTTTGTACATTTGTTTGTAAATGTGAATGATAGTGGAGTTCCATTGCAGTGAACATCTGTGTGCAGCTGACCTTGGTGGGGCTGGGGTGAAGGAGGTATTTTAAGTTAGGTAATTCTCTAGATCTAACACTGTGAAGCCCTTTGTCCAGGCAAAACATTTACCTTCTTATAGAATTTTGCCTTTCTTACACATATAAGGATATAATTTGTTACAGATTTGTACCTAGAAACAAGATTTAAATAACTGTTAAAGAGACCCCAATTTATTATTTATGCCCTCTTAACCAAGAAGCATATTTTCATCTCACCCCAATTCTTAGTATTCACAAGTTAGAAATAGGAAAATATTTTACTTTTATGAAGAGAATGCAGTTTTGTACCCAGAGTCTTGAGTCTTTTTGATGTTTTTCTGTATAGTTTTATAGTTGTATCAGAAAACTGAGAGATACTTGGATATTTTTATTAATGTGAATGGAAACAGTTGTTTTGTGAGGTCTGCATGGAGATCCCTCCCACAGCAGCTGTTAACAGCTTTTAAACACCCTGTTAGGAAGGTTGATGGGTGCCACTAAAACCATTTAAATTAGTTTGTTTATCTAAAATTAAAGAGCATATTGAGATAAAGGGCCTGTTTCAGCCCTGAGAGTCTGTGATTCCTGCTTTTTTCTGTTTCTGCCCAGCGAAGCCTTTAGGAATCCAGTCACACCTGTTCCTAATACAATCTGTGTCATGACAGTTGTAAAGCTTTTCAAAAATGGTACATTTATCAAATGATACAGTGATACGTAAAACAAGAAGGTATTATATATGCCTCATTTCAGATGGGAAGTTTTTTGGGGGGAGGGTGGGAAACAGTGTATTTTTCCAGGACCAATCAGCTCCAAGTCAAGTAGTTGTTTCAATCTAGTTGTGGAGGGCACAGCCCAGTGGCCCATGTGGGAATCGAACCATCAACCTGGTGTCATGAACACTGTGCTCTAACCAACTGAGCTAATCAGCCACCCCTCAGATGGAAAGTTTTGAGACATTCTTGTAGAGAGTTTTCTTTTAGGCAAAGCATTTCAGTCTCTCTCAAGTCAATTTTAAAATAAATTAAGTTTTAATTGATTCTAAATTATTTGTCCTTTTCAAAAATGTCTCTGGACTACTAAGTAAAGAGACAGTAATAGATTTGTAGGGTCAGGAATCAAGTTGAAAATTGAGCTTTCTTAAAATTGTTCACTTGTTCATATCCCATCCTCAGCCAAAAAGAAGTCTTTCTTAACGTACTCCTCAGCAAATCCTTAGAAGTTTCAAATTATTGAATTTTGTTAAGTATATTAACTCAGCTTCATTTATGAGCTAACCTGGTAGCAATGTGAAAAGATTTAGAAAGCATCAGATGTTTCCATTTTGATATTCTGAGAAGGAAATATGTCAGTTTTAGTTCCTTTTAAAATAAAATCATGGTGGGCCGGCTAAGGTGCATGTTGGTTAAGAGTTGGCTTGGGACGCCAGCTCTGAGCATCGGGGCCCCAGTACAGAACCCACATTAGGCCCAGTGACACTGTGCCCTCTACAGCTAAGATGGTGAACAACAGCTTGACCTGGAGCTGGGCTGCCATGAGTCACCAGCAACAGCATAGGCTGCAGTAAGCTATCGTCAGTGGCTGGCAGCTGGTGTGAGCTGCTGGCAGCCAGCGCGGCAGTCCAGTGGCTGGCAACCGTACTGCCTCACCTGGGAAGAGTGCAATGATAATACCAACATGGGCCAGTGAAGAAACATCCTCCACAACTAGACTGAAGAACAAAAGGACAACAACTTGTCTGTTCCCCTTCCCCAATTCCCCAACGCTGTTCCCCTCCCTCAATTCCCCAATAAAATCTTAAAAATAAATAAATAAAATAAAATAAAATCATGGCATCCAATAATGACATGTTAATGGGTCACAATACAGAGAAATGTAACAAAAGGATGAATCAGAAATAAAACTGAGGGTCCAACAAGCATCTCTAAGCTTCAGCAAACCCAGCCACCTACAAGCCCATAATGCAGTGCATTGTCTTGGGTATTCATATGTGAAATAAATCAATTTTCAAGTCTTTCTTTTCCTATTTGCGATAATACTGTGTGTGTTTGTGTGTGAGTGTGATTGGATTTGGGTGTTTGTTATATGGAGATCATATTTACTTGAGCATGATTTATTCTTTGTTTTTACATGTAACTTGTACTGTGGAAAATTTGGCAACATACTCATAGAAACCTTCAATTGGTGAAAAGTTCTCTGTTATTCGAGAAACTGTAGATACAGACAGAAAGACTGGTGTGTGAGGGACACGTGCTGGGAACCATCAGGAAATTGAAGGTGTACGTTTCCTGCTCTTGCTGTTTCTGGGTGTGCTCAACAGTAATATTGTCATTACAACAGCGGGGCAATTTACCTTCTTGACGTTACGGAACTGGGGAACTTAGAGAGTGAAGCACGAGAAACAGTGCAGCGTTAGTCTGTTGATGAGTGTGCCACCCGACAGAGGTTGAATGGGTTCGTGCAGATCTTCCACACACACCTTTGATCCGTGCTGCCGCTTCTCCTCTGAGGAGGCTGCCTAGGATGGGGGATGCTTACCCATCTAGAAAACTACTTTCTGAGTGGGAATCAGTGGGGAATCTGGCAGAAGGAGAGGGAGACGGAAGGTAGCCAAAGGGTGCTTCCAGGGTTTGCGAGCTGCATGGCCAGCAGCTGTGTTTGCAGAGCTGGAATATTCCAGACCTACAGGTGTGTTTCATCTGAAGGGTTAGGAATCAGACGTAGGAAAAACCTCCAGTTCTGAGCTCACAGTGAAATAACGCAGCAAGAAGAAAGGACCCTGATTAGCTCAGTGAAGTCCATTGTGGGCCTCCGTTTTGCTGCTCGTAAAAGAAAGGCTTCACTGTCCATTTTCCCTCCGGTGCTTCTTCCTGCGGCACCTCAGCCTCTGTGGTTGCCAAGTGCTGAGCTGCCCAGAGAGACCCCCTAAAAGAAAGAAGCAACTTCTGCTTGCCCGACTGCCAGCTGAGCGATTTCTCCCACCGTTCTCTGTGCTCCCGCCGCATGGGAGAGCCAGAATACTGGGTCTGGGCTCATCTTGCTACAGACATGATTACAGTTGCGAAATAATAAATTTTGTCGGTTCACTGTGGGCTCCTGGGATATTTTGTTTCATCAGCCATCAGTTTCCTCGGGCAAAAGTTTACAATCCCGGCTGGAAAACTAAAGAAATGGGTTCATCGGAAAGTTCAGTGGTGGGACTCAGCTTTCCCGAGGAATCGCCTGGTGCTGGCATCCCGGTCCTGTTTCTCCAGGCAGGGAGGGTTCAGAGCGGCCCCGCCAAGAGGGTTGGCACACAGCACCTTAATTTACACCATCTATCTCTTTCTGGCGCTTGGGCCTCTGGCAAATTGCATGTCTTTGTGTTGGATTAGTTTGGAATTTAATCATGCATTATTTTTCCTCCAATTAAATTATTTATATATTTTATTAATGTTTTCACTGCTAGGAAGTCAAATTTTCAATGAAACCACAATTAAACGCATGCCCATTGAATTTCAGGCCAGGCTCACATGGGATCACTCTGCTGAATATTAAGAACTTGCTGTGTATTGGACTTCTTAGCTACCTAGAGCTAGGATTTGGGCGAGCAGAGAACGTATGCTTTTTCCACCGAGTCCTAGGAACTTGAGCAGAGGGGCAGGTCTGTCTGGACTAATGCTGTCTGCTAGCTTTTCTTTTCTCTGGCACTGAAACAGATCTCCTTCTAATGTTACTTCCTCTGGCTGGAGACCCAGCTTGACTGAGAAAGTCCTGAGCTCTGCGAGCCCCCAAAGGAAACTCTGGAGTCATCTATTGAGTTGTTGGAAAATTCATGATGTATTTTTTCTGTGTTTTTCATTGCAAAAATGTGTCATGACTTTTCCGACAACCCAATAGTTGAGGGTGAGCAAACACATGCTCCACTGGCCCAATGCTTGGGTTGGCACGGTCCATTGACTAAGTACAGTTTTTGCAGTTTTAAATAACTGAAAAAAAGTTTGATTTTAAGAGTGTTTCATGACACGCAAAGCTTTCGGTGTCAACAGATAAACAGCTGGTACATCATTTAGGTACTGTCTATGGCTGCTGTCCGGAAACAGCAGCAGAGGTAAGAAGCTGCAACACACCTTTTGGCACCCAAAACCTGAAATATTTACTTTCTAGCTTTTTGCAGAAAAAGTTTGCCGACACCTGATCTAGTTCATCATCCTCACTTTACAGATGAGGAAATAAAGGCCCAAATAGGTGATCTGAACTGTCCATCAGGAATTGGTCTGGATGTATCTTCTGCCCTCTACCATGTTCTTCCCACTGTAATATAAGATCTGCCTTGAGGTGAGCCCTCAGGAGCACTGGCTGCAGAGGCCAAAGCAGCTTTGCAAAGAAAAGTAAATACGTAGGACACATGGATGTATAAAGTCTATGACTTCTTAGAATTTTAATTTTCACTTGAAATCCAGTTCTAGGAAATAAGCTTAAAATGCATTTGAACAACCTTATGCAGACAGAAAGATGTCTTTCTTTTTTTTTAAGGAGTAAAAATAATGTTTTAAACAGCATTTCCTCCTAATTTTCACATCTTATACTTGTTAAAATTAATGAACCAATATTGATTGGTATGTTATTATTAAAGTCCCTCCTTTAATCATATTTCCTGAGTTTTTCTCTAATGTCCTTTTTTAAATTTTAGTATTTTTCAATTACATTTGACATTTGATATTATATGTTAGTTTCAGGTGTACAGCATAGTGGTTAGACACTTATCTTTGTGTTTCTTTGTATTCGCTGATTATGTCTTGTGCTCAGCGTTTGGACTGTAAAGCAAGATGGACCTGGTCCCTGCTGGCCGAGGTTGTAGAATCTCATTTCAAGAAAAAGGACTGTGATCTCCCTCCAAGTTGGCACTTGAGCAATTTCATAAAATCCCAAAAGCATGTTAGCTAGAACTCGGGGCTGCTCTATGGGGCAGAAAGGGAACATCCCCAAGACGCTAGCCTTCTGAAGGTGCGCTTGCCCCCGCTCTCAGTGCAGGCCCACCCATCCTCGCCCGTGGGAGTCCCACCACTGGGATTTTCAGACATTGTCTTGGCATGGCAGCAGGTCCCCATCGCCTTTGTAGGCAGCTCCTGTGCCCCCATCCCTCGTGGTTACTAAATCCCCTCCAGTCTAACGCTCCAACCCCATATGTCCACTTCAGAGCCTTCGCTCCCTGTCCTGACAGGCATGTGCTCAAGGGACTGGGGAGTGTTTGCTACTGTGCTGACCCCCAGCTGAACGAGACCTCTTCCCGCTTCTCCGAGAGTCCAGCTCCTCCAGTGTGTTGGGGAGAAGAACAGATGAGTCTCTTACTTCAATGGCCACATTGGTGCCTCCCTTGCTGGTCATCGCGGTTCCCCCAAGTAACACCAGTTAACCTTGAGGCCCTCCTCCTCAGGTCTGGCGTCCCAGTGCCGACTTCCTGGTGAGGTATATGTGAGTTTTCTCCAGCAATGTGTCCCATAGTCTTGCTGCTGGACACCTTACCCAGCCCTCTGCCTTTCAGGTGGGCCCAGCTCAGCCACCTCAGGGGTATACCCTGGCCTTGGAAACCCATGGCTTGTACTGCCGCAACCAGGGGCGGTGCTGCAGCCTCCTGTGTCTGCCCGACCCCTTGTCTCCTGCCGTGCGTGCTCTTCCCTGCTCCTGAAAGGCACCAAGTTCTGTGCTTCTGCAGATGCTCATGCCTCATTGTTCTGCACTAGTGCCCTCTTGCCCAATTCCACCCTTATCTGCACCCCCGGCGGTCTCCACTCACCTGTCCGGTCTGACTTTAAATGCTACTTGATTGGCGAAGCTGACCCTAATGCTCCACATGGCTTTGGGATCCCTTGTTAATTGTTCGTATAGAAGCTTCTTATTTCCTTTCAGAACACTGGTCACAACTATAATTGTATAGTAACTTAGGTCATTACCTGTTTTCCTCCAGTAGACAGTAATTTCCTTGGGGCGGGAGTCGTGTCTGTCTGATTCCCCAGCACTGGGCCTGGTGTGGAGTGACACTCAGTACAAACATGTAAACGTGTGAGAGGCAAGTGCAGTGTTACAATCATAGTGTATTACCTGTATTTCACTTAGCAAGACAGGGCTTATCTGTGGATATCTTTCAAATTCTTTTGAATTCTTGATAGTATTTTATTTATAAAGTGATATCTCATATTAAACTCTTATTGTATAGGTACTAGGTGAAATGAAGTTGGAAGATAATCAAAAGCATTAAGCATAATTATTTCTGTCCAGTGAAAGTTTAGTTTGCTATATGAGTCAAATCAATTCCACAGATATTTACTGAGGGCCTGCCAACGACCAGGGACACCTGTCAGTTGCTGAGAATATGAAACCTAAAGACATGGGTCCCAGCCTCAAGGAGTCGGCTCAGACCAATTCCAATTCAGTTTTCCAATTATAACTGCCTGCCTCCCTCCTCCCTTCCTTCTCTCTCCCTCCCATCCTTTTCCTTTCATGTATACTAATCCAAGGAGCCTTATTTCTAAAAACTTCGAAAAAAACTGAACAGAGTAATTTTTATTGAGTGGTTTTGTGTGATCATTAATTTTTCTCCCTGGAAAGGAAAATTTATAGAACCCGTCTGTATTATGTGGGCTTAAAGGCTGGACACCAGCACACATTTGGGACAGTCCTGGGTGAGGTGAATGGACTGCAAAATGTACCTAAATCATGATTTTTAAGATTGCATATTGTCCCCTGTCCAACACATCTGTTCTCCTCATATACGTATGTGCACCAGCATAACTTTTCACAAACACTAATTCTGAGGACAGTGGCTTTTTATAGGAAACCCACATGTGTTTGCCTCAGGATTGCTACTCCGTCGTGAACCTGAGTGAGTCTGAGTGGTTTCCTTGTCTTCTTCAGAGCTTTGAAAGGACCCGGTTGTCTCCCTGTGCGCTGTGCTGTATCACCCCCTCTCTTCTGTTCCTCAGGCTTTCTCGGAGCTGCTCAAGGAAACTGAATAGTTTATGGCATTTCTCTGCCCTCATCCAGCTTTAATTCCAGAAACAACCTGAGAGTCTTCCTAGTTTCCCTCCACAGTCAGCCGGCCTAGTGGAGTAAGTGGGAAGGGCAGGCTGTGATGGTGGAATCACCCTTGCCCTCAGAGACCACTCAGGAGGAGCCAGAGTGTAGGCGGGAAAGTAATTAAATGCTCTGTCACCACTGTGTGGTGCGTGGCACCCAAGGGGAGCTTTCTCCTATTGCATAATATTTTTAGGGGTGCATTTCTATGTATGTTTGAGAACGTGTAGGGGAAAAAAATCTTACATTAAGACAAATAAAATGTGGGATGACTGTGAATAAAGTCAGCAAGACCAACCTAGGACACAAATTTCTTCAGTAATCCATAATTGGACATTTCAGTCATATTGAAATTGACTTAAATTTTATTCAAATTGAGAACCATCTCTTCCTCTCATTCTACTGTAGTTTTCTCATGTCTTCCGGTTGCAGGGCACTTGATGTATGTCCAAGGAACTCTATAAAATGAGATTCTAAAACTTTGAATTGTTAAGGAATTCAGGGAAATTCACTTTCATTTTAAAAACCAAATTAATAGAATTATGGAGTTGAAAAGAACCTTAGAAACTAGGTAATCCAACTCTTTATTTTGTACATGCAGACAGCCAAGATCCTGAGAGACTAATAGCATTTTGTTGATGATCACCTGGTCCTCATCTCCAGTACCTAAGTTCATTTCTCTGTGTTTTTATTCAAGAAGAAATCCAACTAATTGGAAATAAAGTATAGTTTGGAAAAGTGCTTTATCTTGCTCCTCATTACAGTACTTTGTGTGTGTGTGTGTGTGTGTGTGTGTGTGTGTGTGTGTGTGTGCGCACACATGCATGCGTGTTCTTTTTCTGCAGTCTGAGCCAGGCTCTAACCCAAGGCCCAGAGTGAGGGAGAGCCGGAGAGCACCTCTGCGGGTGGTTAGCCTTGACCCCCACTTGGCAGATGAGAAATAACAGAGGCCCACAGAGGGTGCATCTGGCTTACCCCATTTCAGAACTCCGCTCTTCAGATGCCCTATGCAGTCCTTTTTCTGGGACATCAGGCTTCTTCCAAATAGCGTCACTCCTGTTAACTAGGAAGTATATATACAGTTAATAAGAGCAAATTTAAGAAATGTAATAATCAGAACAAAATAATCTGTAATATATTAATAGTGAAGTTATCTCATAGCCTTTAGGACTTATGGTTGGGGCTTTTTTTTTTGCATTTCCTTCTGTTTCCTTCAGAAATTAGTAATACATTTCCATTTAATGTGTCTTTATTTTCCCCCCCAAACCCCAGCATATAAATAACGACCATATTCATGGAGAGAAGAAGGAATTTGTGTGCCGGTGGCTGGATTGCTCAAGAGAGCAGAAACCCTTCAAAGCCCAGTATATGTTGGTGGTGCACATGAGAAGACACACGGGAGAAAAGCCTCACAAATGCACTGTGAGTACACGGGTGGCGCGGGCTCTCACTCAGGGGGTCGCCTCACACTTATGGATGCCAGGTTCGTCCCAGGGGTTCTTTGTCATGCTCCTCGGGTTGTGCATGATGACACAAGCTCACAAGTCGCCTGGCTGGGTGGCGGCCTGTCTGTGATAAATGCTGGGGTTTGTGAGAAGGGTTTCTGAAATGGAAGGGAAGTAACAAATGGAGAGAAAACACTGGCAGCTGAGCTTTGGGGGTGATGGAAGTGTTCTAGACCTGCACTGTCTCACACGGCAGCCACAAACCACAGGCACCTCTTGCGCGCATTTGAGATGTGGCTGGAGCAACCGGGAGCTGATTTTTTTAAATTTAATTTAGTTTTAAAAATGTAAATATAAATAGTCCCATGTGGCTGGCAGCTTCCATGTTGGACAACACAGCTCTGCAGGGTGGCAAGTGGACAGGTAGCCGCTGCGGCATTTTGGCTGGCACTGCACCAGGAAGGAGCACACAGCCCTCATGCCTGCCCAGTGCCAGTGTCCTTCATGTCAGAGGACGCGGCAGGCAAAGGCAGGTGCCAGCTTCAACCTGAAAAGCTTGTGTTGGCTTTTTAAAATTATAATTAGATGGCTTTTGAGTTTTTCCTTGGCCTTCTCGTCTGCCCCCATGGCCCAGTGTAGACTACTCACAAGCAGGCTGGGGCTCCTACGAGGGTAAGCCTCTTTTCACTGAGGTGCTCACCAGGCACACTGGTGCTTTTCAAACATGATCAAATTCCATGCCTTTGTGTGGACACAAAGCCATATTAATGAACTTTGTGCTGAATCTGAAATCAGTGGGAATTCGAAGAGATCAATGAGCAGATAATGAAACCCATTGTCCGCATGGAGTGGTCTCTTACGAGAAAACCTCCAGAACTTTTACTAGCACTGAAAATGCTTTCTCTCGAACTGCACGGAGCCCCATCTGAATCCCAATAAATGCAGCCTTTAGTGGACTTTTGTTTCTTGGTTTTGAAAAGCTGCTGACCCTCAAAATGTCAGACTTTCATCAGCTGTGAGGGAGTGTTCAGCATATGCTGTTATTGTATGGCATAATCCAGATTTACCTGTTGTCTTCAGTTTGAAGGTTGCACAAAGGCCTACTCGAGACTAGAAAACTTGAAAACACACTTGAGATCTCACACTGGAGAGAAACCGTATGTCTGTGAGCACGAAGGTTGCAACAAGGCTTTCTCAAACGCCTCTGACCGTGCCAAGCACCAAAACAGAACACATTCCAACGAGGTAAGGCTTCCCCACGTGACACTCGGCGGGGTCTGTACGTGAATAGGCGAGCCTGGAGCCTGTTCGGTGCTCTTTCCTCTTGACCATTCCTAGCACGTGAGCCCTGAAGGCTTGGGCCTCAGAGGTCGGGCTGAAAATGGCCTGCTTTGGACAGTAATGCAGATGAAGAGGGAACTTGTTCAGACCCCTGGCAAGCAGGTTTCACTTTGTTTAGAACTGCCACCTACTGGTCAAACAGTAGGAGCATTTAACTTGGAAGGCCATCTACTTCCTGAACCCGGAATGGCATGAATACATTCAAGGATGACCCTGTGAGCATGGAGGGTAGATTCAGAAGCAACATGTTGAGAGCGGACAGCTTACCACTAAAACACCCACTTTTATTTGCATTCTCCAGGTGATATCTGCAAATGTATTATATCAAAACAAGACTTTTTTTACAGCAACCAGCCTTGCCTATATACGATTTCCAGACATTCTAAATTCGAATAGATTTTGGAAGCTATTCTCAGAAACCCAGAATGGTTTCTAGTCAATTATTTAAGGTAACATGTCACACGAAACTTGGCTGGATCCTGTTGTGTTTAGGTAGTTATCCCCCCCAAAATTTCAGAGAAGCATAAGAATGAAAATGATTTCAGATTCATTTTGCACACATTTTGATGCATATCTGCCTGCAGATGTCTAACTTCTCCTTAAAGATCGAACTCAACCTCTGGCTTCTCTGTGAAGTCTTCTCTTGAATGAATGCAGAGATTAACAGAAAGGCTCCCAACATACTTACCTGCAGGGGAGACACCATGATCACAAAAAGGCTCCCACAGTTTGGGTAGAAATAGGAGAGCTAACTAAAATTTGATGACATGACAAAGTATGTCATCAGTTAGTCTGCCTGAAATGTGTGAGAGAAGGAGCATTTTGACCTTGGCATGGCTGTCATCTGACCTTACAAGGTACCATCTGGCCCATTCATGATCTTTCAAATGGAAAGTTGAGAGAGAGAATCTGGTTGAAAACAAAGTGTGCCAGTCAGCTCACTGGCCGTTGGCATGAAGGTGACAAAGCTGGTCCTCACTGAGTTTTCTTTCAGCTGATCTGGCAGAGCAAAAACATCTCTAGTCTGATGAGGCGCACTCTAACAAGCACACTCACACATGAACTCACATGCAGGTTCCCATACTCAGACATTTCAGAACGCTCATGGCGGAATAAGGAAATGAGTCATTCAGAATCTTATTATTGATCAACTCTTTGAAGATATTTTAGGGGAGATACTGCATCTCCATTTTTTATGTAAAAAATATGTTACCATATGCAGTAGTTACATTGTAATCTGCGATACTCATTTTGTGCAGTTTTAGAGAGTCCAGAATAGGCAAACCCACAGAGACAGCAAGTAGATTACTTAGTGGTTGCCAGAGACTGGGAGGTGGGTAGAGGTGACTGCTAATAGGTACAGGGTTTCTTTTCAGGATGATGGAAATATTCTGGAATTTGATAGTGGTGATGTTTGCACAACATTGTGAATCTACTAAATGCCCTGAATTATGCAACTTGAAAGGGTTATTTTTATGGTGGGTGAATTATCTCTCAATTTAAAATGTTTTAGGGGATTCGATTAACTTAACTTAGAGTTTAATTAATGTATTTAACTACATTTAATACATTTAAGTATAATTTTTAATAGAAATGTAGAGGGTATCCATTCCTATAGATTGTAGACCAAGGTTCTCACCTGTTATTGTGGAGAATTTTGGATAGTGGGTATGTTAGGATTAGCAGTGCACACATACAAACATACTTACTGAGCCTTTTATTTTTTTTGTTGACTTAAAATATGTGTACATGTCTGTTGCTGTAATTAAGTGTGTTAGAGTTGAGCCTATATTCTTCTGCGAGGTAAAAAGTGCCATGCTATATGAGAGTTTAGTGAGGTTAAAAGGTGTCTTGGTCCATATCTTTCACCAAGGTTGAGCAATTTTAAAAATAATTTAAATTTTCTTCCAATTACAGTTGGCATTCAAAATTATATTAGTTTCAGATGTATAACAGTGATTAGACATTACGAAGTGATCTCCCTGATAAGTCTAGTACCCATCTGACACCAAGGTTGAGCAATTTACCTCCTAAAATAAATTATTGACATTGACCACTAACACATAAATAAAATTTTATTCACAAACACATAAATAAGTTTTCTCTATTCTTTTTTTTTTTTTATAAGATTTTTTATTGGGGAATTGGAGGATGGGAACAGACAAGTTGCTGTCCTTTTGTTCTTCAGTCTAGTTGTGGAGGACGTTGCTTCACTGGCCCAAGTTGGCACCATCATTGCGCTCTTCCCGGGCGAGGCAGCTCAGTC
Organism: Hipposideros armiger; assembly: GCF_001890085.2. NCBI lineage: Eukaryota > Metazoa > Chordata > Mammalia > Chiroptera > Hipposideridae > Hipposideros > Hipposideros armiger. The sequence continues at coordinate 459,929 of NW_017732060.1, forward strand.
GCTGGCTTCTGGACGGCCGCTCACTGCGGCTGCTGGCCGCTGGCCGCTCACGTTGGCTGCTGGCCACATACGGTAGCCCATGGCAATCCACTGCAGCCTACGCCCTCACCGGCGACTCACGCAGCCCAGCTCCAAGGCGAGCTGCCGTTCAGCATCTTAGCTGTAGAGGGCAGTGTCACATGCCCTCATATGTGGGATCCTAACTGGGGCCCTCTGGTGTCCCAAGCCAGCTCTTAACCATCGTGCCACTTGGCCGGCCCAAGTTTTCTCTATTCTTCATACAGGCTTGTCCTTGCGTATGAATGATGGACAATTTCTTATACACCAAAATTAAGTTTGCCCAGGAAATCCAGCTTTGTGTAATCTGATGATCCTAAATAAATCTAGATGTCTTCTCTCATGTATTTGCTTTCTTATTTGTACCTTCGTTGATTTACTAAACAAATATTGATAGGTAATATGCCAAGCACTTCGTTGTCGTAGGTGCAGTGGACAAGAACAGGATGGGAGCCATTCCCATGCGGGAGGCCAGTGCGTACTCCCCTCCCTCCCCCTGCCTTGCCCAACGGGGCCATAGCAGTGACCTCTGACAGGGCTCCCTACTCCAGACCACACAGCTTATGTTCCTCCCAAAGCCACACCAAGCAAGTTTCCTTGAGCGCTGATTCGGTAGTATCTCCCTCTGCAGAAAGCTCCAATGGCTCCCTCTTTCCTGTAGGAAATGTTTAGACTTCTTAGGTTTGTACTCACGCTTACCCAGCGCAAGCCTGCAGTCTTGACCCCTCACCATTGTGACTGTGAATGGAACCTTCCAGAGAACCTGTGCTTGAACAGATGGGACCGCCCGGGACCTTTGCCCAGGACTCTTCTTGCTCACATCCTCTTGCTCTCAGTTTTATCCCTCAGAATCTTGTTCTTTCAAAACCTAACTACAGTGCCTCCTCCTAAGAAAAGCTCTGTTATATTGAGAACTTATTATGTGCAACACATGGCGGTAAGCACTTCGTGTGCAGTATCTTGTTTAACCCTGACCCTGGCCCAGCGAGCTGGGCCTTAGACCCCGGTATAGAAACGAAATGCCTCCCACAAGCGTCCCCCTGAAAAAATGATCCCCCTCTGTCCACATCCTTTTGTAGCATTCATACTTTGTATTGTAGATAATTACATGCTGTCTTTTTTTCTTACCATATTTTATAATCCTTGAGATTAAATCCTGTTGTACACAACTTGGTGTTCAGAGAGTGTTACATATAGTAGGGATCATTAAATGTGAGATGAAAAATTTATTAGGGTAGATTCTCAAAATCGAGCACAAAAAGTATCCATTGGTTTTACAAAGCTCCCTTCAGTGCAGTGAGTCAAAAGGGTAACAACGATGCCAAAAGTGCAACGTCCGGGACAGGAAACGTGGGCAACTCAGCTTAGAAAGACTGACAGCATTTACCTTCGCCTACAGTTATGTTTCATTTCAGTCGCTGATCACAAGAGAATTTAGGGGCCAAGCTGCATACCTGAGTTAATGTGTTTTGTTGTAAGGCGTCAGTTTTCTGAACCTGTGCTCTTACGGAGTTTGCAGGTGGATAATGTGTACATCCACACGAAGGGCACCTGGGTGTATGTGTACTTTTGTGTGTGCTGTGGTTCCTGGAAATGTAAGAGCTGACGTTTGCCGACTCGTTCTACTTCTAGCCGTGACCTCATTTCCAGGCAAACCCACAGTATCCACATGCGTACGTTTATGGGAATAGTAGCTCTTGGAACATGCAGCGCTGGCCTGGCTTTATGTCCCCACCCCCAGCCCACACACCTGCCCCGTGCACCTCCACCTGCCTGTGGCTGGAGCAGCCTGGCCCAGCAGCGCAGTGAGGAGGCACCAGACAGGCGCCAGGTCACTGTGAGCTAACAGCAGTCAACGTCAGGGCCACTCTTCTGTCCCTGATGCTCAGCATTTGATTTCCTCATGTCATTTATATATATAATATATATATGCTGCAAGTCACAGGAGCTCCTGAATAGAAGTAATGCATAGTTAATGAGAGAATCAGTTTTGGAGGCAGTCTCTCAGGGTAATTTTCAGGGTCTTTGCTTCTCTACATTAGGACCTTTCATCATTTTAAATTTTTTTTTTTTTTAAGATTTTTATTGGGGAATTGGGGGGATGGGAACAGTGCTGGGGAATGGGGGAAGGGGAAGACAAGTTGCTGTCGTTTTGTTCTTCAGTCTAGTTGTGGAGGACGTTGCTTCACTGGCCCAAGTGGGCACCATCATTGCGCTCTTCCCAGGCGAGGCAGATCAGTCGCCGACTTCTGGATGGCCGCTCACTGCGGCTGCTGGCCGCTCACGCTGGCTGCTGGCTACACACGGTAGCCCATGGCAACCCACTGCCACAAGGGCTGCAGCCTATGCCGGTTGCCGGCGACTTGGCAGCCCAGCTCCAGGTTGAGCTGTTGTTCAGCATCTTAGCTGTGGAGGGCAGTGTCACTGGCCCTCATATGTGGGATCCGAACCGGTGCCCTCTGGCATCCCAAGCCAGTTCTTAACCATTGCGCCACTCGGCCGGCCCAGGACCTTTCATCATTTTAGGTAGCACTCCATCTGTTCTTGGGCTTTTAGTGAAAAAGCATCTTATAGATGCATATACTGTTAGACAGGGCATCTTTTTTAATATAATGGGTGCATTATATTAATCATGATTTTTATGACTATTGCTTACCTAATAGCTCATCTTCTGGTATATGTAGATATAAGTATGTACTCATAGAAGCATCCATGAATATATTATATTTCAAGCCAAGTAAACAAAATCACAATTCTAATGTTGATCATGAATACAATACCAGCAGTTCTGTAATTTGAGTAAATATTTGGCTATAAGCACCCATATAATTTTTATGACTATCTGTAGGCTTGATCAGTGGCCCATTAACATGAAATACTTCATCGACTTTTGTACTTGGGAGGAGGGCCTAGACCAGGAATCGTTGTCTCCAGGACACCTTCCATCAGCCTTTTTCAGTTTATGAGTGAACTTTCATTGACCATCTAACAGGACTTTACCACTTTGCAGATCAGAAAAGTTCTGGTTATTCTGAGCCCTGACCATCCCCACACGGTTGTAATACCACCCAAAGGAACATATTTTAGTATAATCTAATATGGGAGAGTTGGTAGGCAATTTGTTTTATTATGCCTGTGTGTAGAGAGCACATTTTCAGAGGGGTAGAGTGATATTAGACCTGAGAACTAGGTCATCCACAAGAAATTTCTTCACACAAGCTCTCTGGAAAGGTATATATAGCATTCTTTTGATTAAATCATGGGTATCTTTTAAGCCTTCTTTGGTCATCATCATCATCAACATCAACTATCCAACACCTACTGTGACACCACACTACTTCTTCCTATGCACAGGATAAATGTTTCCATGATTATAAATGCAATTGCATGCTCTTATGAGCACTCTCTGAAACAATAACCTCTGAAAGCTACATTCTATGGAACCTGAACAATGTTCAAATGGCCTTTATTAAACTTTGTGCCATTTAGAGGTATTTGAACACCTCAAAGCTTTGTGAAAGTGCTTTGAAAGAATTAAAAATATAATGAGCAACCACAAAAGACTGTTGGGCTGGGGCATAATCACTTTAATAACAATCTGTTATTTCATTGTCGTGGCATCTGGCAGAAACCATATGTGTGCAAAATCCCAGGCTGCACGAAGCGCTACACAGACCCCAGCTCCCTCCGGAAGCACGTGAAGACAGTGCATGGCCCAGAGGCTCATGTCACCAAGAAGCAGCGTGGGGACATTCACCCTCGGCCCCCCCCACCACGAGATTCCGGCAGCCATTCACAGTCCAGGTCACCCGGCCGGCAGACTCAGGGAGCCCTTGGTGAGCAGAAGGACCTCAGCAACACTACCTCAAAGCGGGAGGAATGCCTCCAAGTGAAAACGGTCAAGGCGGAGAAGCCTATGGTATGTCGTTCACTTTCCTTGTGATTTTCCCAGAGCCATCCTGGGTCATTAAGAGAGCCACGCTGGGCATGGAGAGGGACTGGGGTGTCCCCATCCTTGCCGTATTAGGCTCTCTGATTTAAGGAGGTCAAGAGCTCAGTGACCTGGATCGCGGACTCAGAGTGGCTCTGCATAGGGTAACTCAGCTCAGAAAAGAATTTCAAGGCTTCCTCACTGGTTTTTAAAATTGATTTGTAGCCATACCACCTGTGGCAGGTAGAAAGACACAGCTGTCTACATTTTCAGCAGGACTGTAATGTATAAAATCATTCATTCAGACTTTCTGTAAACAGATTTCCTGTCTCCTTTGCCCTGGTGACCCCAAGATAAATAAGCCATAGTCCCTATTTTTTAGCAGTTTATAGTCCAGCGGGACATGCAGACCAAAATACAAGTACAACTCAGTGTGATGGGGCTTTGACATCAGTCTGTGTAAGAGCGTTCAGGAGGGGAGCTACCCAGCAGTGC